>NC_067144.1:61051143-61365310 GCF_903995435.1 Acomys russatus | reverse complement strand
TATCTCCTTATAATTATGTTTCACCTCTGGCTCTTGCCATCTTCCTTCTACGTCTTTTATAATGATCCTTGAGCCTTCGGAGTACGCATTGCCATAGTGTGCCTCATTTAGAGTTAAACATTTTCAGATTCTTATTCGATGTTCTTTGGACATTTGGGTATTTGTGTTGAAAATTATTGACAGCAAACAGTTTTTCTGGTGAGGTTTGGGAGGTGAATTATTCTATGGACATTAAAATATATCACTAGGAGTTGCTTTAATGCTGTACATTTACCAAAGTGTTAGTTCTGTCTTAGAGTCTATGATTTATGTAGCCATTATTTCTTGGCATGACAATAACTGAAGATATAGGTTTTATCTTAGGGAGCATTCCTTAAATCCAACAGAAAATATTTCATTACTTCTATAACATGTGTGCCACTATTGTAACAATGGGTGTTCCTTGCAAAGCCTAACAATATTGTGGCTCACAAAGTTCAAGGATGGGTGAAAGTAATGGTTATTTTCTACTTTCTGAGCATGTTTACAAAATTTCAGCACTGTTTACCAGAAGTTATGAAGATGCAAGGTCAGTACCGGCTTGAATTCTTCATGTTCAATGACTAAAGTATCTGGGGTCTTCAGTAATAATGTCCTGCCATCAAGTTCCAAACACCAACCAGTGCAGTGGCAATAGCTCGTACGTTTTGGAGTAAAATATATTTATAGGCAAAATGAACTTGATTTCTTACGTAGCTAATGGTTTCTTTAGCATATTTCTGTAAACATTACAGTTTGTGGTCAACTTATAAACTATCTTTATGGTTCATTACTGCTGCAAACTGTATAATGTAAGACTTTTAGTTTTAAAGAGAAAGTGTAGAAAAAATAAATTATGTAAATGAAAATAATTCTACCATGTCTCTTTTACAATTTGATAAACACTTATTTTTAAATGCTGGCAGTTGTTAAAATCATTTTCAAACTATATAAAATAATTACTTAATTTACCCTTAAAGTATTCCCTTGTTTACAGACCAACATAGAAAAGTTGGGAGACTATTTATTCCAAGCTTTCTTTTTGTTGTTGTTGTTGTTGTTGTTGTATTTCCTTTACATCACCAAACCAGAGATATACAAACATCTGAAATAAACACACAGAAGTGGTCCAGTTGAGACACAACAAGAGATCCTGATCCAGATGCTCAGGTGGATGAAAGTATCCCCTTGACTGAGGCTTCTAAGCACAAGAATACATAGCTGAATACAGATGTCACCAAATCCACTACTTCTAGTCCACATGCCTAAACGGACTGGGGAAATTGAGACAGTCATCCAGATTTCCCAGTGAATTTCAGAGTGGATTGCTCTGTCTGTTCATGTCTTGAAGAAAGTTCACGAAGGTGTCTTACAATGTTTTTACTCTGCGCTGGGTTGCTTTTCTGTTTTTGGTTACAAAATAGAGAGGATAATCCCACTCATAGTAAAAGGGCCATGAGTTACATTTGAAATAAACAAGATGATGCCAGGCATTGTCTCCAGAATCTGCATTGAAGAAACATAAATAGCACATAACAGCTTGCTGGTATATTCTCCATTACAAATTTTCTTCACTAACAATTTTCCTAGACTTCACCTGGACTACAGGTGTGAGTAGTATGGAAAAATGGGGGGATGGAAGGACACAGAAGGTTCAGGAGTCCCACAAGAAGACCACCAGGCTGCTGGATCTGGACCAATGGGGCCTATACAGACTCTTGTACCAACCAAGGACAATGCATGCAGTAAACCTAGACCCCCTGTTCAAATCTAGCCAGTGAACTGCTCATTTTTTTTTATGGTTTTCGGAGAGCAGGACTGCCCCTGACATGAACTCTGGTGCTCCCCTCTGACTTGCGGACTTCCCCTTGGTGGGGAGCCTTGGTGGCACTTAGAAGAAGGAGAAGCAGACTATCTGAGTGAGACCTGATAGGCTGTGGTCATATGGTGGGGGAGGAGGTCCCCTTCTGTCAGAGGTCTAGGGGAGGAGAATAGGGTGGAAAAGGGAGGGAGGATGGGAACAGGAATATAAAAGTAAGGGGATAGCAATCGGAAAGTAATCTGACTAAATTATTTAAAACAAGAAATATGGTTCTTATATGGCTTTTAATTATTTTTAAAATAACTTTGATTACTTTATCTATTTGAGATAAATATCATCAGGAATGTTTGGACATGTATAGTTGAGTTCGAAATTCAGTCTACTTGAAACACCCTGAGAAGGCACATGGAGGGAAAGGAATTTGGACTATTGAAGCCAATGCAGTTTAAAGTCATTAAGGCTTAACAGCTGACTTTCACATCAGTGTAGCATTTTATGATATATTTCTCAGTTCTTCACATATGAAATCCCCCAGGTACCAGCACAAGGACATGCTTTTATCTACCATCTAATGTCCTTCTATTTGTAAAGTTGAGTCAAAGATAAAACTAACAGCATTCAAAAATATAATTTACACGACCAATTGTAGTTATAGACAAACACTTTAGGCATTACCCAGGAACACTGCAGAAAAAGCAAATTGTCAGGACACTCCTCAACAACCTGCCAAATCATAAATTCTGCCAGCAGGATCCAATAACATGTGTTTAACAAGCTTTTCTGGTAATTCTGATACTAAAATCTCAGAAACACTGCTGTCAGTGGCAGAATTCTACCTCAGGCTTCCGCACAGTGCTGATTTCCAAATAGCTTGTTTCTTATGCTCTTGACATTCTACTCCAGCTTTCAGCTCTCATACCTTCAGGATAAGAATTATTGCTGTGCTTTAAAAACCTTATATATAGTTTCACAATCTTACTGTCCCAGCTATGCTAGAAAATCAAGACTTGATACCTGATAGCATCTCTCAGCTTCATCTAAATTTCATTGAATCAGGTTGATATTTTAGAATGTAAGGCATGATGAGGGGAGCTTGTCTAGTTTTACTGTAGATGGAGTTTTCATGTCTATTTTATTGTGATTTATGTCACATTTAATGTCTGTCAAACAATTTTGGAAACATGTACCAACTCTCTGTCTTTTCTGGAAGTCTCTCAGTGCTTCGCATATTTATTAGACACTAACACCTAATGGAATGTAACTTCTTTGCCTTAAAATATAAACTTCCTTGCAATGTCATGGTTTCGGGTCTGCTTGAGAAGTATTTCATGGCCTCATTATCTCCACTGAAATGGAAATGGTATCCAGGGGTTATTTCTTTAACAGGAGAGAAGTGTAACACCTGAGTTGGAAAGTAAAATGGTCTGTCCCCAAGTATTGGCCAAAAAGAAGCTGCTATGATAAAATGCATACTGTAATGCTCAGACAAGCTGCTTTGTTTTGTTATCTTAGTAAGGATTAGGACTACATGTTGGATTCTCACTGGGCATTTAATAAAACAAATAAAAATCAAAAGGTTGACAATGTAGTAGGGAAAAAACTAGAGAAAGAACCTGCTACTGAGATTATATAAGCATAAATATATCTAAAGCAATTATTAGGTGGAAAAACCCTTTTCTTACAAGTGAAACTTATAAGGATAGCAACTTTTAATGCAAGAGCCTAGTGAAAAGGGATAACCTCAGGTGGTCACCAGCGACTTTCTCAGAAGTCTTGTCATACCTTTGGTGTCTTTTTATTTAGAAATTCAAAGATTTTCTTTTGGGGGAACTTTTGTTCTGTTTTTTCTTGTTTTGTTTTGTTTTGTTTTGTTTCAAGGCAGGGTTTCTCTATGTAGCCTTGGCTTCTCTAGACTATCTTTGTAAAACAGGCTGGCTTTGAACTCACAGAGATCCTCCTGTTTCTGCCATCTTGCGTTCTAGGATTAGAACCTAGCCGTAATATCCAGTGGAACTCTTGATTATATATAACTTTTCTCATCTCTGAACTAATAACTTCATGGACTCTTATATGACTTTCTCACGTACTCTGGTGCCTCACATTTGACCATGTCCCCTGGAGGGGGAGACCTGGTGGCACTCAGAGGAAGGACAGCTGGTAGCCAAGAAGAGACTTGATACCCTATGAGAATATATAGGGGGACGTAATCCCCTCAGGAACAGTCATAGGGGAGGGGAATAATGGGAAAATGGGGGTGGGGGAGGAATGGGAGGATACAAGGGATGGGATAAACCTTCAGATGTAACAAGAATAAATTAATAAAAAAAAAAAGAAAAAAAAAAACAAAAACAAAAACAAAAAAGAAAAAAAAAGGTGAAAAGATAACAGTATTTCTCAATGTTCTATAGTATACATCTATACACATACATATATATATGAATATATATATATATATGTGTGTGAGTGAGAGATATATATGTATATCACATATGTATGCATATATACCCATATATTTATATATAATGTATTAAATATTTATATGACATAATCTTTTTTAATTGGGAAAATTATTGCAATTCATTTCTTTCATATTATAACATTCTCAGCTTTTTTTTCATGGACAAGAGAAGAGCTCATGAGGCCCCACTTCCTGAACAGCTGGTGGAATTTAATGGGCTGCTGGGAGAATAGGAGACATTTTCGCCACTTCTCTAACCACTGATATGTGGCCCAAACTCCAGGAATCAGTTCCGTGGATGCTTATTCAAGCTACCCTAATTTAACTCACTAGATCATAAGCAAAAACATGAAAGTGAGAGTCAGATTTGTTAGAAGAAAACAGATTCAATAGAAGAGAGAGGTGGACAAGGCAGAATACTAGGACAGGAGTCAGATGACAATACATGTATACTTGAATGAAGTTGTCACATTAAATTTGAAAAAAAAGTATAATTTATTTTTATTGAAAATAGTCTTCTTAAGAAAAAAAGGAAATAATCTTCTTTCATACAACACATCCTGACCACAAATTCCTGTTAGGCCAGTCCCCCTACCTCTCCCCGAGATCTGCACCCCTCACCTCATTTCCCTTCAGAAAAATCAGGCCTCTAAAAGGACAACCAAAGGACCAAACAAGATATAAATCAGGTTTAAAGTCTTCGTATTGGGGCTGGACAGGATAACTCAATAGGAGAAACAGAGACCCAAGAGGATGCAAAAGAGTCAGAGACATGCCTGGTCTTATTGTTAGGAGCTCAGTAAAAACACCAAGCCAACAGCCATAGCACTTATGCAGAGAACCTGGTGCAGACTCTTTCAGGCCCTGTACTTGCTGCTCCAGTCTTTGTGAGCCCATATGAACTCTGCTTAGTGGCTTGCATTGGCCGTGTTCTCCTGTTATCATCCATCCCTTCTGATTCCTACAAATCTTCTTTCTCCTCTAGTGTGGGGATTTAATTTTACTGTAAAAATTATTACTGTTTTGAAATAGACACTCATATACAAATGACACTATATGTAAAAGCACAGTTATCCCACAAAATGGAGTACCGATGATCACTGGGATATGAAGAAGAAATTTTTGAAATAATGTTCAATATTTTCATGTGCACTTAGTCTATTGGTGGTAGGAACAGCATGGAAGAAAAATACTTTTATTAATCACAAGTTAATTTTCAAATAAACTACCTATATCTTTGTCCTGTAAACATTGTGATTTATGTTAAAATACCCAGTGTCATTCAAAATATTCCATGTTCCATATATAGGTTTCTCTGTTTTTTTAAAAAATGATTTTGTTTATGCTGAAATCTAATTTCATAATAGAAATTGAGAGACAGGATGAACTTTATTAGAACAAAACTTGAGTATTATTTTAAATGTGTTTGACAATAAAGACATATTTTAAACAACATTATCCACATAAATTACATTACACATTACTTTAGTAATTATAAAAATTAATTTACACAATGTATTTTCCTGGATCCTGAAATTTGTTGTACATATAGAAAATAACCTTATAGTGTTAATTTATTATATGATTGAAAGACCATGATGGATATGCTAAGCAGGACACATTCTCATAAATTATCATGTCCCAGTGTTTGGATATTCAGGATTTTAAAATTATTTTCTGTCCTATAATAAAATTTTATGAACTAATTATTATAAAAACTTACATAAAATTAAGCCTTTTTCTTTTAAATTATCTTCTAACAAAGTCCAACTTTCCTAATAACATAATATAAATAAATTTGCATTTATGAAAATTACTCCTATATAAAAGAGATTATTTAAACTATAATTTTCTCATTTAGTATTATTTAAGTGTTTAAAATATTAAAAGTATGGGCCATAAAAAATGTGGAATTCAATCTTTTTATCATATTTCACTCTTAGTCCTTTGTGAGTCATATGTTATTTCACAATATTTGAAGAATTTTCATTTGAGTGAAGCAGCAAAATAGGGTGAGATAAACATAATTCAGCAGGAACGTCTTTGGTTAGAATACAAATCCTTAATTAAAATCAGATAAAAATAAATAGTAATAATATAAGAAAATTCTGTTTTCTTGCCTTGGGACCCTTTTCTTTTTTAAAATCTTTGTCAGTAAGTGTTTATGTACTGTGTGTTGCAAGTGCATGTGTGGAGGCTGGAAGAGGACATCAAGTTTCCTGCTCTATCACTTTCTGCCTTATTCCTTTTAAATGGGGCTCTCACTGACTGCAACTTGGTGGTCAGAAGCTGGCTCGCATCATCTCATCCTGTCTCTGTCCTCACAGTTCTAGAGGTATGAGTGCACAGGATCACATCTGGCACTCCACATTTGAGCTCAGACTTTCCCTCATTGTGCAGAAACTGTACTCACTCACTGAGCTGCCTCCCAGCCCTGAACACTGAACCTTATAGCAAATTGTTAAAATTAACCTTATTTATTTTTCCCTTTGATTTCTGTTATTTTCTGCTTTTATAGTCTCGGGAACAGCAGATTTATCTATGTATACTCAGCCAATAAGTACACTTTGGCAAACAGAGATATGTGGCCCACTGACTACATATACTATGAAGGAATTTGGCATATTTAATATGTAATTAGAGTAGTAGTTTTGTTTTATTTAGTTATATTTCTTGGTATACTTCTAAAATATAGGTTTTAGGGAATCAAGTTTTGAAAGCTACTGAAAATGCTATAATAGAGAAAAATAATTTAGATGCAGGTATTATTCCAAAAGAAAAGAAATAGAAAGAGATAGGGGTGGAGAGAAGGGTGAAATAACAACATTTTTATATACATAGACTTTTGTACATTCTATGAATTTTTACTCTAATATTGTTGTTGTGTAAGCTGGTAACAAGTGAACAAACTTGCATGAAAATTATGTAAATGTAATTATAGGTACTGTCCCATATACCTGGTAATTAAGAGGTTTTAAAATAAAACCAGTGGCTCAAGAGATGGCTCAGTGATTAAGAGCCCGTATTGCTCTTGCAGACAATTGGTATTACGTCCCGGCACCAACACCAGACAGTTCCCATCTGACTATAATTTCGGTTCCAAGACAACTTGTGCTTCATTATTGCCTCTTATACTGAAATGCACATATCCAGGACAGCAACCCTCACACTCTTATTCACATAAATAAAATTAATCATAAAACTTTAAAGAAAACAATACATAAGCCAGTTATATCACCATCAAGTAATCAAGTACCTTTTCCATTATGTTATACATTTTAACATTTCCTACAATTGCTATTGAAAATAAAAAATAATGAAATCAATTATTTAGATAAAATTAAGTTATGACCATAGGGTATCAAGTCTTTTCTTGGTAGCCTATGAGCATATACAGGGGAAGGAAGTTTCTCTCAGTCACAGTCATAGGGGAGTGGAGTAAAGGGATAGTGGGAGGGAGGGAGGAATAGGAGGATACAAGGGAGGGGATAACCATTGAGATGTAATATGAATAAATTAATAAAAGTAAATTTAAAAAAATTGAGTTATGACATAAAACATTTTAAATAGCAATTTGAAATAAATTACTGATCTGTATGAAAGGCTGAAGAGTATGGAATCTGTTCACAATAAAAGTAAAGTAAAGACAGGATTTTGAAAGATATTTTTAAATGATCTTGAGCTAGAACAGGATATTTGAGGATAGAGAGTCCATAAGAAAAGGAAAATTAAGTGGCTTCTAATCTCTTAGTCTTGGATGTCCAAGAACCCAACTCTTTCATTTCTGGTGGTGCTATTCTTCACAATACCACAGGTAGAAAAGCAGAAAAGTAAACAGGTTGTTCTTGACAGTGAAATTTGTAGCTACATTCTATGAAACTTCTTCCCTCAGCAATTAATCGAGTCCTGTGAGAGATGCATTAATCACTCTTAATAACCCAACATCCTCGTAAAGCCCTAGTTACTTCCTAAGCTGTTACCCTAGGGACAAACTTCAAGATAAATTATATACCATATCAGTAAGCACTCTCCAACCTTAGTAAATGTTAAATGTCCACTACAAGAAATCAGACTAAATAGACTAAAGTCGCTACCCTGTACAAGGTATTTACAATTTAAGTTAAAATCCAGCTATGCTTGTGGGGGGAAATAGATTTCAGAACCATCAGGCTTTGAAACATATTTTTAAGAACAATAGTTTTCAAGTTCAGGAGAAATTAAACTTTATAACCTCACTATATCAAATAAAAGTTTTCTTTTCACATGAGAAAACCTTAACATTTGAGGCAAAAATAAAGGAAAATTAATCCATGAACTCGGACTTTGAGAAGATGTGCAAAGCAAGGTCCAACAAAGTGACGTATTTGTTGAAAGTGCTGTTTTCAAGCCTGAGGACACAAGCTCAAACACTGGGAACCATGTAATGGAAGGACAATATTGAGCCCCACAAATTGTCCTCTGATCTCCATTAGAAACACACACACACACACACACACACACACACACACGTGCATTCCTAACAACATCAATAACAACAAAGCTATTTTATGATCATCTGGAAGGGAAAGTGATAGAACACTTAGTCCTTAGCATAGACAGGTGTGGTCTTCATTTAAAATTTAACATTCAGTTGTCATTATAGAGGGTTTATCCAGCAATAGATGTAGAGGTCCACAGCCGGATATTAGGTATGCCTAGGGGAATCTTTTGTCGGAGAGGGAGAGGAACGGCTATAAGAACTAGAAGGGTCAAGGACACAAGAAACCCCAGAGGATTTACTAATGAGTATAATTCCTTTTCTTATAGACTCTCTATCCTTTACTAACAGTATATATATAACCAGTATGGGGGCGCATAGAGGCTGAAAGTACAACCAGGCAGCCTGCATGAGTCTGACCTAGTCCGTCTGCATTTATACTAGCTGCGTAGTGTAGTCTTCTTAATGAACTCCTAATAACGGAAACAGAGACTTTGTCCTCTTTTGCCTATTTTGGGGAACTTTTTAATCATAGGAGCTGCCTTGTCCCAGTAACACAAGAGGAGGTGCCTAGTCTTACAGCAATTTCATATGTCATGTTTGATTGATAATTATGGGTGGCCTACTCTTTTCTGAAAAGAAAGGGATGAGTAGTGGGGGGAATGGGAGGGAACGAAGGGACTGGGAAGAGAGGAGGTTGGGGAAGCTGCAGTGGGGATGTAAGATATGATAAAAGAATTAATTTAATAAAATTAAAAAGTTAACATTCAGTGTTATTTTCATTATGAACATTATATTATCTTAATTTAAATATGCATTGGTTTATTGTTGATCAACACCATCACATGTCACATTTTTGGCTCACATTTAGATTTTTGTACCCCATTCTAATTCCTGACCTGTTAACAGTGCTTCTGGTGTTTTATTTTTTTAATGAGATGCTGCAAATTAACTCTTGCATCCTGGGATAGAGCTGTCAGTATATCGTGACAAAATATATGAACCCTCCAAAGCTCCAGCGTTTGGTTTAAAGTCCTTATAAGCTGAGTTCTTAAATACACTCTTAGGGATCCATGATTACTGTGATTCTGGTTATTTTATATTATGTCTTCATGCGTAGATGCAAATAAGACAAGGAAGAAAATGTTAAGATCCAGGGGTATATGTCCCCTGGAGGGGGAGACCTGGAGGCACTCAGAGGAAGGACAGCAGGTTACCAAGAAGAGACTTGATACCCTATGAGCATATACAGGGGGAGGAAATCCCCCTCAGGAACAGTCATAGGGGAGGGGAATAATGGGAAAATGGGAGGGAGGGAAGAATGGGAGGATACAAGGGATGGGATAACCATTGAGATGTAACAACAATAAATTAATAAAAAAATTAAAAAAAGATCCAGGGGTATGCACTGGAACAGAAGGTTGTTGAGGAGGATGATATCAGTTCTTGGTTATTTCACATTTTGTGAAAATTTGGTGCAATCTTTTTTGTAATGTTGTTGTCGTTATTATTATTGTTGTTGTTATCATTGTTTTATGCATGCGTAGATAAGTATAGTTTCAATGTCATGGCAAGTATGTAGTGGTTGAAGGGGAGTTTTCTAGATTCATCTTTTTCCTTATACTTGTCAGCACTGTGCATTCTGGGTTTTAAATTCAGGTCATCTTCCAAGGCAATAGATTCTTTCACTGAACTATCTTCCAATCCCTGACTGGAATTTATTTCTACATATTCAATCTTCAATCTAATGCTAAACTTAATAGAGATGTCAGTGAGTGGAAGCCTACTTAATTGCTAGGCTTCTCATAAAAAGGATAAATTACAGAATGTACAGAGGCATATTTGATTGAGGACTTGCTGGGGAATTTGGTCTGGAAGCCTAAGAATCAGGAAAACAAATGATATAATGCTTGGCTGAAGCTCTTAAGTCCAAGAGCTCTAGATTAGTGCATAGTTTACACTATAAGAACTAAACTCAGACAGGTCATCCTGACACTGCTGCTGGTGGCTTATGCATAGATTTCTGATGTCTGAGATGAAGAAGAGAAGCTTACCACATTTCTAAGAGAGAAAGTAAATTCACATTTCCTCTGTTATTTGCTTTGTCTGGGGTCTTGGCTAATTGTTTGATGTCTCCCCTTTACCTTTTTATTGTCATTTAATATTATATTTTTATCATTAATTGAGAATTTCAAACACATTTTGTACAGATTCACTCCCATGTCTCTCCCTAACTCATCCAAGATCTAGCTCTCAAGTCCCCACTACTTCTCAAATTGATGTCAACCACTTAATTTTTAAAGAACTCACCAGTCCAATTTGTGCTACTCATATATTCAAAGGGTTAAGGTCATTTGCTAAAGTATGCTATAGATAACAGAGGCCATACTCTGAAAGAAAGCTTATCCTTGTTCCCTGTGACACCATCCTTAAAAATCCTGTTAGGGGTTGAGGGCTCATAAACCATCCCCACTTACATGTTAGAATGTTGACTGCTTTGATCCAATACAATTCTTGTGCAAACAATCCCAGCTTCTGTGAAGTCATAAGTCTGGAGGTCCCAATATATTCAGAAGATGATGCTATGCTCTACCTAACCCTTGGCTCTTACAATCTTTGTAGCCTTGCTTCTGCAATGGGGCCTGAGACATGTGGTGACAGTGGGGTGATGTAGATATACCAATTGTTACTCAGAGTTCCACTGAATTCCATTTTTTAATTAAAATATCTTCAGAGATCTATGAAGAAAAGTATTTTACAGGCCATCTATATGTATTTTAGAAAAGGCAACCTAAATCAAAAGTAACCATTCAAACCATCAGAAAGTTGGCTCAAACATTTAGATAATTTGTGAACACAGGGCAATAAGGAGAATTAAGCCACATTCTAACTATAGACCAGCATTTATTTTTTTTTTAATATTTTGTGTTTGCATAGTGGGAGAGAAAGGAGATTGTACATATTGAGACACTTTTATGGAAGTCAGAACTTAGCAAGTGACTTTCCTTGCTGAGCCATCTCACCAGTACTATTTTAAGGACTTTTTTTTTTATTGATGTGAAGAGACACCATTACCAAGACTACGTATAAAAGAAATTATATAACTGGTAATTTTCCTGTTGTTTCAGAGAATGAGACTGTGATCAACATTAGGGGGGACATGGAGGAAGCCAGAAAGCATAGATATGGGATAGTAATTGAGAGCAGAAAGAATTAGAGCTTTTGAAACTTTAAAACATACCACTAGTGATGCACACCCTTTAACAAGGTCACCTCTCCTAACCTTTCCACAAATAGTTCAGTGAAATAAGGGACAAACATTCAAATATATGTCTATGGAATCCCTCTCATTCAAATCCCACAATCCTACAAATCCCAAATTATTTCCTTGTGATATGTGTGTGTGTGTGTGTGTTTGTGTGTGTGCGTGCGTGTGTGTGTGTGTGTGTGTGTGTGTGTGTGTGTGTATTACTAGAAACACCAGGAAACATAAATTACAAATTTATTGACTGAATATAAGTATGCTCAACTTTGGGAAAGATCCCTGAACAATAAGGATAAAGAAATGTTTAATATGCTAAGATAATAAAGAGATCTTAGCATGGAAAAATCAACATAAAAGAAAGGAACAAATGATGTCAATCTCGGAGATTATATACAAATGATGAAATTTTGTCAGTTAGTGTCCCACAACAAAACATGCATATATGCACCTCTAAAAGTTTAAAATCACTTGTCATTTCTTTATGACCATAAAATATGGAAACTATGCAGACAGTATACACATTCATAAGGCCACAGATTCAGACAGAAGGATATTTTATTATGAGCTTACAATTGTGTTTAGAGCTGTAATTACTATGGAATTTTTTCCATGATTAAATAATATTGTTCACATAATTGTTCATTAGCTAATTTCATGTTATTCTGGATGGCCTTGGCTCAGATTTCTGGAAAATATTATCCAGGGTATGAAATCATGGTAATCAGAAGATGGTAAGAAACAAGCAAGATGCCCAAGCTCCCTTCAAATTCATGTAATTTTTAATTAAATTCCATCAAGCAGAGAAGACAGAGCTAGGCAACAATGGGAAAGCACTGTGTTTAAACAAAATGTGCAGAGCCAACGAGAGGTTGAGAGTTAAAGTCACTAACATATCTAGACTTCTGTAACTATACAAGTCTGGATTTTAACATTGCAAGGGGAATCAATAAATCATTCATTATGTACAGACATTTTAACATATTTCTTTAAGTGAGTGAGATGTTGCAGAAAAGGAAGTGATATAAATATTCGAACACAGACAAAAGTAGAAACATCCACATTCTTCCTTGGGAACCATTGTATGTTTCTCCATGACCTGTATAAGGAAGGTGTGAATTTAAACCTAACAATGCCAAAACAATGGATACCAATCTATAGGCATCATGAAATAAATTTAAAAATTCACAAAATTATAATGGCATAAATCTTTGAGAAGTGAAATGGGTTGAAAGACAACTGTGCAGTGGAAAAGTTGCTTAATTATGGCATGCTTGATAATATGACAATGTAGAGCACTTGCTTAGTATGTATGATACTCTGGGTTTGACACATGCATTGGTTCATATTGTTTGTCAAGTTAACTACATCAGAAATTAGCTGAAGATCAAGGAGCTGGGCAAACCTGTCAAGGATTTTATTGATTACATAGTTTAAAGTGAGAAGACTCATCAAAAATCTGGACTAGAACTTATGGTGGTATCCCATATAAAAAGACATGGAAGAAGGAATAGCTTTTTGCCTGCCTGACCTCACTCTTTTTGGCAAGTTCTCTTATTTCTTTTCTGAAGTATGTCTTTATTGGGATTAGAATCCACTTCTTCTGGATTTGTATCTAGAGAGCAGCTCTCTAGGAATTTCCTCACTATACTGTGACTGCTGAGACATCTAGTCTTGTGACTCTAGCAAAAACTGGTTTCTTACCCTATTCGTCAGGAGGCATCTATTGTTGGACTAACCTGTCCACAGCCTAGAAAACTCTCTAATATATATTTGGTGTGCATGCACGTACGTGTGTGTGTGTGTGTGTGTGTGTGTGTGTGTGTGTGTGTGTATGTGTGTGTGTGTGTGTGTACTCTGTTATGTTCTTTTAGATATGTCGTGGATTAACCTCAGAGACATGCAGATAAATATCAGACAAACACAGTACAACTAAATTACTCCTTGTGTACAATCTATATATTTTATACTTTATCTTATTTAAATGAGTAGACACACATGCACACACACACACAAAGTTGCATGCATACACAGATACATATATGATTTTTATGGTTGTTGTACTTTAGTAATTATTAAAATTCAGAAGCTCGTTTTGTTCTATGAAGTTCATATTCTCATCCTATGTGAATTAATATTCAACACTTCAATCTAAAATGTGATTTTGATTATTCCCATGATTGCATTAGTATTATTTTGAACTTAGTCTTGTAATATATTTATATCTAAAAAAATCATAGCAATTAATTGATTCAAACTGATTCTCTATAGTTTTTCAGGTTTTGAGATGTAGTGTTCATTCATTTTAAATAAATTAAGATTACTTCTGAGTCTGTTAATTCAACAGGCAGAAGCTCTTGTAATTATCAGGTTGGCTGAAAATCAATACAAGGTTATAAACACTAATGTATGTTGAGGCTTACATTCATGCTAAATTGTCTGCCTGGATGAGTATTGACCATATTAATAACATAACTGAAGCCTCTTCCTCCTTCTCTGGTATTTTTGGTACTCAGTTTCAAATGTCTAACTCATTTGCTCCACAAGAATGTACAAATATTTAGACATTTATTTCCTCTTCATTATTATTGTTTTCCTTTGTTTCTATTTATCTACAAACATATTACATTTTTAAATTTTCTACTATATTCTTAGTTTTTCATTCATTTTCACTCTATTTTTCTTCTAAGTTTTTTTTATTACACATGCATAAAAAACTACATACAGCAAGAAGAACCATGTGACAATCATGAGTTATATAAATGTTACATTCATAGTGATTTGGCTATTTATATTTGTCACACTTGAAGTTACCATCTTTCCTGTCTTGTTGGGTCTACATTTCTGAATAAAATTCAATATTTATCATATCTCATCTCTATTAACTTAACTCTCTTATCTTGATCTAAAAAGATCTTATCCCCTAACCAACTAAACTTGATTGTAAATCTAAACTCTCTGGTCTTCAATGCACCTCAGAGACTTGAGAAGGAATAAGACTTAAATGCCTGAGTGAACCAGTAGTTCAGGTTAGCAGCTTCCAAAGTGAACAAAATGACTGAGACTGTTTACTTTCTAAACTGTCACCCAACACTCTCTATAACGTTGGAGTCTCATCTTCAGACTTCTAGTCCAATATCTCTGCCAGACTTATTTACAAGGCAGGAACTATTGAGGACTTGCTTACACTGTCTTGGCGGAGTTCAGCCATTGACTCTGCCTGCATCTCACCTGCCCATTTTTAGGCAGAATTCTGTCTGTGGCGGGAAAGAGGCCATTTTGCCCAACAGCTGGTTTGTAACATTTGAAACCATCTCCACAAGAAGGTTCTTTGATGCTCCTCATCTTCTTTGAGGTCATCTGGGTGTTGTCAGGACTTAACTTGTCTTGTTCACTTACTGCTTCCTGTTTAAATTGTAGCTGGCTTTTATCTTTTCCACATGAGTCCCACTTTATTCTAGATTTATGAAAATTTCAGATTTCTACCTCTCGTTTTTTCCACTCACAATCTTCTAGTATCCTGTCACCTCCCTCTCTAATTTATGATTGCATCTTCTTTATTATTATTGTGTATGTACATATTAATATTTAATAAAAGGTATATGAACACAATCTACTCTTCACTTAATCTTGCTCACATGTGTCTGTTCCTAGGGATGAGCACATGGAATTTTGAAACTAATTGGGGAGTCTGTCCCTGGGGAAGCCTATTTACCCCCTCCTCATAGCCATCATTAGTTTTCCAAATCTCTTTATGTAAGTGTGAGACCTTGTTAAATTCCTCTAATTTTAATTAACCTTCTTGTTCCTACACCACCTGGTAGAATCATATCACGTTTCATTCTAAAAGTGTTATGTTCTATATTCAAATGTAAACATTATGAAGACAAAGAAAGCTTTAATTTAGTTTATAAGTCCATCTCTTTATGAATTAATTTTAAGATACTTCATTATAATAAGAAATTGCATAGCCATTACAAAATTAAATCACATTTGCAAAATTATGTTGTCAACCAACTGCTTTAACAGTGAGCTGGAGGTATCTTTTTTCTAAAAGTAGAAGTTTCTTTACAGAGTGATATATGAAAGTAATCTGGAGCTTCTTATATCTTTTTGCCTTAAGTACATAAAAATATGTTTGGTAGAGAAAGCAATATACTGGGACTTATATGAACAAAGATGGGTTAACAAGTTATGTTTTTTTGGGAGAGGAAGAATTCAGTGTAAAACTGCATGTTCTGGAGTTCATTTCTTTTCTTTCTATCCTGCAGATCTCTTCTTGTGGGTTTTATTATAATTCATACATAAATTCATGAAGTTCCCAAAACATTTTTGGACAACTCCACTATATGCAATACAGGTTCTCAGTGCATTAAAAATAAATAAATAAAGGCATCAGTGTTACTTAAAACTTAGTCCATGAGTAAGTTGAAGAGGACACACTCAATTGTGATGCAACTTGATGAACTCAGGTGGATTAGAAGGGGGGAGCCCCTTTTCTGAGGAATAGGGAAGTTGGTATGGGGTGAAGGGAGGGTGGGAGAGGGAAGTGAGGTGGTATGGGGCTACAACCAAGATATAAAGAATATTAATTAATTAATTAATCAAGAATAAAACTTTGCCCATGACAGGTAATTAGTACTCATTTGGAACTGTAGTTTCAGCATGCCTAAATATCTAAAACCAACTTTAGATCCTTCAAGATTTTCTTCAGTTTGTATGAGAAATTTACTGTATAAATGAATTACTTGTCAGTGTCTGGACAATGAGTCCAAAACTAAAACAACAAATAAAATAACCATAAAAACCAGGGAGGATTTAATGGAACTTGTGCATTCCCAAGTGGTTAAATTCCTGAAACACTAATATGTGACAAAATAGTGCTTCTTTTGAAAGCCCATAACTCGGTAAATTGGGATCAAAATCTTAGTAATTGTTTTAGTTAAGAGTTTCTATTGCTGTGAAGAGACACTATTCATGATCATGACAACTCTTATAAAGGAAAGTATCTAATATAACCTGAATTACAGTTCTGGAGGTTTACTCTACTATTGCCATGGAGGGAAGCATGGCGGCATGAAGACAGCCACGCACTTGATAAGGTGGTGAGAGTTCTATACTTAAGCTTGTCAGACAGCAGAAGAGACATTGAAACACTAGACCTAGCTTGAGTTCTGAGCCTTCAAAGACCAGCTCCAGTGACAGACTTCCTCCAGCAAGGCCACACCTATTTCAGTCAGGCTCCTATTCTAAGAGTGACACTCCCTATACGGCCATTTCCTTTAAAACCACCACACTAGTAGACTTAAATTCTTTGAGGATTAAATGAAAGAAACTAGTTAGTAACTACCAAAATAAATTTAAAAAACCTTAACTTGTATATTACATATTTATTAAACATAATGAAATAATTAAAATTACAAACTCCATTGAATAGCTCTTTTTTTTAGTAAATTATGTGCTTTTTATTTATTTATTTTTCTTTTTTGTATATACATTTATATTTATACACATATATACAATAAACTACCTATAGCAAGAAGAACCACAAAACAATCAGATAGTATATAAATGTTACATTCATAGTGTTTTGGCAATTTGTAGTTGGCAACTTTGGAGGAAACATCTTTGCTATCTTGGTGAGTCTAAATTTCTGAATGTAAATCTGTATCTATCTCATCTCTATCAACTTAAAGCATATATCTAGATCTAAACACAACTTAACCCCTAAACAACTAAACTTAATTGTAAAACTAAACTATTTGGTCTTCAACCCATCAGAGATTTGAGAAGGATAGCTCTTTCAAAGGTAATTTGCTTGTAATAATTTTAAGTGATGCATTATAGCTAAGAAATTTGCTTCTTCCAAATGCTTACCCCATTTGTAATCAACTGTTTCACTTCTGAGGACTCTAAAAGCATTTTATCTTGAAGTTATTTGTCAACAAGCAATTTCTATCATTGTAATGTATATATTAACTCATAGCACAAAGTGATAATGGCTCTGACTCCTCTCATTTTAAAATACTTAAGGAAAGGAATAAATAATCCTGCATAAATGTAAATCTTCCTATACTAACGATGAACATGTGCATGTTTTAGTCAAGTAAACTCTATGCTGATTGCTTGCAAGGAAATTGATACAGTTTATTGTATATATAAGAGAAAATGGAAGTAGTTTCCCCTCTTAAAACACTTATGATTTCTCTTGTGCAATCCAGCAGTATTGTTAGAGCCAGATAGCCAGGAATCACCCACATAAGAAGCAAATGCTCTTTTTAATTTAACATGCATTGTTAAGACATCTCCTTTGATTGAATACAACTCAAAACCCAGCCCAATGTAGAAAAAAAATATTATTATAATCTAGCTGCTACTGATCTACCAGGGACACAGAACAGATTCAGAAGTTGAACTGAGGCCCTAAGCCAAAATTTTACAGAGCTTTTAAGCCTGTAACCCATAAATATCTATGCCAAGTTACAATTACCTTTTCTCTCCAATTGGATTTAGGGGTAGGGGACATTCCTAGGATCATTTGTTTGTGAAACCCTTTTCCCTTCCTGGGGTGGTTGGCCCATGACTATTACCTATGGATCCTGAGGAGAAGAAGTAGGGAACAGAGAGATCAGGAGTGAGAAGTTGTCAGGTGGCTGTGAGAGATGAGAAAGAGTCTTTCCTGGGAGGCTTCTTTGAGACAGCTAATTTAATTGGGAGCAGGAAAACAAAGTTATTTAAACCTTTGGAGAGAGTGTAGAGACTTTCAGGGTTAGTATACATAATTTCCCTGGGTTAAGGTGCTGGAAATGCCTTATTTGAATGAAGAAAAATTCCAGGTGCTTGCTGATATTGAGAGGAAGTTTAACCTGTAATCTGCTGCCAGGCTAATGACCACCTCAAGCAAGGCAGAAATGGGGGTCACAAGTCTTCTTGCATGGGAAAATGTAAGTACAGGGCAGAGAGAGAACAGTCCTACTCATTCATGTCAGTCTCAAGAAGAGATTTATGAAGTTTGAATATGCCTAGACTTTACTCCTACTATAGGCCAGCTCTCTATGTCCCTCCACTCCTCAGCCCTATATTGTTTTTATTGGTTGGTTTACTTAGCTGTGAAAGGGTAATGTGCCTTGTGTTCACATCTCAACCTGACAATCAGCATTTCAGCTACCTATAGACATGGCTCATTCTTCCAAGCAGGATGTCAGTTAACTCAGTGAGGTCTTGGGAACTTAAACATTTGTTCCAAATGCAAGTTACTCAAAATGACTTTTTACACTATTTTGACTTAATTCTGTAAATATTTTCTCATAAAATAGTACTGTACTTAAAATTGTAAATACAAAAAATAAATATGTTGGTTCTGTGGGGCTTATTAGAATGTCTTTGACTTTGCTGGAGTCTACAATCCTTCCTTCCTGTCTTCCCCAGGATTTGCCAAGCTCTACCTTATTTTGGCTGTTGGTCTCTGCATCTGTTTCCATCAGTTGCTGAGTATCCTCTCTTTGTTAACAATTGGGCTAGACATTGTTCTATGATTATAGCAGACTATCATTAGGAATCATTTCATTGACTTTTGTTGTTGTTTTTGTTGTTGTTATTTTTCTTTTCTACATATCTGGGACCAGTCATTAGTTTGTAACCTTTACCCCCGACCATCTTGCTGGCAAGACAAATTGTAGCCTGAAAGTTTTGTTGTTGTTGTTCTTTAGTTTGTTAGTTTGATTTTTTGTTTTATGTTTTGTTTTTCTTAACTGGGTTGGTGTCCTAATCTTTCCACTGAATTGCAGCCAAGTCACAGAAAGTGGTCAGTTCAGGCTCCATATCACTCATTACTAGGAATCTTAGCTAGGGCCACCCTCATAAATTCCTGGGAGTTTCCATTGAAGTAGTTTCTAACTTGTCCCAAGTTGCCTACAATTCCAGTTGTCTATCCCCATTCTCTCTCTCTCTCTCTCTCTCTCTCTCTCTCTCTCTCTCTCTCTCTCTCTCTCTCTCTCTCCCTCCCTCCCTCCCTCCCTCCCTCTCTCTCTCTCTCTGTCTCTCTCTCTCTGTCTCTCTGTCTCTGTCTCTCTCTCTCTCTCTCTCTCTCTCTCTCTCTCTCTCTCTCTCTCTCTCTCTCTCTCTCTCTCTCCTGATTAACCTAATTCCTCTTTTTCCCATCTCAAACTGAGCCCAGACCACTTATTGTATCTATTCTATATTACCTTGCTAGGAATATTCGTGTGTCACTTTTGAGCCCTCCTTGTTGCTTTGTAGTTCCCTCCATTTGCAAGAAAATGAATGATATCCTTGTTTTAAATTGATGTGTAGTATTCCATTGTGTAAATATACCACCTTCTCCTTATTCATTCTTTACTTGAGAGGCATCTAGATTGTTTCCAGTTTTTTATTATTATGAATAAATCTGAGAAGGTGTCTTTGTGGTAGGATAAAGCATCCTTCTGGTATAGACCCAGGATTGGTATAGCTGAATCTTGAAATAGATTAAGTCCCGGTTTTCTGAGAAACCATCATATTAATTTTTGTAGAGGTTGTCCAAGTTTGCATACCCACCTGAAATGGAGGAGTGATCCCCTTATCCACTTCCTCCACAGAATGAGCTATAATTTGTGTTCTTTCTTTCACCATTTTGAACTTAGCCATCTTGAGAGGTGTAAGATGTAATCTCAGATTCTTTTTTTATCTTTATTTCCTATGTGTCTATTTTAATTCAAACAAGCACAGTTAGTTATGTTAATGAGAATTTATTGGTGTAGCTTCTCTGACATTTCTAGAAGATACTTCACAGAAAATTTACTCTTAAGGACAATACAGATGGTAAACTTTACACTCCTACCCAGATCTAGCCAATAGACAGAATGTTCTCCACAGTTGAGTGGAGAGTGGGATATGACTTTCACACAAACTCTGGTGCCTCACATTTGACCACGTCCCCTGGAGGGGGGGACCTGGTGGCACTCAGAGGAAGGACAGCAGGTAGCCAAGAAGAGACTTGATACCCTATGAGCATATACAGGGGGAGGTAATCCCCCTCAGGAACAGTCATAGGGGAGGGGAGTAAGGGGAAAATGGGAGGGAGGGAAGAATGGGAGGATACAAGGGATGGGATAACCATTGAAATGTAACAAGAATAAATTAATAAAAATTTTTTTTTAATTAATTTATTCTTGTTACATCTCAATGTTTATCCCATCCCTTGTATCCTCCCATTCCTCCCCGCCCCCATTTTCCCCTTATTCCCCTCCCCTATGACTGTTCCTGAGGGGGATTACGTCCCCCTATATAGTCTCATAGGGTATCAAGTCTCTTCTTGGCTACTTGCTGTCCTTCCTCTGAGTGCCACCAGGTCTCCCCCTCCAGGGGACATGGTCAAATGTGAGGCACCAGAGTATGTGAGAAAGTCGTATCACACTCTCCACTCAACTGTGGAGAATATTCTGACCATTGGCTAGATCTGGGAAGGGGTTTAAAGTTTATCTCCTGTATTGTCCTTGGCTGGTGCCTTAGTTTGAGCGGGACCCCTGGGCCCAAATCTGCCTATCATATTGTTCTACTTGTAGATTTCTAGGACCCTCTGGATCCTTTTATTTTGCTGTTCTCCCATGCGTCTCTCATTTAGAGTCCCAATAGGATGCCTTCCCCTCTGTCCCAGTTTCCTGGTAAGTGAAGGCTTTCGTGGGACATGCCCCTTGGGCTAGTATGCAGATATAAGTGAGTATATACCATTTGATTCTTTCTGCTTCTGGGTTAACTCACTCATTATGATCATTTCTAGCTCAATCCATTTATCCACAAATTTCGGGAATTCCTTGTTTTTAATAGCTGAGTAGTATTCCATAGTGTATATGTACCACAGTTTCTTTATCCACTCTTCTACTGAGGGACACTTATTTTTTTAAAAAATTAAAAAACCAACAACAAATAAAAACCAAAAAATTTTTTTAAATGATTTGTGTGCGTAAGCGTATGTGTGGTGATTTCTTTTTGCATGTGAATGTGAGTGTGCATACTAGTGCACACTGAGGACAGAAGAGCATGTTGGACCCTCTGGTCCTAGAGCTATAGGTGACTTTGAACTATGTAGTATGTGTACTCAGGTCTGAACACTGGCTCTCTGAAAAATCTAGGTCAACGCACCAGACCCTAGATACTTGATTTATAACTTAAAGTCTATGCATTTTCACATACCTCAAATTAAAAAACCAACTAATTAAATATCTCTATTAATTTTCATTAGCATTTGTGAAAAAATCAAATTTTATAAAGTAGTTAATTAAAACTTTAACATAACTTTTAACCAACTTCCATTGATAATAACCCTCTATAGCTTCATAGCCACCAAAAACCAGCCTGATCCCCATAAAGGAAATAGGGCATCGTTCTCTTAAAGTTCCTTTCAGCTGATTTGGGATGATTAATACCTTTGTAGGGACCCAAATAAAATTAGGGAAATGGTTGAACAAGCTAGGAATCACAGTTATGGTCCAGTTTCTAATGTTGAGAAATTCCAGGTTTAATTAGAGTACTGGGTGAGACAGTCTGAAATGCTACACCAATTGGAATTGTAAGCTTTCTTTGAAAGAGTCCTGGGAGCTGTCTTTTTCTCATGAGAAACAACAGCTGAAAGCACTTGGTGCTGGAACATGAAGGATACAGGATGTCAGTGTCCAGCATACTGAGAGGAACACATCCTTTCTGGTCGGATCCAATGTCAGTGTCCAATTTTTTTGTTCTGAAAGCATAAATTTACTCACAAGCATTATACTGTCCTAACATTATAGTGTATAAGGTATGCATGATGCACAGAACATTTAAGGCTGGTTTTTCTGCTCTTTGCATGAGCAGAAAAAAAGGCATCTGTACATCTTCATGTCCTATGAAGAATGACATCTAATAGTAATTCATTGGGGTTCTGTAGCCAACAAGAAGCATTGTCTATGCCTAGACTTTCATGTCTCAGCCAGTCTCAGAGCTAGTCCCATATAGTGGGATTAGCGTATAAGTTATCTGCTTGTTCTGTGATTTAAACACTTCACAGTCCCTCCCTCCCTCATCCTGTGTCTTTTCCTCCCTTAGTCCTCAGAAAGGGGAGCCCTCCTCCCCGGCATCTGACCTCAGACATTCAAGTCTTATCTGTACTAGCTGTAACCTCTTCCTCTGTAGCCTTGCAAGGCCATCCTACCATGAGGAAGTAATCTAAGTTTGGTGGCCAGAGTGCATGTCCAAAGTAGCTTCTACTTTCCACATTTTGGGATCCACAAGGACACTATGCTGCTACATCTGTGCAGATGGTCTAAGTCCACATCATACATGGTTCTTGGTTGTGTCATGGTTCCTCTTGCTATAAATAATCTATTGTATATATGTGTAATAATATAAAGTCTATATAAAAAATAAAAATTTAAATTTTTAAAAATAAATAAATAAAACATTTACATAAGCTTTCTATCAATTTAAAAGTAAACATGTTAATAATTCCAATTACTAAGTGAAACTTGCTATTTTTTCTTTGAAAAATTAACTTGGTCATATTTCAGTTTCTCTTTTTATTTATCATCTTTTTATCTGCTGATTGGCAATATGTTGTTCTTGTGTAGTGTATGAAACTTATATTAATTAGCCTCAAGGATCTATATAACTCTTGTAAGCTTATATACTGTATAGCTCTATAGTATAATGTATCATTAAAAATGCATCTGTGGAGAATGTTCTGACCATTGGCTAGATCTGGGAAGGGGTTTAAAGTTTACCTCCTGTATTGTCCTTGGCTGGTGCCTTAGTTTGAGCGGGACCCCTGGCCCAAATCTGCCTATCATATTGTTCTACTTGTAGATTTCTAGGACCATCTGTATCCTTTTATTGATTAGAATATTCTCCACAGTTGAGTGGAGAGTGTGATTCGACTTTCTCACGTACTATGGTGCCTCACATTTGACCAAGTCCCCTGGAGGGGGAGACCTGGTGGCACTCAGAGGAAGGACAGCAAGTAGCCAAGAAGAGACTTGATACCCTATGAGAATATACAGGGGGACGTAATCCCCCTCAGGAACAGTCATAGGGGAGGGGAATAATGGGAAAATGGGGGGGGGAGGAATGGGAGGATACAAGGGATGGGATAAACATTGAGATGTAACAAGAATAAATTATTTTTAAAAAAATGCATCTGTATATGCTTATAATATAGCTCAGCGCTTGGAAAACTTTGTACTGAACAATAGAAAATAAACCTTGCAAATTTTTTAGACTTT
Organism: Acomys russatus; assembly: GCF_903995435.1. NCBI lineage: Eukaryota > Metazoa > Chordata > Mammalia > Rodentia > Muridae > Acomys > Acomys russatus. The sequence goes on along the minus strand of NC_067144.1, from coordinate 61,341,025 downwards.
GGTTTCAGTCACATATAATAATTAACAATAATAATAATAATAATAATATTTTACATATACAAAATATTTTAAAGTATTTATTGTACATTGCACACTGGGAGATAGATTATACTATATCACGTCATGGTTTGGCTACCACCTACAACATGTACCTCATGCACCTCAAGTACCTCACCATAAATGATGAAATAAAGAATAAGGTTACTGAGTACATTGGAATTCACCAGCTTACATGCAGGCATATGATCACTAGAAGGAGCATATCTTATCAGCATATATAAATTTAAAGTAAACACTGAGAACAATTCACATTTTACTAGAAAAGAATTATTCAATATAAAGCTTTTCATGAACTGTTAAGGATGAAGTAAAGTAAAAGGCAATAGTTTTAAGTAATTTACTTAACAGGTTTCGTAAGTCAAAAGCCTTAGAATTTGACCAAGAAACAATATTTGCCTTGTGAATCTTTGCATTTCCTTATTTTACTTTCATGTAATTTTGACCACATCCTCTTACCTAAAAGCAAATAATCTGAATGATGATGGGGAAAAGAAACCAAAATGAGTCCATGAATGTTTTCAGAGAAATAAATGGTAGAAGGTGGAGTTAGACATGGTGCTATAGTCAGATTTTATCTGGATTTTACTGTCCATAGAAGGTAATTTTATACCTATCCCATATGGTGGCAAAATTAAAAAAAAAAATCTTTCCTGCAGATTTTAAAATATAACAAGAAGCCACCTGGCTACAAACTATCATTACCTTTATAAAGTGTCTTTATTGAGAATTTTACAATTTAATCCACCATTTGTGTGTCAGAAAATAGCTTACAAGCCACACTTATTTATTAATGACAAAAATCATTTGAATTTTGGACACATATAAATTAATTGGTATTCAGAGCATTCATGTAGATGCCAAATAGAGTGGTGTAAAATTCAATAGTGGTTAAGTAAAAGCATTATCTAGTTAGGATTGTTGTCTTGAAATAAGCATGACTTTTAACTGAAAATTGTCTGTTATTTACATTATATTTGTCTATATGATGATCCTCCAATATTCTCTATGCATATAAACTCTATTATGTCAATACACTGTTATAAAAATTCATGTACAATAATTGCTGTATGAAATATATAATAGATAAACTTGGGGCAAAGTACTAAGACTATTTCCTGATCAGATTATTTGTTTTTTATTAAATACAAATTTTAGGTAATAAAATATTAAGCAGACTATCAGTCACCGATAATTAAAGAGATGATCTTCACATTGGACATAAATCTATGAAGGTCTTTTCTTATATTATTATGAGTTTGCATTTTAAAAAGAAAACATATTTGGAATGATAAAATACATGGTAAGAAGTATTATTCTTTAATAAATGATTGTCGAGTAATGCGGAGGTTTAAAGTTTTATAGAATCATGTCAAATCCCAGTATTACACATATAAAATAGCTTCTTTTGTATTTTTCTTTTATGAATATCTAAATGGAGTTATTAAAATATTTAATAATTTTAAATTACTGTAATAAATACAAATTTACCTGCTTAAAATGGAATATGAAAACTATACAAATGAAAAAGCACCATTTTAAGCCAGAGAACTTCGAAATGCAAGCAGTGATGTAAACATCTGTGTAGAATTTACAGAATAATAAAGAACCAGGGGAGCTACTCATACTTTTGTAGAAAGTAGACAATGATATTTCTTTGTTAGCATAATATATACATTAAAGTTAATACTCAATGGTTCTTTGTAGAAGCTGAAAAGGTCTGTGTTTGTTTTCGTCTACTTGTCACTGTAATAAAATATATGTGGCTGAGGTTTTTCTAACAATTAGTTTTAATTTATCATTCTTGATGTTCAATATTGAGATTCATGTCTTTTCATGATCCTATTTTCATAAACTTAAGGCCGTAATGACAAGAAACATGATGAGCCGATATACATGTATTTTTCTGCTACTTCTTAGTCCTATATCCCATATCCATCCCAATTTTCTCCCTCTGAACAACAACAACAAGAGTAAGTTTCCTCTTTCATAGACCTCACAGTGAAGATCATATTACAACATTTAAGATTTGGAATGGTGTTCTCAAGTCATACTGAAATATTAACAGTACTAAAATCAAGTAGACCAAGAATGAAATTGTCAGCTTAATTACTGAACATTTACACTGATCTGCAATTTCCATATCTTCTCCAAATCAAATGAATAGTTCTCAACAGATTGGTGATGTCCTTCTTTAGCTGCCTTCCATACCTAACGATGTTCTGAATGCTTACGAATACTTGACAAACTGGACAGACAGACCTGAGAAACTATAATTATAATCAGCATACTTTTCATTACTAAGTATTATGTACAACCAAGTTTTCAAAGCCACTGTACCAAAAGAAGAGAGTCAAAGCCAAAGCAATACTAATACTAGAGCTCTAGCATAATTTCTCTTTGAAAAGATGACTGTGATTCTTAGAAATGATGTCATGGTTAATGGTAGCAGCGGAAGAAATACTATTTACAAATCTAGGGATACAAAAATGAGGATAAGAAAAAACAAAACACAAAACCCAAACCTGCTGTAGGGTCTTAACAGCCACACTGACAGTAATGGAAGTTGTTCATTCCTACTATCAGTAACAATAAACATGAAACACAAAGTTTCATGATTATTGTTTCAGTGAATACATACATACATGCAATAACAATTTGTAAAAAATAAAAAGAGGTATGAAGCTGAAACAGAGCATGGAGTGGTAAATTGACATGTATGGAGGAAATAAAAAGAAGAGAGAAATGTTGTTTCAAATTATAATTTCATTAAGAAACAAACAAAAACATAACAAAATTATATAGTAAGGATTCTAAAAGTCCATTAATCAACTTGCAGCTTGAAGCATCCTTAAAAGTTATAAGTTTGGGACAATGAGTCAGATTTTAACAGTTCCTCTAGGGAAAATAAACTGATTAGAAGAGTGTACAAAGATTTAACATTATCTAACCCATGCTCAAATAAATACATCAGTTCCCTAGGAAAATTACATGTGATAATGCTCCCTACAAGAGTAGTTTGGAAAACAAAGATGCATCCTTAGACCCAAAACAAGCAATTCATTCTTAATAACTTACAACTATACCTATTGTTTGTGCCCAACTATAAGTAGTGAAATGAGTCCACATTAACAATATGATAAAAATGTCTAAGAGGTGTAAAATTAATAAAATAATTTTACTAGAAATAAGTTTAGGAATAATTTTTCTATAAAAGTATAAAAATACTGTTATTTTTTGTAGATTATAGATATCCTACTCAGCTACTTTGTGCTACCTATATATTCATAAAATTTCAAAGTGAACTTCTTAACATTTCCAGCACAGCCCTTATTCCTTTAAAAGTAAAGCAACTTGATACTATTTCTCTGTCTTACACGTTTCTATTTTGTAGATAAGCTACACATATATTAAGTATATACTGTATGTAAAAATACTGTAAACATAAATGTTATCATATTGATAAATTTATAAGAGATGATGGAGTTTGTGTATGGTGTGTATCTGTTATCTAAATACCTAGCTTTGAAGGACTCAATGCACCTAATCATGAATGGCAAGGGGTTTCATCTGTATTAATACATCAGTAGCAGTAAAGGTGGGATAGGAAAAGCATATAACCAGGCTTCCGTGCTTTGAAAGCTAAAATCTATTGACTTCTTACTTGAGTCTTTTAGTCTTTTTCTCATATCATAATTTTGAGAGCAATAGCTTTTGTCCACCTATTCTTGTTTTAGAGGAGGCTTCTAGTCATTAGCTGGCTCTGAAGTCACTAGAGAGCACAGCAAATATAAAGGAAAGCATGTGTACTAAATGTGGTTAGATATTCTCAGACTCCCATTTGTTTATATTCACATTTTCACATTATGCTGATTCCTATAACACCACAATTTAGAAATGTGGAAGAACAAGCATATGGTAGGCCTTTAAGTTTTCTTAAGAAGTTAGTTAAGGGACTGGGGAGATACTTCAGTTCCTATGGTCTTCTTGTACAAGATTGATAACCTGAGCCTAGCTTGGTAGAGCATGCCTTTAATCACACAACTGGCAGGTGGAGGTAAATCAGGTAGATCTCTGCGAATTTGTTGCTGGTCTGCTTTGTGTAGAATTGGCCTTGAGGCACTCCTTTTCCACAGTCTGGATAGTTCTCTGTAGCAAATAATCACATTCTACAACGACAGGCACCATAACACAGAGCAACATATATTTTGCTAAAGGTAAGAGTAAGTAATTATTTCATCTATTGCCTTACAACTCATTATAGGGATTTTGGAATCGACACTGGGAAGATCATGATGATTTCTATCCCTGGGCAAATGCCCATTGCTCTAACTGCTGGAAAGACTCTCAGTGTTGTGCAGAACCCGTGGAGCCATCAGTGGCAGGCTAACCAATCTTGAGCATAACGCTATATCATCCATCAGTTGTCCAGCCCAGTGTGGACCTTGGTCCTCCTCCAGTGCTATAATAGAATTTACATGCTTTGGTTTCAGGGTGTAATAAAATTTGACAGCATTTGTAGTCAGACTTGTGTTTGCAGGTCTTTCATGTGGTCTGATCATGCTCAGAACATAAAAAACCAACCAACCAACCAACCAACCAACAAACAAACAAAACACAAAAAATGTGAATGATGTATCAGAAGCTAATGAACTATCAGACAGGGGTGTAGGAATGGTGGGTAGAGGTGTTATTTAAATATATCATTCTAGTTTATAATTCACAACAGATTTTGGGCAAATCTGGGATTTATTCACTTTCCACTGTATAAACAATGGTAACTTGGAGATTGTAGATTTTCAGCAAAACTGGGGTTAGGGTATCAGCTGGTTCTTAAAAATCAGATATAACTATAGACATTAGAAAATAAGTATCATCCTTAGAAATTTTGGAAAAATGGACACAAGCATCTGTGATTATTAAGAGGAGAATTAGTCGTTTTTCAAATTCCAGATCTCATACATTGAACATGTAAAACTTGCGGAAATTAACAGCCTAACCGAAGGCTCAAAGTAAGATGTCTGAACTTATGAGCACTAAAACAGGGGAAAAGAGATGAAGAGAAAGACAAAATAGGCACAGTTCATTTAAAGCAGGATAAACAAGATACTGGCAGCATAGTCATGACCATGAATACAGAAACATCTTTGGCCTTTCTCACTCTTGATTAAGGAAGTTTCCAGATATTATACTCCTGCTGGAAGACTCCTTAAGAAAGGCCTATTATAGAATCTGTACTTAGTTCCTATTAAGCCACCCCGTCAGTCTGACCCTTTCCTAGTATTCTTGGGATGCACAGTGGCCTTAGGGTCACTAGCTTTACCTGGTAAGAGAATGAAGAGGTGCAGTTTTTCTAACCAAGAGTGTAAGCTTCTGTGTTCTAGTCTTTCAAGGATAAGGCAGGGCTCCTCTGAAACTTTTCTGTAGAGTAATAGTGTTGTGAGGGTGAGAGGAAGGGTTGATGACTCATCATAACTTCCAAATGCTGTAGTCTCTGCACCTTCAAACCTTCACTCTGAGTTCAGTGCTCCACTTAGAAGTGTTGACCAGCTTATCATGCTCCCGTTGAGACTATACCCCAAGAGGCCTTCAGAACATCTTTTTAACCCTTTAGATAGGTGCCTCCTCCCAGAATTGCCCAGTGGCTTGGCTTTCAGTTGACTACAAAGCAGGTCAGAGTCCACTGCGAAGTAGTCCCTACTCTCCTCATTGTGGTACCCACAAGAGCTACTACATCTGAGCAGATGGTCTAGGTCCACATCATACATGGTGGTTGGTTGATGTATCAGGCTTTGTATTGTAGTGTAGTCACCCTGTATTATGTGGCTAATATTCACTTATGAGTGAGTATATACCATCTGTGTCTTTCTGGGTCTGGTTTACCTCACTCAGCGTGATATTTTCTAGTTCCATCTATTAGCCTGCACATTTCAAGATTTCCTTGTTTTTAATAGCTGAATACTATTCCATTGTATAAATGTATCACTGTTTCTTTATCCATTTTCAGTTGAGGGGCATCTAAGTTGTTTCCAGATTCTGGCTATTACAAATAAAGCAGCTATGAACATAGTTGAACAAATGTCCTTGTTGTGTGCTGGAGCATCTTTTGGGTATATTTTCAGGAGTTGTATGGCTAGATCTTGTTGCAAGAGATAGATAAGATTCTCTAGAAAGATAAGGTAAAATAGATAAGGTCTTCAAAAACCTCAGAGACATGCAGAATATGGCATTTAAATGTTTTTTTAATATTTTAAAATGTCATTGACAATGCCTCGGGTTAAATCCTTGCAACACCCAGCCTACCTCACAGAGGATGATGAGTATCAAAGAATCTCTTTATGGAGAAGGCTTCAAACATGGCAAACAAGCCAGTGGGCAAAGTGTTCTCATTACTACCACAGACAGAAATCTGCCTAAAAATAGGCAAGCTTGGATGTAAGTAGAGTCGATGGCCAAACTTCTGCCAAGATAGAGTAAGCAAGTTCTCAGTAGTTCCTACCTCACAAATATGCCTGTCAGATATATTGGGCCAGACCCTGAAGATGATGCTCCAACATTATAGAGAGTTTTGGGTGACTGCTCAAGTAGCAAACTGTCTCTGTCATCTTCTCATTTGGGAAGCTGCTAACTTATAGCGCCTGCATACTCAGGTAATTTATTTTTATTCTTTCTCAAGTCTCTGATGGAGTTGAAGACCAGATAGTTTAGTTTTAAGCTTAGTCATTTAGGGGTTAAGATGTTTGTAGGTCTAGATAGATGTTTTAAGGTGCTAATGATGAGATATGACAGATATTGATTTACATTTCGAAGTTTATACACACCAAGATAGGAAGATGTTTTCTTCAAGGCTAACAAGTACAAATCACCAAAACACTAGGAAAGTAACATAAATATAATTCCTGATTGTTTTATGGTCTTTCTTGCTGTAGGTAATTTATGTGTAATTTTTATACATGAAAGTAAGATGATGATAGATACAAGGTTGTAGAGGAGTTTATTAAATGAGCATGGGGGGAGAAGGAAAGGACAGAGGAGTACCCTAGAGAGAGAGACAGACAGAGACAGAAACAAGAAGAGTAAGAACAAGAAGAGAGAGAGGAAGATTAAGAGGAGAGAGAGAGGAGGGAGTAGAGAGAAGGTGAAGAGAGGATAGAAAGAGGAGAGAAAAGAAGAGGAAGAGGAATAGAGAGAGATGGCCACATGGATGATTTGTTCTTTTATATGGCCTTGGGCAGGGCCATAACCCTGTTGCAGGTAACCAATGACATCACAAGTAGGCAGAATGAAGCAGAATCCTAACAGTAATAACATAAATGTATATGGAAAAATTAAAAATATTTAATAAAAGATTTTCTTGAAAAAACAAATCAGGTCAAATTTATAAGTAAGAATAGCCTTCACAAATAGACAAACTGAAAATAAAAGAGATAAATCATACAGTATGAACCCATCAGACAGTATAAAGCCAGAAAGAAAATATAATATAAATTTAAATCCTCTAATTTTGTAAACTTAAGTCATCCTCAGTTTTAGTAAGAAAGTGAAAAATTGCAGTAATTGATGTATTGAGAACATTGCTATGTTAAAAAAAAAGAACAAAAGTATATAAAGTTACATAACAATTATTTAAATGTGTAAAAATGCAAGTAGAAAGATTTGTCCCAGAAGCAAAAAGAGACAAACTGTATATAACTCACTTATATCAAAACACTAGTCCAAGGGATATGTACCAAGAAAATCTTTACTTACCAAAAAAATGGGTCAGAAGAGAGGACATCCTATTGAGACTATAGGCGAGAGTAGCATGGAAGGATGGGGAAATAGTAGGACCCACAGGGTCCTGGAAACCTACAATAAGAACTTTATAACAGGCAGATCTGGGTCCTGGGGTCCTCCTCAAACTAAGGCATCAGCCAAGGAGAATATAGGCAGTAAGCTTCGAACCCCTACCAGGACCTAGCCGACGAACAGGATATTCTCCACCATTGAGTGGAGAGTGAGATCTGACTCTCACACGAACTCTGGTGCCCCTTTTCTGACCACGTTCCCTGGATGGGGAGACCTGGTGGCACTCAGAGGAAGGATAGCAAGTTACCAAGAAGAGACTTGATATTCTAAGACCATATATAGGGGGAGGAGGTCTCCCTCAATCACAGACAGAGGGGAGGGGAGAAGGGGGAAGTGGGAGGGAGGGAAGAATGGGAGGAAACTGGGGAAGGGCTAACAATCGCGATGTAATATGAATAAATTAATAAAATTAAAAAAAAAGATTTGTTAACATAGCTACTACTTTCATTTAATTATCTCTTTTTCCCTTCAGAATCATGTTAAAGTGCTATCATACTGTCATCACCAGTTAAGTGTGAAATATGTTTTTGTAAAATTTCTTCTATCTAATACCAAAAAATTACAGAATAGCCAGACACAAAGTAACTAATAAAGTTTCAAGATATATAGTGGGATTACATAATTTAACAAACAATTAAAGGTGAATGAGAAGAGAAAAATACAAAGAAAAGAAGAGTAAATTAATATGAAAGCAGTTTACAGAGGGTCTGTCATAAAATTTATATTACTTTAAATGTGAATACTAACTAGATTATCTTATTTAAAATAAGATTATTTAATATTTTTAAATATAACTATATGTTCATGACAATAACATCATGTCACCTTATAGGACATCCACAAACTCATAGGACACACAGAGACAAAATGTAAAAATTAGAATACATAATTCTATGTAAATTCCATGTAAATAAGCAAGATTATCCATACCAATATCACATAAAGGAATATTTAAATCTGATTAAAACATGCAAACTTGCCAAATAATAGTAACAAAAATGAGACAAGGACAACCATTATATAAATCTGTCCATTTTTTTCAAGATAGCCTAAAACTCCTAAGTATTCATGCAGCCATACTACACAAAGTGATCCAGAAGTCAATGTAATCCTTATTAACATATCAATGTCAGTCCTGCAACCTGAAAATGGAATTCAAAATTTTACTTGGAAGCACAAAGACTCCAGCAACTCTAAACAAAATCAATAATGCTGGAGGGGTCACATTATTGCACATGTTAATACATATCTCTTGTTACAAAATCAAAATAGTACAATATAAAATATAAAATAATTAAGTAAATCCCATATCTATAGTCATATGAATCTCATCAAGGTGTGAAATATTTATATTTTATGTAAGATAAATTAGGTAAAAATGATGCAGGAAAAACTGAATATTAACTGGTAGAAGATTGAATTTTGACCACTCTCATTCTGTCCAAAATCTGATACAAAACTGATGTAAGATCTCTATTTCCCTTTTTAAAAAGAATTATCTTTAATTTATATATTCACTTTACACCCTTCTTCTCCCTCTGGTCCTTCCATCACACCTTCTTTTCCTGTCCTCCCTTTCCTTCTTCTCTGAAAAGGGGAGTCCCACCTATCAACCCACCCTAGCACATCAGGACTGAGCTCATCCTCATCCACTGAGGTCAGGCAAAGCAGCACAGTTAGGGACAAATTATAAAAAGCAGGCAACAGAATACAAGTCATAGACAGCACTTGCTTAACTTACTAGGGGACCCATATGAAGATCAAAATGCCCATCTGTTACATATGTGTAAGGGGCTAGGTCCAGTTCATGCATGCTCATTGGTTGGTGCATCTGTCTCTGTATGACCCCACAGGCCTAGGTAACTTGACACTGTTGTCTTGTAGAAATATTGTCCTCTGGGTAAGGTCCTTTTATTTTTCTCTTTCACTCTTCTGCAGAACTCCCTTAGCTCTGCCTAGTGCTTGGCTGTGAATCTCAGCATCTGATTTTATCAGTTGCTAAGTGGGGCTAGTTAGGCTCCTGTTTGTAAACCTAGCAGCATATCTTTAATGGTGTCAGGGGTTGGCAGTCTCCCCTTGGGTAGATCTCAGGTTGGGCCAGGCATTTGATGTTCTAGCCATCTCAATCTGATCTGAAACCCAGGGAAAATATTAATTAACCAATTACCTTATGAAAGATTACCATTGGAATAATATATTTAACAATAGCCGAAGAAAAAGAGGCCACCAGTTTAAGGCAGAGCAAGAGTTTTGCGCATGGGTGGAGTTGGAAGATGAAAGTTAAAAGGTAATTATGTAATTAAATTTCAAAAAATATATAGAGTATCTGCAAAAAATTACATAAATACCACTCTCCCCAGTTTAATATTTAAACTATCATGGCAGAACTGAGAAAATGATCTAAACATGTATTTCTTGAAAGAAAACATACAAATAGCCATTAAATTCATGCCAAAATGCTCATGAAACAACCATAATTGAGAATCTAGGTTACTGAAAGATTTCTATATCACCAATGGTCTTTCAGTTACCTTGGAAACAGCAGAGCCCTGGTTTTGTATGTGAGTTATGAGACCTGATAGGCTGTGGTCATATGGAGGGGGAGAAGGTCCCCTTCTGTCAGAGGTCTAGGAGAGGGGACTAGAGAAGAAGAGGGAGTGAAGGTGGGAACAGGAATATACAAGCAAAGGGGATAGCATTTGAGGGTATCATCTGAATAAATTATAATAAATTAAAATGTAAAAGTTAAAAGAAAAAAGATTGACAATAGCAAAAGTTTAGATTCACTGTTCATACACCCTAAGAGTGCCATCTTGTTTGTGCTTTGTATGAATCAAATCAACATATGAAAAATGATGTTCTGCTACAACTCTTAAGTTGTATGTGCCCAGGTTAGCATCATAGTAAAAGGACAGAATTTGTGAAATGTGATAAGTATATCATTGATATGCATGAATATAAATATGTAAAAATATATTAATGCATGGTTTGTTCATTTACATATTTATAAACACACATCTTTTTTTATAGATGTAAAGGAGCCAAGTATTTATTGAAATTGAATCATCAAGTTATTTTTAAGTTTATGAGATTTAAAAATTTTTTTTCTGATGCTCGGGGACAAACCGAGGATGTCATATATACTAGCAAAGTGCTCTGCCATTGAACTACAGCCTTAGGAACCCCAGCCCTAGAAACAGCCAGTTTATGAAAAAGGAAAACGTGTGTGTGTGTGTGTGTGTGTGTATGTGTACACAGTTAATCACTATATAACAAGATTCAGTGTGAGATTAAATAGCTGACATCACTTCAAAGTAGTGACGACTGTGGAGATTTTTTCATAATGCCACAGTGGTTGAAATGTGCTGTGGAAATCCCTGATTTCTATTGGTGGGGGTGGGGGTGAATAACTCATCCCTGATTTTTATTGGTGGCAGTGGGTGTGAATAACTCATCCCTGATTTCTATTGGTGGCAGTGGGTGTGAATAACTCAGCAGCACTGCAGTTTGTTGTGTAAGATCCATGTTGAAATGCATACTTGATTTTAGTTAGAGGTTAATAAAAATCAAGGAGTGATGGATTTTCTTCCATTTCATCCACCCCCCAGGCTTAGAACCCTTGATACAGTGTTAGTTTTTGCACACACATCTTCTTTATGTGCAATTAATTTCAAATGAACCCTTTTCAATTTAACTATGATGGAGAACTAAGTTGCATGTACAGTGGCCAAATAATTAGTTTTTACTTCTTCTTTCAATATTTTCCCCTTCCTAGTTGTTCGTTTAAAGATATTATTATTCTCCTTCTGAGAATGAGCTATTATATAACACCACATAAAACTATCAATAAATTCCATCAATGAGATACCTTGTTTCAGGTATTTTGTTCTGTAAACTTCAATAGTTTACTTCCTCTGCGGGGCTGATGATACTTTTTATTTGTGAAGCATTCATTTATAAATAGCATCAGATGGAAAGGGATCAAAAATCACATCTATACAAAGGTTTTGTCAGATCGAGTGTGAAATGCAATGTAACAACACCAATTTGAGAATGTGATGATGAAACATAATAATAAAACATATATAAACCCCCTGTTGACTAATTATCCAACAATTTGTGTGAATGAAATGTAATAGGTTGTAATACTATCAGCTGGTTTTTAAACTAAGAATTAAGTATGAATTGAAAGGAGGTAAGCAGAGTAGTCATCATTGCAGAATTTTACTTCTTGAAATGACTTTAATTATAAGAAAGGGAAGGTAGACCTGGTGACACTCAAAGAAAGAGTATGCTGGCTACCAGGAAGAGACCTGATAGGCTATGATCTTATAGTCGGTGACAAGATCACAGAACCAGGGGAGGGGATAGGATGGAGGAGGGAGGAAGGGGGAATGCGAAGATACAAGTGAGGGATAACGATTGAGATGTAATTTGAATAAATTACTTAAACAAAATTTAAGAAGAAGAAAGGGAAGGTCAACACATGATTAAATCCTGGGACAGTGAGATGACTTAGTATGTAAAATACTTGCAGCACAAGCTTGATGGCATAAGTGCAGCCTACATAGATGGGAAGAGATAAAACAATCTCTAAAGTTGTACTCTATCTGATACATACTGCTTGTGAGCTGTGTGCTCCCCTATTGTGCACCTCACCCTACTCTCACACACACTAGTAAATCAACTTGTAAAATTGTGTCAGGAAAATATATTTTCATGTTTGTCTTTTTTCTGAGCACACCTATCATACCTCTTTGGAAAGTATTTGCTATGCCTTAATACTTAGAGTTTTGTCAAATGTTTGTTTCACTTAATAGAATATGTTGAACACATCACAATCCATATTTAAATTAGAACACTAAGGCCCTTTCAATTCAACCCAGCTTCTTTCTTCTTTTATTTTTATTAAACATTTTCTTACTTTTTACATATACATTTATATTATTACACACATATACAATAAAATACCTATAGCAAGAAGAACCCTCAGAAGAAACTCCATGAGTATGGAAGGGGTACCTTCCTCCAGATCCTTTGTAAGAGAATAAAAACACAGAGCACTTGGTACAGCGCAAGTCCACCAGCACATCTGAAGAACTTCCCTCATTTAAAGTATGAACATACTGAGGTCTCCTTTACTTAGAAGACTGCTATCATCTTTGGTCCAAATATACTAATAGTGAAATTAAACTAGTAAGTATTTTTTTCAAGATTTGACTTACAAAATGAAAAATATAAAATTTATAAGAATTTAAAAATATAACAAAGAAATATATAGCAGATAGAAATTGATGCTGCATCACTGTTTTAGTGACTATAATAGAAAAATAGAAATTATTAGAAATATAAGTTGTCCAATGACCCAAAATGGCAAATTGTATTTCAGTAACAATCAAAAATATGAGAAAATTTGCTTTTGAAAAGGTTTTTTGAAACTAAAAATACAGGATAAGTTCTTATAAAAAGCATCTTGATTTCAGCCACTTATTCTCTCAATAAGAGACACATTGTAAGCAATTTTTATCCATCATCTGAAAGGGCAAAATAACTATCAAATTTTAGGGGCTCCTTTTCCTTTACTGTTAAATTGGAGGAAATATAAGCCTCAGAATTCTTCTGGTTTTGTATAAAATGAGAATATCTACAAGGAATATGGTGTTAAAAAAGAACACTTATGGTCACGTTCTGTTTTATTGATAGGCCAAAGATTGGAAACCCAAGTTTCTTAAATTCTTTAAGTTGATGAATTATGTAGATGATTCCATATTTACCTATTTAACTTTATCTCTACACACACACACACACACACACACACACACACACACACACACACACACACACACACATACGATATACAGATCAAATGAATCTTTTTCCCTCACTCATAAGCCTGTGCTTGCATGCTGAGACTCTCACATCCTAAAAATGTCACTGTGTTTTTCTTTGTCTTGAAACTTTGACACCATTTAACATTTAACTTTTAATAATTTACTTTTCTAAGGGAACCCAAGGTCATAGGGCACACATCAGGAACCTCATTTGGCCACTCATGCTTGAGAGGACAATTCAAAGTACCAAATTAGTGTAGTCGCACATGACCTTAGTCTCAGCACGTCACTTGTCACCACTTGAACTCATGTGGACATGCACACACATCAACACACATTTGTGAGCTTTAAGTAATTTTAAAACACTTCTAAAACAGAAGGGGCCTGGAGAGAAAGCTTACTGGTTTAGCATAGAGATAGCTTCTATTCACCTAGCAAATCTGAGATGGGATCCCAAAACATCCTGTAACTTCAGATCAAGGAGATCCATTGTCTCTGGCCACTGTAAGAACCTGAGTTGCTGTGCATGTATTCCAAGATGCTCCCTCTCCCTCACAGTGTGTGTTCTTTAATGTTTTAAATAAATATCAAACTCAAAAAAGGAAAAATTTTATTCAGTGGATTTTCATAATCTCATTTTACAAGAGTACAGGCAGGGCCAGTTCTTCCCTTTAATATCTAAAACCTCTAATATTCTTTTTATGTGTATGTTAAAATGGTATAAACTTCTACCAAATGTGTGTGTGTGTGTGTGTGTGTGTGTGTGTGTAAAATAATGTTAAATTTGGATTCTATACCAATATATCGAAATTAAACATCCTGAATCCTTCATGTTCCAGCACCAAATCCTTCAGTTTCTGTTCCTCATCAGAACAGAACAGCTCCCAGGATACCTTCAAAGAAAGCTTTTGATTCCAATTGGTCCAGCATTTCATACTGTTCCAAATAGCACTTTTATTAAGCCAGGAATTTCTCAACATTTAGAGACCATGCCAGAAATGTTATTCCTAGATTGGTTAACCATTTCCCCAATTTTATCTGGCCCTGTAGAAAAGTATTATTCATTCCTAATCAGCCAGAATAATCAGTAAGATAATGACATGCCACTTCCCTTAAGTAGAGTTCAGTAGGGTTTTGGTTGCTTTCTTGTGCTATAGATATTTATTTTCATTGGGAGTTAGTTATAAGTTATTATTGGTCTTAATGTCTCTCTTTCCCCTTATCTTTCTTTTCTAGGTTTGGAGATAGGTGTGGAAAAGAAAGAAGGGGGAATATAGAAATACTTAGGGATGATAGGGCAAAAAGTTGATTCTTGAATCTCCTTCTCAACTTAATGCCTTACTTGTTACTTACAAGGCTATTTTTAAATCACAGGTATAGAATTATGTATATTGACCCAAAATAAGTTTAATTTTTACATATTGGTATAGAATCCAAATTTAGTCATGTCTTACAAGTTTATCATTTCTGAGAAAGAAGTAATGGAAATTGAAGTCATTGTTACTAGACAAAATTGCCTTTGCATATGTATGTTTCTAGGAAAATTAGAATTAGAAAACATGAATTAATAGAAATTAAACTATGCACTTCTATTTCACTCAGGCATTTAACTTTTATTCCTTCTCAAGTCTCTGATGGTGTTGAAGACCAGATAGTTTAGTCTTACAATCAAGTTTAGTTGGTTAGGGGATAAAATCTTTTTAGATCAAGATAGATGATTTAAGTTAATATAGATGAGATATGACAGATATTCATTCAGAATTTGAACCCAACAAATTGGGAGGATGGTTGCTTCGGGCTTGACAAATGCAAATGGCCAAATCACTATGACTGTAACCTTCATATAACTCACGACTGTCTTGTAGTTCATCCTGCTGTGTGTAGCTTGTCTTATTCATGTGTGGGAAAATAAATGTACATGTTAAAAAAGAAACCTAATAAAATAATTTTTAAAAGAATTAAACTATAAGATATTATGTTACATGCATATTTAAATTAATAGCTAAGTGTATGCTGTATTCTCAATCATGCTGAAATATTTATATATTAATTTCCTCTAAGAACTGGTTAATAAAGACATCACAGGATGTAAACAGAAGTTATTGTATTATAACAATTCCGATTAGCTTGTAATATCTTGACAGAATAATCCCGGAGTTCTGAAGTCTGCATATTTGCACACTAAGTCATAAACTTTGTGGTCTGATTTTTTTCAGTAGCCAATGCCTTAAGTCTTTCTGCTCTCCTCCCCTCCTTGCTTATTACCTTCCTTCCTTCTTTCCTTCCTTCCTGGCTGCCTTCTTATTCCCTTGTTCCCTCTCTCCCTTTTATTAACTCCTTATCCCTTCTTTAGTTTTAGTGCAATGAAGATTCCTTTATTGTTTGTCTGTGGAGGCAGCATAGCTCTCTGGGCAGTTTTAGTCATCTAAAGCATCTGTGAGTTACGTATTAACAAAATTAATTTCTATGTTTACAGAATAATGCCTGTCAAATTCTCTAGGGATTTTTTTTACACGTTTTCCAGAGGATATGGTTAAAATTAAATCTAACATGTTCATAGAAATGATGTGTTTTGAGGTTAATGCAAGAATTAAAAATCATTGGAAACTTAGAACTAGCTTTTACAAACTTATTTCCTTAAATATGATATTTTGCAAGTTTGCAATGAACTCATAAATATAAGAGCCACCTTAATAATCTGGCTTATGAGGATTCAAGTTGATTTATTCCAATATTAATGCTAGTAATATTAATTACTAGTGTGAAAATTAATATAATGTTATATACTTCAAATTATATATGCCTGTATCTTCATTAATATATTTGGTTTCCAGAATGAATGAAAGGAGCTCTAGCAGAGGTCCAAAGACTTCCAGTGAATGATAGATGATGAGCCAGGCCAGCATCAGGAGGGAGCCTGTGCTTTGGCCACTGGAGTCAGAGTATAAGAGCTATCAACAAGGTGAAGGCTGAACAAAGACCAGAACAGGGGAAAGTAGATTTAACTACAGGTTCAGATAGGTAAGTGGATGGACAGACAGCACTGGAACTGAACTGAGCTGAGTTCTAGGTACTGTTGGTGATACCTCTATTTCAGTTCTTGGCATACACATCAAATACCAGATGATGGATGGACATGGGGCCATGACATAACTATGGTAGAATTCTATCACCTTATGGTAGAAAAAGAAAATTACTTTTATTTTAATTAATTAATTAGTTAATTTTTAGTTTTTGGTTTCTCAAGACAGGGTTCCTCCTGTAGTTTTGGCCATCCTGGACTTGCTTTGTATACCAAGCTGACCTTGAAATCACAGAGTTTAGCCTTCTTCTGCCTCCCGAGTGCTGGGATTAAATGTTACTTTTAATATTTTGCTTTGTGTGATAAGTTTTCGGGCCTAGTTTTACTGATATACTTATGACTCCTATATTTTCAATTTATACTGATAAATTTTTTAGTGTGGGTCCCTTTCTATTTTTAAGAAGACATCACATGTCAGTTAGTCTGGATGGATGTTGATAAGAAATCATAGTTAGCAGGTGTGACCAGGACTACAGCCAGCCTCTTGCATAATGGTGAGGCATACATTTTATTATTTATTTTTATTTTATTTTATTAATTTATTCAGACTACATCTCAATTGTTAATCCCTTGCTTGTCTTCTCCCGCTCCTCCCTTCCTCCCTCCTTCTTTCACCCTATTTGCTCCCTCCCAGGTCAGTGACAGAAGAGGACCTCCTCCAATACCATATGGTCACAGCCTATCAAATATCATCTTGATAGCCTGTATATTCATTTCTGAGTGCCACCAACACTCTCACCATGGGGAAGTGATCAAATATGGGGCACTGGAGTTCATGTCAGAGTCAGTCTCTGTTCTCCACACAATTGTTGATAATGTCCTGTCTGTTTTATTTTTTTTCAACCGAGATTCCAAGGAAAAGCAGGCTGAAAATCCTTTCTATAAAATGACTGTATAAAACAGTTTTCGTAAAACTATTTTATGAAATATATGGTAGCTTAGAGCAGAACATGATCTGAGAAAGTAAAGTATGATTCGGTTATGTTTTTTGTTTCTGCATCCATATGCCTTGCAAAAGAAAATTTGGAGAGAGGAGAATTGAGTTTAATTTTTATCATGGTTTGATGTTAGACATCCTATCATGGCAGAGAAGATGTGGATGCAAGAGTGTGAAGCAGCTAGAAACATTGCAATGTACGGGGAAGCAGAGAGTTGAATAATGGCTCTCCACTGGCTTTGTTATTTATATTGTCTTATTAGAAGATATTTGGAATATATTTGGAATATTATAAAATAGACTCTCAGAATCTGCACAATAATAAATCAATTTATTCTCTAGTCTTAATTTTAACATTCTTCTCAAATAGTTCTAATAATAGTGTTTATTTACAAGAACAAAAATGCAATGAAACAAATCATAACAAACAGATGGGAAAAATAACCTTTATGTATGTTGGAACTGTCTATAACATGTAGGAAACATTTTTCCCATTTTTACTAATTTTCCATTTCAAATTTCAGTTCGACTGTGTTCTTTTTTCTTTTTCTTTTTCTTTTGATTTTTTTTAACGTTTTTTATTGAAAAATAAAATCATTCATATTATATCTCAATTGCTATCCCATCCAGTGCATCCTCCCATTCCTCCCTCCCTCCTGCTTTCACCCCATTCCCCTTCTCTATGACTGTGACTGAGGGGGACCTCCTCCTCCTGAATATGATGCTAGGGTATCAAGGTTCTTCTTGGTAGTCTGCTATCCTTCCTCCGAGTGACAGCGGGCCTCCCCATCAAGGGGACGTGGTCAAATATGGGGCACCGGAGTTCATGTGAAAGTCATGGACTGTGTTCTTAATAGATTTTTTTTTCTTTTTTCAACTGCAATTTTTTTTCTCTTACTTAAAAAAAAAATCTTTGTTTGTAACAAGTACTTACTTACCTTACCTGTCCTCACTTTTTCTTTTCTTTCTCATTTGCCAATTTTTAGAGTAATAGGATTGTGTGCTTAGAATAGACTATATACCTACACATATGAGAAATAATTGCACTAGTGCAGTCAACTTCTGTCTTAGTTGAGCAACTTATCCTCGGTCATCATAGCCAGTTGTTTCATAGCACCTAGGGATATGAAATCCATATTCAGTTGTTTGGGTTCCTTACCTGTGGTCATTTTGAAACAGATATAGTAATGACTCCATAGATAAGAGGCAGTCTTCTTGAACCATGCATAACTGTTCTACCCTAACCCTTAGTCTTCCCTGGTCTCTTCCATGTAATTTTCAATTGTGAGTTACTTTGTATAGTATAATTTTTGTGTACTCTCCTTCTCTCCCCAGTCTCATGCTAGTGTTGTGGCTACAAAACAACCAACCAAACAAAAACTAGGACATTTCTTGACAACTGATGGAATCATGCTTAGTTTGTTGACTTAAAAAATATTTATTTACTTTAAGGCCTGGCCTGTTGGTGTTCTGTTCGGGAAGTTGTCCCCTGTGCCAATGTGTTCCAGGCTCTTCTCCACTTTTTCTTCTAACCAGTTTAGTGGCTTTGGTTTATGTTGAGGTCTTTGATCCACTTGGAATTGAGTTTTGTGCATGGTGACAAATATAGGTCTAATTGTATTTTTTTACAGATAGACATCCAGTTAGACCAGCACCATTTGTTGAGGATGCTATTGTTTTTTCATTGAATAGATTTGGCTTCTTTGTTAAAAATCAAGTGACCATATGTGTGTTGATTCATTTCTGGGTCTTCGATTCAAATTCGATTCCACTGATCAACTAGCCTATTGCTGTGCCAGTACCATGTTGTTTTAATTACTGTTGCATTGAAGATCCACCGACAATGTATCCACACCACTTGGGTGATACTTTTTCCTGGGGAAGAAGCCTGCTGTACTTTCTTCTCCCTAATATCTTCTAAATAAAATTCATGCTCTGTTCACTTCTGGAAAAAAATTAAAAATGTAATCTCAAATAAATATTTATTCACTTTACATCCTGGTTGTAGCCCCATCATTATTCACTTCCCAGCACCACTCTCCGTCCCTCTCGCCCCTCCCTCTTCCATAGTCATCTGAAGAGGGAAGACCCCCTTCACACCCACCCCAGGCTCATCAAGTTGTATCAGGACTGAGTGTGTCATCTTCTTCTGTGGGCTGGCAAAGCAGTTCTACTAGGGGCAAATGTTTTAAAAGATGACAAGAGAGTCCATGTCAGAGAGAGCTCCACTTCACTTACTAGTGGACCCACATGAATCCTGAGTAGGTCCATAGATACATCTTTGTTGGGTACTTAGATCAAGTCCAGGCAAAGTCCTTAGTTGGAGTTTCAGTCTGAGCAGGCCCCTCTGTGACCTGGTAAATTGGCTTTGTTGGTCTTCTTGTGAGGCTGCTGTCACCTCCAGGTCCTTTTCTGCTTCTCCCAACTTTTCCACAGGTTCCCTATGTTTGGCTATGAGTCTCAGCATCTGTTTTGAGGCACTAGTGGGTGGAGCCTCTCAGAGGAACACTCACTCTGCTAAAATTAAAGAAGCTTTTTCAAAATGACCAACGTAATTTGTTTAATATATGAAAAGAAATTTGATGTTTTCAGAGAACCTTAAAAGTATATGGTGGAAATGTAAATCAGAACATTGATAAATCACATTCATCTATTAAATATATTTTTTTATTTAAGACCACCAGAATATTCTTCCCTATGATTTTTTTGATCAAATGTTTGGCATATAATTTTACTACAGTGATACAATATGACTGAATTGGGAATGGGAGCCCTAAACACTAGTTGTAAATCTACTGTAAGTAGCTCTGCTTCATTCTCTCTTATTTAGACTTTAGAAATAATTTTTTGTACTTAAAATATCACTAACATGCTTCTGTGTCTCTATATTTGACAAGATACACTCAATACATGGTATCAGGTGTGTGTGTGTGTGTGTGTGTGTGTGTGTGTGCGTGCGCACGCGTGAGAGGGGGGGGGCGGATAGGGAGGTTTTATACATACATGTTATTGCAAGCCAAATCCACCGATACATTTAGCACTTAGCAGTCATAGTTATAAAATGCCAACAAAATCTGGAAGCACATACCTTTCAGGAAGCAATCCAGTTGTTTATGCTGATTCAAGGCTCAGTCACTGAACAGGTGCTTTGAGATTTAAGTATGAATTCATTTTCTGAAAGAAGTCTGAACACTTAATTTAAAAAAAAAAAAACTGGCTGCATTTGAGAAGTGTGCCTTAGATCATGACACTAGCCCATTGTAGATTGAATATGCCTATTTTGTTTGACATGAATGTTAGAAGAGATTCCTTTAGCTCAATTTGCATTTAGGATTTTACAGCAGCATTTCTCAGGAATATAGAGACCATTTCTCCAATCTAAAACACCAATAAATTTTCTCTGTACACAACTCTACAGCACTTCCTAACCTCAGCAGGGATTAACATTCACCCTATTTTTGTAAAGAAGAATTATTTCAACCCCCCTCTTGGACTTTGTAAGGAAAATTGCTGTAATTGTTGCTAAAGATGATTTCTGTTTTGCTTTTTCACTAAATTAAATGTTTCTCTGTAGCTCAGCATGGTGGCTTTTGTAACCTTTCAATGTTAAAATGAGCTATTTACTATTTGCTGGAGTGTTCCTTTTGCAAAATAAATAAATTCAATTGACTGATGTGGTAAGCAATGAATTCATCCACAAAAGAATGAAGGTTATGTGTCCTACTTTGCATCTCAAAGTAGTTCAATGCCTTGAAAGCTGTTTCTTTAAAATGCAGTCTTTGTACTTGTTTTATATAAATGAACATGTATAAAACAACAATTCTTTAATTTGAAATAAATCATTTATTAGCGACTCAATGAGAGAAAAATCAACAAAATTCTACATGGTATCTGAAAAAATTCCAAGAAGTAATTTTTATCCAGTTTTCATTCTTCTAAGATGTGTTTATTGTTATTAATTTTAATTCTGAGACACACCTACCAACCTTCTTAGGCCTTTTTTCCAAGTTTACTAGACATTTTAGCAAGATTTAAAACTTCCTCTATAGTGTGTGAAATGTAATGGGGATTGAAAATACCACTAAATAGAACATTTGGTAGGATATTAATAGTGAATTACATGATTAGAGCATTCTAATTCTGTGTCAACATTTCATATGTGTTGAGAGTTGTTTTCATGTGGTTGCCTTTATGTGTTAGTTTGTTATAATCCACCAAGGATTAAGACTCACTGTGAAATTCTAAAGAAATTAGTCTGTGAACATTCAATGTTTTTATTTTTCATTAGAATTACTACACTTAGCATGTTTCACATAATATGTGAAAGCATATATATGTATAGAAAATTTTAGCTTAATTTTCAAAGTTGAACTTGAAAAATTAGGTATGATAATTTTGTTGTCAGAGTATGCTGTTCTTTTTTAATAAATAAGTTTTTCAAGATTCTTATCTTTGCCAAATGAGCACTAAGGAGTGTAAATGATCCTTTTAAAATTAAGCTGTCTCCAATTTCTTAGCCTGCTTAGTACCTACAGAAGACCATGCCATATTTGTGCTTAACATATTTATCTAGAGAAATAGGCAGGTAGCCCAAAAGTAAGAATACAATAGAAACCCAAACAACAAAGTTAACATTTAAATTTACCTTGGCATGTTTTCAATATCAGAAATACAATGAAGATAGTCTGAAATGTCTAGGGAAAGCTATTACAGGCAAAGGCACCCAAGTGACAAACTTAATTCTAATGAATAATACATTTATCCAGGCACAAAATAACATGTCCCTTGAGTGAAATTTTAGGTGTCAGAGAGGATTATAACGGGACAATGCTTGCCACAGCAACAGGGAACCAGAAAAATTTAAAAGACCCACCTCAGTATGGTATTATGAAACAGAAAGAAGACTAATCTGCTAGTATGCTACCACTGAAAATAAGGAAACAACTATAATAGACAGTATATTACTCTCCAAATGGAGAATAGACCTTCTGTACTTGAATTGGCAGCCCTGGGAGAGCACAGTGAAGCCTCCAAGCAAATACAGACAAAAATAATGGAGCATTAGCACATTATTTACAGATAGTCATTAATTATACTTTGTCAATACTGCTTTTTTGGTTATTGGCATAATCTATTATCTCTACTCCTTGAGTGGTAATAATTTCTGCTAGAAATGGCCAATAACCAACATATTGTCAGCATTAGTCATGTAAAATGTGCTAATAAAAAGACAAAACATTGGAAATTCTACCCTAAAAATAGAGAAGGGGAGCAATGTCCCCAAACTTATAACTACCTTCTTGAGATAGTCTGAAATGCATAGTAATCTAGGAAGCTTATATGCTACAAGAGCCATAAGTATGCTAAGGGAGCATCTCTGGTGAGTCTATGAATATCTTCATATACTTATTCATATATTTACATTATGAATAGAACCCTCACCCACTCAGACTAAAAACCTTACAAAAATGTGTCATCGCTAAAATAAATTTTCTGATCTGAATTTCTGCAAACTTAAAAGTATATGGAAGGATGGGTTACTTGTACATATTAAATATAAAATAGCTTGAAATTCTCTTGGATAAAGAGAAATAGTGTCTTAACTTCTTAATTGTAAAAATAATCCCTGTTTATACATATGTTTGTAGCTTTAAACTTTTTTTCCTTATTGTGATTTCTTTGACACTGATCACTAAGTATTCAACATATGCAACCTTATATTGTTGTAACTGGCCTCCAGACTTGAGCACTGCTGATGCCAAGTCAGATGCCTTTTCAAGCCCAATGTACAGATCTCAATACCTGTCAAAATGATATGAAGACCTAGCCCACATTTCCAGAAAAATTAATGCTAATACGTTCGTAAGTGTAATAAAACCTTGCTATTTGGTTTCTATAGATTCACTTCTTGCTAACTTAAGTGTATAAATCAGGATATAGTTTTTATGCATAAAACACAAATAGCTGTAAAGCGTGGAATTGCATGATTTGGACAAGTTCCCTGAGCATTTATGTCTTCTGAAGGACTTCAGTAGCTATGATTGTTCTACATTTGTTTTGACCTTGTGATGTTAACTTCATGATAAAAGTTCTGTCCTCTTTTATAGCAATTATAGACTAAACTACTTGTAATGCATGAAATTCAGATAACTCCTACAGAAGATCAAAATATTGCTCTTTAGCTACTAAATGCAATAATGAGAGACTATTGAACACTCATTAGTGAGAGATTATATGTTTATTAGCAAGGTAGTTGTCAGAAAACAGATTGTCATCTTTATAGAATTAAGTACAATTTCCTGAAGAGCCTGAAAGCTATTCATATAGATATAAAGACATGTTTCTCTCTCTCTCTCTCTCTCTCTCTCTCTCTCTCTCTCTCTCTCTCTCTCTCTCTCTCTCTCTCTCTCTCTCCAATAACCATCATAATTATTTTGTTAAAAATATCTAGAGTGGCCTTTCAAAACAACACATTTTGTAGTGGATCTGAAAAAGGTATGATTTCACTAATGAAAACTTCAAAGCATTCTTGAGTAAAGATGAAGAAATGCACAGAAATACTTTGTAAATATGTCAGAAACCATAATGCTCTTTTCTTTTGTTTATGATGTTGGCCCTACTATGTTTTTCCTGTTGGTTACCTGATAGAATCAATGCAATGAATAAACTAGTGTAGATTGATTTTATTTGTTTAAAAACTAATGACATTCCTGTTAATTACTAGGACATTAAACAATTTTTTCATAAAGGATATGACTTGAATGCTAACATGTAGATAGTGACCACTAGAAAAATTGCCACTTTCTCAAAGCTGTATATTTATATTTCGAAAAGTATGCTAACCTGGAGACACTGATATTT
The DNA here is from genome assembly GCF_903995435.1 of Acomys russatus. Lineage (NCBI taxonomy): Eukaryota > Metazoa > Chordata > Mammalia > Rodentia > Muridae > Acomys > Acomys russatus. The sequence goes on along the minus strand of NC_067144.1, from coordinate 61,316,409 downwards.
ATTTGTGCTTCTGTCTATACATACAAAGGCCTCACAAAGAAGAGGTGTGTGTGTGTGTGTGTGTGTGTAGCGATACCTATCCCTTCTCTTTTTTCGTATCCTTTTCCCCTCTACCTTCTTCCTTTAATATAAACCTATACTCAGGTGATAAAAGAAGCATAATTGTAAGGACTTGGGAGGTGTCTCAGTGTGTACAAGGCTGCTCTACAAACATGGCGATGTTGGTCAAATCTCTAGCACCTTTGTTATTAGCTAGGCATGGCTTGACCAACAAGTAACTCCATCTCCAGGGATTTGAGATTGAAAGATCCTAGTGGTTCCCAGGACAATCAGCAAGGGAGAAATTGCAAGATTCAAGATCAACGCAACACCCTTTCTGATGATAATAAAGCAGAGAATGAGTGATGAAGCTCATAATCTGCTTTGACGTATACCTAATTTTCATGGGTGCAAAACACTAGTATGCCAACAAAATTCAGCTCCTTTCCCACACAAGATGATATGTTATTATAAACTAAATAGCTATTCTATTTCTATACAATTCTTATAGTTAATTCATGTGATATATAAATTTCAGAAGTAAATTTGACCTTAAAATAGCTATCAAAAATGGTAGAAACAATTATTTTTATTAAGCCCACAACATTTCTGCAGTTTGGACACACAGATGAAATTAAACAGTAATGTGCCATTCTGCCATTCAACATGTTTAAACTTAAATTATAGCTACATATAAAAACAACTAAAACAAACAACAAATTAAGGGAGAAGAAAGGATAATTAAAACTATATTAGAAACAATATTACAAATCACACAGATGCTACATGAAAAACAAGAGAAAATTGCAAGAAAAGAGGATACAAGGGCATTCCTTTTGTGCTACTTAGATTTGTCTCTCCTGCACTCAGTAAGAGAAGCAATTATGAGCTCACTGCAATGCATGATTTGAGAGGTGGGGGTGTTGGTTAACAATACACAGAAAAAAATAAAAAAGACAGAGAAAATTAGAATTGGCAGCAGCAACATAATATAATAGAGAAAACCACAAACTGGCAAAATGGAACAAAATAAGGGACGTGCTCTCACTAAACCTTGCTGAATTACAACCTGGGCAGGAAATGGCTGCATAAAACCGCGAAGTGGCAGAATGATCCAACTGTGTAGAATACTTTGACCAAGCTTGTGCATTTTATTTCCAATAGTATTGAAAAAGCAATAAAGGTTATTATTACATTAGGCTAATTTTGAAAATCTTTGATGAATTTCCTGATATACACAAGATGAAAATAAAAATACTTTTGTTAATTAGCATTGAAGAACAAAAGTTTAGAATGGTTTAGTATTCTGGATTTTAATCAGAAAAAAATTGTGCAAAATTAGCACCTAAAATATGAACATAATGAACATAAATTAGTGTAAAGATTGTGCCCAAAGTAAAATCAGAGTGAGGATTTTCCAAATCATATTCATATATGAGAACTATAATGTGCTATGATGGGCAGAAGAGAGCACTTCCTTGCAAACTCATGTTCCTAGTTTATTTTAAGCATATTCAAAGGTTGAGATTGTAGGGAATTTTCAAATACGTAATCAATAAAAAAAACTCAATTAGATTTTTGTGTATGAATCTTTTTAGAAATTTTTTGCTTTGTTTCTATTGTTTAAAAGTTGGTACCAGTGACTGGATTTTGTCCCTGATAATATTCACAATTTCCTTAACAAATACAATTTAAAAATGTCCTTTGCTAATATTATGTGAAATGATGCAAATGAGAATATAAACATCAAACACTTTTAACAGTCTTCATTATCTAGTGTACAAAGTTACAAGAATAAAATTCAGGAAATGGGGAGACTTCATAACTGACTATAAAGTATATATGACTATAAAAATCAATGTTTAGAAATGGTTACAGCTATTTTAGCTTTACTGGGCAAAGTAAGTATAGTTATGTGCTTAAGCAATTGTTTTGTTGTAGTTTCTGTGTAGACATTTTGTAATGAATTACACAATTAAGCCAATCCACTATGTAAAACAGGCTTCCATTCCTAATGTGAATGGACATCACACAAAAGTTAAAGGTCTAAATATAATGACAAACACTGACTCATTTAGAATGAAAGAATTGTGTAATTTGACTACTGTCAAGCTACTGTCTTAGTTTCCTCGTCCTGACCTACACTTTTAAATTAAAATGGGAACATTAGATTTCCATATGTTTGTTCTTGCTAGCCTTTAGACTTGAAGCCACATTGTCTGCTCTGAATCTATAGTTTAATGACTTATACTGTAGATCTTTACAGCCTCATTATGACTGTGAGTCAATCCTTTAAAATAAATTATTCTTTCTCTTCTTCACCTTCATTTCTATTTCTCCTTTCTTCTCATCTTCTCTTTTCAATACCAGCACAACTATGTCTTCCAGCCAGGTATCATACTTCTACTTGCATAGAGATGTTGGAATAAAATAGAGACCTAACACTTGGAAGAGAATTGTTACATACAAAATTGAAGAGAAAAAATGGGATGTGTTGATTATAAATGGTGGGAAAATTGAGAAGAAGTTAAAAGTCTTTGTATTAAAAGACATGGTCAAAATCAAATAGAAAAATATAAAATTAAATTGCTGAGCTGTTTGCTTCCTTTTTCTCTGGATTTTTGGAAGGAGATTAAAGGCATTTTGTAGGAAAAATTGATTACCACAATAAATCAAATGTATTGAGAAAAATTGTAAGAGAGCAAGTAGCTTACTAAAGCATTTAAGAATTTTGGCTCCGACAAATTGTATCTCAGGGCACTGTGTGAACTTCAAGATCAGTTCATTAAGCTTATGCCAAATATCTGTGAGAAATGATGGGAGGCCAAGGAAAAGTGGGGAAAATGTTGCTAAATGTTTAGGAGAGGGAGGAGGTCAAGACCAGACTCCAGAACAGGCAGAGGTTGGTATCCATCATGTCTGAGATTGAAGTATTTAGCTACTTAAAAAAGGGGGAGTGTTTTTACAGTAGAATAGGTTAAGTTTAATGAGTAAAAACTTTTAAATTCATAAGTAACATATGCTGCATTATTTCATAGTTGTTTTTATCCTGAATAAGTATTGCATTCATTCAAGGAAACTGAAAGTTGATAGCATATTTCCCCCTCTTCTCCCAGTCCCATCTTTATGTCTCCTTTCCCCTATTCTCTCCTCGCCTTCTGGGGAAAGGGGAGGCTGCCAAGAGGTCACAAGCCACCCTGGAAACTCAAGTTGCAACAGGAATAACCACATCCTCCCCCACTGAGACCTGGAAAGAGGGTTCACCTAGGAGAAAGGAATCAAAAAGGAAGCAATAGTGTCAGAGACAACCCCTACTCCCATTGTTAAGGGACCCACCCATATGTTAACCAAGCTGCACATCTGTTACATATGTGTAGGGGGTCTAGGTACAATCTATGCATGCTCTTTGTTTGGTGGCTCAGGCTCTTTGAGCACACAAGGACCTAGGTCATATCCCACTCTCCACTCAACTGTGGAGAATGTTCTGACCATTGGCTAGATCTGGGTTTTCTTGTAGTGTATGTGACCATCTGGCTTTCAGTTCTTCCTCCTACTCTTCCATAAGACTCCTAGAGCTTAACCTTTTGATTGGCTTTGGGTCTCTGTATCTGTTTCCATCAGCTGCTGCATTAAGGCTCTTGGAAGGAGACTGTTACGTTAGGTTCCTGTATGCAATCATAGCATAGTATTATTAATATTGACAGATGCTGGCTCTTTCCCATGGGGCGGGTGTCAAATTAGGCCAGTCATTGGTTCGCCATTCACTTATTCTCTCCCCCAATGGTTATCTTTTCTCTTCTTGTAGGCAAGACAAATTTGGGGTCGAAGATTTTATGGGTGGGTTGATGTTCCCCTGCCTCCATCCAAAGTCTCACATGGCTACAGGAGTTGGGAACTTCATGCTTTTTAACCCCCCACGGCTAGGAGTTTCAGCTATGGTCACTGGTTCCCACAGACTCTGGGAACCTTCCCTGTCCTGGAGGTGGTCCTCACTGATTTCCATTCTCTCTCCTGGTCCTCCCCACACATACTCCCTGCTCTCCCCACACCTCACCCTCATCCAGTTATCTTCCCCATCCCCTCTCTCACCCAGCGCCCTTCTTCCATTTATACAGATTCAGGAGTCCTCCCATGGAAACTCCTTCTCTTCTTTGGGTCTGTGGATTGTAGTATTTGGTCTATCATCTTTTAAAAAACGAGTCTTTAAAAATATACCATATACTTTTGGTTGTGAGACGAGCCATTAACAGCTGGATTGCCCCCCTACATAAAAGAAGCTCAGGCTTCATGTGGGTCCCATAGTAAAGGGAGCAAAGGCTGTCTCTGACATGAACTCCATTGCCTGTTTTTTTATCACTCCTGCCTGGAGGAATGCCTCCCCAAGACGCAGGGGAAGAGGACATGCTCAGTCCTGATGGGACTTGATGAGCTCGAGTAGGTGGATGGTGAGGCTCCCATTTTTGAGGAATAAGGGAGGGAGATAGGGGAACAAGAACAGAGGGTGGGACCTGGGAGAAGAGGAGGGAGAGGACTGTGATTAGGATGTAAAGTGAATAAATAAATAAATTAACAAAAAAAATCCAGAAAAAAAAAATAAAATATACCAACGAGAATCTCTACATGATAAGATGATGACTTTAATGATGTAATCAGACTTATCTGCCTCTAATTTATTCAGTGATGTAAAACAAAAACCTCATCCAATTCAATAATGTATAAATAGTCTAAATAACTATTATAATTATAATATTAGCAGGCAAAACAAAGTATATCCCCTTTAGCCTATAACGTTTGTAATATTATCTTTATTGTAAGGTCAATATCTCATATGTCACTATATGTTTATAGGGTTAATTAGAAGAATACCCTAGAAAAATGCTCGAGAAAATTTTAAGCTTATTTTCAAAATTAATCTCATGTAATCCTATTGGCACATGCCTATACTCCCAGGATTTAGGTAGCTAAGGAAGAAGAATCATGAGTTCTAGGGTGAACTATCTATAGTGATTTCATAATATATCAGCTCTATTAAAAAAAAGTAAAAAATGAGGCCAATTTTATAAGAATAATTGCTACCAGGCCTGAGGACCTCAGTTCAATTCTGGATACCCATCAAGTGGTACACTTATATCCACATTCATTCAGCTGTGTACACACACACACACACACAAACACACACACACACACACACACACACACACACACACCAAAGAGAGATAGAAACACTAAATAAATAAATGTATACAATAGGCAAACAAAAATGTTTTTTGTTAATATGTTAACTGTTTCATCACCTCTTGTGAACTATTATATACACATTTTCAAAAGAAGGAACCATAAAATCAGCATCTAGTTTCAAATAAAACATAAACCTAGAGTAATAAGGAAGTTTGAGGCAGGTTTGAACATAACATGTTGGAAATTTTCTTAAAGCAGGATCAGACATTGGGTTTCTTCCTCTGGACAGCAATTAAACAAACTTGTTTTCCCTAGGACTTTTGTATAGATAATATTGAAATGAAATGAATTGTAATGATTTAGATAAAGTCATGCTGTCAGTCTAGTTGAGTCTGTGATGTGTCATTGTCACCACATTGTGGATTGAAAGCCAGTTCCTTAAAATCTTGTTACTGCCAGTTGGGTGAAATCAATGGAACACCAATCCTACATGATATAGAAAATTAACACACACACAAATGAAGAGGAAAAAACTTTCTCTGCATGAACTAGCCAAAAATAATGTAGAACTAGGAATTGAGCTTGATAAAGAAATCAAATGAACTAAGTCAATCAGGAGAATTTATGCCTAGATGGAATGGGGATGATAATCTGAGTGTGGCATATTGTTCTAACACAAAACCACAGAGTGGGAATTATACAAAGGGAGATTATCTATAACATTCTAAAGACTGAGGAGCAATGATCAAAACGTTGGTAAGTTATTAAGTTTTGAAGTTTATAATTTCTATTTAATATTGTATTTTAAAGACATATTTTTAAATTAATTAAAATTAAATTAAAAACAATAAATTAAAATTAAAATATGTAACTACAAGCAATAGCAACTCCTATTTATCAGTACACACTATAGTCGAAGCAAAGTACATAGAACATTCCTCATGTCACTCCTTTGTTTTCTTTTACAATCCTGGGAAGATACACTGTTATCACTATTTCACAGATGAAGAATCTTAGGTTTAGAGTCATTTAATAACTTGGATGTGCAGCAAAAGCTTTAGGTTATCTTAATATACATTAATACCAACATTTAAACATGGTACAAGACAATAGAATTGAAATTATTTTCCTGAGGCAAAAGAGAAAATATTAAAGTACTGACCTATAAATTTTTCTGTATTTATTATATTTTAATGATAAGATTTTATTCCAAAATACTCTGACAAAAACTTCCGTGAAGAAAATATTAAAATTTTCTTGTTAATCCACTACCTTGCTTCAAGGCTATCATCTTTAACCTTGATTTTCTATTTAGTTTCTAAGTTATTTTCTGATTTTCAATACATAATCATTAGTAAGTATGCATATCATATATATGTGTTATATATTTGTATTTCACATTTTTAACATCCTAACTTGCTTTGGAAAAAACTCAATAATCTATAGTGGGGCTTTTATAAAGTACAGGCAAGTAATAAGATTAAATGACAGTCATAATTATTTGGAGCAAAGAGCAGTACCTCTAGTGAGCGATCTATATAGTATTTCTGGGACTTGTCATTTGCTTAATAGTTTTAATTCCTTGGTCTAGACATTTTTGTCCCATGATAATAACACTGTCTCCATGCTGTTCACAGAGCTGCTGTAAGGGTCAGAGGAAAGCAGAGTAAAATGAGCTTGCAATTGCCAAATGCTAGATAGACAAAAAATAATTAAGGTGTTATTGTTAATAAAGTAACGATTTACAGGAATTTCCACTCTTATTCTCCACTAATGTTTCCTTGACTGAAAATTTTGTCTCAGCCATTTAAACTGTATCCACCATTGATAACCTTTCACATCTTGACTAGTTTTGATGCCAAGTGATAAAAATTCCTGTTCATCCTCTTGGTGAAATTATAAGAAAGGAGCCAAATGGGCTAACTTAGACTTTATTTCCCAGATGCAGCACTCACCATTCTCTCTCTCCATTCAAATTCCCACTACAACTCTTCGTAATTCTTATGTTAGTGTAAAAGATTCTTTAATAATTCCTATAAGCATTACAGTTAAGTAACTGTTGCCCTTCCCATGATTTTCTCTTCGGCCCTGTTTCTTTCTGTTTATCCCTTAGTTCTGGGCATTGTTTCCAGTCACCAATTTTGCCCTTGATGCTTACTTGAATATTTACATTTTCTAACCACCATGTATCATTTTTTACCGTTATCTTAGAATTCTAAGATAGTAACATTGTCCTGTAACACATTACTCTATCATGAGCTTGAGTCCGTTATGTCTCTTCTTTGTCCCTGCCTTGGTTTCCAGGATCTGTCTTGATAATTGCAGTTTACACGAACGTGTAGTTTTCTTCTTCCTTTCCTGTCTGCATTTCATGCCTTGAAATAATCCAATATTAGTTACACATAACTCAATATCTCTTAAGTAGCTGTCCAAAAGAACTCAAAGTAGCCAAAATAAAAGTTAACACATCATGTTGCTTTATCTCATTTATGTACCAAGATTGAGTTATTTTTCAGAAATTCTACTCAACATTTAATCATGTACCCACTACAATTGTAGTCTCAAGAAATATACTTCAATATCTTTTATTTATATATTATTTAATTGAGAAACCTTAAATAATTAAACATAAAATAAATGGTATGACTTTTGATTGTATGCTTGCATTTGAAATTAAATTCTATTTTTCAATCTCATAAAAATGGTGTATAAACAATCAAGACCAAAGAGAACACTACACGTGTAGAAATGGAATATTCAGACTTAAATTATATTTCTGCAGGTTTTTTAATATGTTTTCAAAATTTGAAGACATAATCTGGTTGCAAAACCTCATTTTTTTCTAGACGACCCAATCTCTTTGCTATTTCAGCCATGTTGAAAAACTGTATACTATAAAATTCTCCCAAAGTTGTTTCAACTTGTTGCGTACACTTTTTATACTGTTCTTTGTTGTACTTAAAGATGTCAAGTAATATAAAAATTATAGTTAGAGTCCAGAATGGAATTTGGCTGTTGCATTTTCAGGATAATTGTGTATTCTCAACCACTATGACTTATTAAAGCCAGTAACATTGCCTAGTCAGTTACCTTTGGAAACTACTCTTTTTGTAGAATCAAAGACCCAAGAACTCTTGATTGTACTGTCACTTCATCATTTCTAATTTGTTATTCGCAGAACTTGCTCTTGAGCCTTAGACTTTTTCCTAACTACATATCAAACTTTATTGGTGATTATGAAATTTACATTATTTTAAAGACAATATTGTTTTAAAACAAAAATTTTCTTTCTTAGTTTGCGTTTGTCATATAAGCTCTCTCTACTGTAAACATTAATTTCATTTTAACTTTGGCATCCTTGAAATTTCTCTGCTTTATATTCTGAGTTGAATTTCCTTTACGTTTGTTCCTCTTCATAGTCTGTGGTTCATACAGAGACCTTGAAGTCTCTCTGATTTTATGCTTTTCTATCTTATCACCATGTTGTCAACTAAAGCTACCTGTCTTTAACAGATCAATGAATGCCAAACTCCCACCAGGATACAAATCCTTCCCAGCCACACACACAAACAAGCATGGATCTAAACAAGAGGTTATTGGTTATAAACAGGATATGACATATTGCAGGAAGACATGATATTTATACTTAAAGGAAATAGTCTAGAACAGCTGAAGAATTCATATGTTTACTTACTCTGTTGGAATTTAAAAATGTATTTAGATATCAGATGGTTTTACATTGCAATTACTGACTATCTCTAAGTAATGTGACTTTTAATTCTTGCTGCATTGGATTCTTAGGATATAAGAAAATTGCTAATGAGGACCTTCATTTAACCTATACTTGCTGAAAAGTCATGTAGTGAAGATGTTGTGTACGGTTGTTGTGCAGAAAATAACTTTTTAAGGTATCCCCATTTATTGACCATATTTTTTCACTGCTAAAGGATTTTGTTGTTGTTGTTGCTGATCTAGGTAAATTTGCACTTTAAATCTTACTGATGGAGTTGAATACCAGGTAGCTTAGTTTCATGGAGATTGTTTTACATTCAGATTTGTAAACACACCAAGGTAGGAAAGATGTTTCCTTCAAGACTGTCAAATAGAAATAGCCAAAACACTAATAATATAACATTTATATAATTCCTGATTGTGTCTTGGTTCTTCTTGCTATAGGTAGTTTATTGTATATATGTGTAATAATATAAATGTGTTTGTAAAATATGAGATAGGAAAAAATGTCAGCATTTCATGTAAATTTAAAAAATTGTAATGTCAGGTATTCCTGCAGAAGTAAAGCTAGAAAGCTTTTCAGAGACAGACCCGAAGAAAACCTACAAGAAAAAGGGATTTTCTAGACAGTGCAGGACAGTGGTTCATAGGAACTCATATGTGTTGTAAAATCATGTACAAGTTGTGCCAACTCAAACCCAACAAATCCCAGCACAGATGTGAGGGCAGAATTGAAGTCCCACCATATTTAAAGAATTATTGGAAATCTTCTTAGAGAGTTATTGTCAGATTTCTTTTAAGATTGTAGTCTTTTGTAAGCTGACCATGCTCCAATGTAAGGTCACAAAATAAAAAAGTATTTTGACAGCCCATAGTGCACTTGATGGGTTTAAAGCCAAAAAGAGGAAACATAATTTTGTTGGATAGGGAAATGCTGAATGGATCTGTGTAGTGGATGTAAACATGTTTTTGTTTTGATCCCAAGTGTGGGATAAGACACAGACTCCTGTGAAGGCATATGATGTTTTTCCACTGCAAACACATTTATGTGAGGGAGTGTGATGTTTGTCCACTAGAAGGGAACTGCCTAATGTGTGTGGGGGTGCATGGTCTCTGCCAGTTTAAAAACACTTTGATACTGACTCTGAGATGAGATAAATTGGAGCCCAGAAAACAGAGGCTTTTCTTTTGCATAATTCCCATCACTTCCTATTGCTTGGATGCTGATTGCTCCCACTTCAAGTGCTCCCAGAAAGAATTGCTGTAGAGAATGCTTTGAAGTTCTGGCTGCTGTGGTTGTGGTCATTTTGCTGAATTTCTGGTTGTTTTTTAACATGTCTTCTGGAATTCTGATGATGAAGAAGAGGGGAATCACCCCAAGGAACTCAACCTAAAAACTTCTATTACTCCTGCCCCTATTAACTTTATTCCTATCCTATCTAGCACAAATGGCTTAGAAGGGAGGTAGAAGCTCTAAAGAACACCAAATAAAGTAGGGTTTTAAAAATATTAAAGCCTATAGATCTGGGAGGAGTTCTGGAAGGATATGAATATGGTGAAACCATATTGTACAGAATTTTCAATGAAGCAAGGAATAAAATCTTTTTTAAAACTTCATATGTCACCTTGTAACTATTTAATTAACAACAAAGCATCATTACCAAAAATACCAAGGACTGGCCTTGGGACTCATGTCATGAGAAGCAGACCACCCTTGACACTATTAATAATAATATTCTGCTATGCTTATACACAGGTGTCTAGGAATAATGTAATAATCAGAGAGGCTTCACAAAGCAGCTGATGGACACTGATGCAGAAAATCATAGCCAAGCACTACGCAGAACTTGGAAAATCCCTTGGAAGAGGAAAAGAAGGATTGAAGGAGCTGGCAGGGTCAAGACAACCCAAGAAAACTTACAGAATCAACTGACCTGGGTCCATAAAGGCTCATAGAGACTGAACTGCCAACCAGAAAGCACAGAGGGTGGATGCCATGTTCTCTGACATATGTAACAATTGTGTGTCTAGGTCTTCAAGTGGGGCTCCTAAAGCAGGCATAGTGGACTTCTCTGACTACACTGCCTGCTTTTGGATCTCTTTCCTCTAACTAGAATGCCTTATCTAGCCTTAGTAAAAGAAAATGTGCCTAATCTTTCTACAAGTTGATATGCCAGGGTTGGCTGATACCCATGGGAAGGCTCCCGTTTTCTGAGAAAGGGAGGAGGGGTAGGTAGGGAAGGGGAGATAAGATGGGATGGAAAGAGTAGAAGAAGAGGAAGGAAGGTATACTTCAATCTGGATACATATTAGATAAATGACTTAATTAATTAAAAATACTAAAAATACTAAAACACACAAAAATTTAGATATTAGTACACACACACACACACACACACACACACACACACACACACACACACACACATTCACCAAATATATTCCATATAAGCAAAGGAGCAAGATAAGGGAAGGTAGGAGCAATGGAAGAAAGGGTGGGAACAAGAGAACAAGAGATCAGAGGGAGGGAAGGGAGGGAGGGAGATATACAGATACAGAGAGTTTGCTTCAAAATGAATAAAGTAGGAAATAAGTGAATATATATACATATATATAAAATTGTTCTTTATGTGGACAAGTACACAAAAGCGTGTCAAATAAACACTCCTTTTACAAATATTCATGAAACACACATACATCCCAAATAGATACGACAAATATACACATACAAAACAAAAAAGAACATGAATTCATTTTCACAGCTTTATTGTCAGCTTTAATGGAGAGGGTAGGTATATTTAATTGGTATAACAATCTAGTAATTAATCAATTCAATAGGTAGACCTGAAATAAAAGTGAGGGGTGAGAAATATTTTCTAATATTTAGGCTGTTTTATATAATGCATAATGGATTAGCATTTATCATACTTAAGCAGGGACCTAAAATTTTACTTTGAAAAATCAACTATATTTATTTGGTAATGTGAGACTATTCCTGGGAAGATGAAACAGGCTTTTATTTATCTCCAATAGGCAACCAATGACATGTCCAAATGACTACTATGCCACAGTCTACCTTGTCATACTAATGAGTTTTGTGATATTTACAAGTGTACGGATTAGGTGTTATTTAAAGGAACAAGGACAACACAAAAACTGCATCATCAAAAAGCCCTCACTAAATGTGTGAGTACTCACAAATTCTGCAAGCTTAGCGCTCCCTTTATGAAGGGTTGTCGGTCTGGAATCCCCTTCAGCAGGCTGCTTATTGGAGTGCCTTCTCCCTGAGCCTCCTCTGTCCTCATAAGCAATTTTCTACGGATCTGATAAACTTGAGGACTGTTTCTGCATATCTTGGTACAGTGACATCTTGAGACAAAGAATTGTTTACTTACAGAGTCTTACGAGTCAGTTACTTTCCTCCTGAAAGGAATAGTTCAGATGAGAATATTCTGACCCTTAAGAAACCTCTTTCCAAGGTGGAGATGTTTCTGCCCCAAGACAATTAAGACACAATATGTTTGCGGAATAATGCTTTGATTTTGGTGCATGGAGAAATTGGGAAGAAATCTTTAAATCCAAGGAGGGTTCCAAATATTTCTGGAATTTCATATATGTTATTTTAACCCATCTACATTACAAACTAAAAAGTATATATATATATATATACACATATATATATTTATGATACAATAAAATAAGAAAGAAAGGAAAAATAATGGAAAAGAGCTGTTAACCGCAAAATATGCTTCACAGGGAGGAACATATACAATAATTCCACACCCTGCTTCCAAGATCAATTTGTATTTCAGTTGAATATGAACTCCTCAAGTGGTAGTCAAATGAATGCAAGATAATGAAAAGATAAAGAGCTCTTAATATATCATCCTAAATTTGGAATGCAGATGATAAAGAGAGCTAACTGATGACAAGCTTAAATGCAAGGCCATCCAGACATTAATATTTATCATGTTCAAGGGATACTCAGGAACTGAAGTATCTTGCAGAAGAGAGAAAAATGTTAATACCTGAGAGACACAAATTGCCTTTCAGTAAAATTGTCTGCACTATATAACAATCAGGAGGAATTATACTTCAGATAATTATAAGTATTTTACCCTTCAATGTAAGTACTTAATAAAAAGAAAATCTGTTGCTTGCCCGTTAAAATTTGGCATCTCCCATCTAACAAATGAACCTAGCCAGTCAAGTTTTCTATTGAATCACCTTTATCCATAATTCTCCCTTTACTACCTGATATGTTTAGTTCTTCTATTTAGAGTAATTGACTTATGTTGAATACTCTATTAAAATACATTAATACCTTCAAGACAATTCCACCTAACACAAGCATAATGTAAGTTAAGATTTTTGAAATATAGGTTTTTACTAATACTATTTACACTATAAAATTAAAGCAATAAGAAATAAAATTCCACCAAAAACAATATTGTATGACTAGTCAGGCCAGTCAGTCAGAGGTAGTGGGGATCTCAGTTTCCTCTGCCCTAGATGAACCAGTCTCCTCCAGAAGTTTTTCTTAACACCAATCATCACACTAAAATCTCAGTTTCCTTACCAATCATCACATGTCCTTGACATGACAATTTTTTTATTGTATTTCTTATTAATTTATTTACTCAGATTACAACTCAATTGTTCTCCAATCACTTGTATCCTCCCAGTCCTCCCTCCTCCCACTCCACCCTATTCCTCTCCCTTAGGTCCATGATTGAAGGGGATCTCCTCTCCCACTTTACGGTCACAGGCTATCAAGTCTCATATTGGTAGCCTGCCTATTCTTTCTTTGAGTGCCACCAGGGGGAGGCCATCAAGTATGGGACACCAGAGTTCATGTCAGAGTTAGTGTCTGCCCTCCACATAATTGTGGAGAATGTCCTGTCCATTGGCTAGATCAGAATAGCGGTTCGGTGTTTACTATTTGTATTGTCCTTGGTTAGTGAAATAGTTTGAGCAGACACCCCTGGTCTCTGATCCATTTGTGGCGATGTTTTTCTTGTAGGTTTCTAAGATCCACTGGATACTTCTATTTCCTCATCTCCTATGTTTGTCTTACATAGAGTCCCAGTGGGATGTCTTCACATCTGTCCCAATCTCCTGGCAAGTGAAGACTTTCATGGGGCACTCCTTTTGGGCTACTGTCCAATTATAAGTGAGTATATATCATGTGAATCTTTCTGCTTTTGAGTTAACTCTCTCAGCATGATTGTTTCTAATTCCATCCATTTTCCCATAAACATCTGGATCCTTGTTTTTTTTTGTTTTGTTTTGTTTTGTTTTGGTTTTTTGGTTTTTTGTTTTTTTATAGCTGAGTAGTATTCCATAGTGTAAATGTACCATAATTTCCTTATCCATTCGTCAACTGAGGGACCTTTAGGCTATTTCCAGATTCTGCCTATTATGACATAATTGACATGACAAACTTATAATTTATTTTTATTTTGGTAATGTAATGCATACATATAATGTAACATGATGATATTCAACTCCCTTATCTTCTTTCATTCCCTTCATCCCCTGATGATTCTTTTATTCTTCCTACCTAGTCCTACTGCTACTTTGAACTCTTTATTTGTGTAGCCAAAAGACATTTTTTAATGCCATTTTGCCCCATACTCTGGGTCTTACAATCCTCCCATGCTTTCTTCCCACTACTTTCTCTGTGCATTTAAGATGGTAACATAGGTGTCTGATTTAGTTGGCAGTCACTTATTTTCAGCATATTGATAAGTTATGAGTCTCTGTTTTAACTATTTCACATTACTAAAGAAGAAGAGGAGCAATAGAAAAAAGAAGGAGGAGAAGGAAAGAGAAAAGGAAGGAGGAGGAGGACAAGGAGGAGACAAAAATATCACTCACCATAGTGAAACTAGCTGGGATCTTTGAAAATAAACATTAATCTTTAGAATATAAACAATTTATCCATTTGGTAAAAATGTCAGCATACCACAGCATATTTTTGTTTGCCACATTTAGACAGTGCAAAACTGTTCTATACATTGAATTTGTAGAACTGTATTTTGTTTTACTTTTAATGTTTATGGATGGACATCTGTGTAGTGTACCACATGTGTGTGTTCACTGCCCATAAGTATATCAGAATCCCTAGAACATGAGTTGCAGATGATTGTGTGAGCTGTCCTGTGGTTGCTGGAAATGAACCCTAGTTCCTCTAGAAGAGCAGCCATTTCTCTTAAGGGATGAGCCATCTATACATTCCTGGCACTGCATGAATCGAATGTTATGGAACTGTCCAAAGAAAGAGTTTTTTTGTTGGGTGGTTTTGCTTTGTTAATCTAATAATAACATTATTAAACATATTTTTCTGTCACTTCGGTAGATTCTGCATATGTTCTCAAATGCCTTTAGCTCTTCCTTTATTGCGCAGGAGTATCAACCATTTCAACCATCTACCACCTTATATGGCTCTTTTTTTTTTTTCAGAATCAGAGGAGTTTAACTTCCTATGAGGATTTTCAGTTATTGATACAGAATGAAAAAAACCAATGAGATCTTAGCAATTTTGAGTTTTCTAAAGCGGTTTATTTTGATTTCTACATCTATCAGTTTTTCTATGCATCAAACAAAATGTTGTATAGTTACACAACAGAGTATTAGTTGTTCAAAAAACTAACATTATAAAATTTGCAGGCAAATGGATGGAACTCAGAAAAAGGTCACTCTGAGTGAGGTGACCCAGATTCAGAAGGACAAATTAGTTAAGTGTCTAGCCCAATCATCAACAGAGAGGCTTCTCCTACACCTGCAGATGCAGATGCACGGAGCACAGACAAACAGTAGGCCAAGAGAGATTCCAAATTGAAGGTCTCCATCTGGCCTCTCTCCTTGGCCACCGCACAGAAGAAGAATTATAAAAGCCCTAGTTGAGGTGGGATGAAGACACCAGGAGAACATAGGACACAATCAACTCAGCAGGTTTCACAGGGCCTCACAAATACTAAAGCAACTATCATGGACCCTGGATGTGCCTGAGCTAAGTCTTCTACAGTATATTATAGTTGTGTAGCTTGGTGTTCTTGTGGAGTGAGTGAAAAACTTAACAAAATTTTATTTAGAAAATCCTGTCTTTTTAGTGATGATTGTTTTGAACCTTTGAACCTCTGAGTTTTTCTTTTTACAATAAAAAGGTCACCTAAAGTGCTTTTGTTCAATTTTACCAAAGCTTAAATCACAATTATTATGGAAACTATTGACATTATAGGGTGTATTTGCAGCAATCAATCAGGGGAAAAAAAAGATCTATGAAAAAATTCAAAAGCTTTCATATTTTTCTATCAGAAAAACAACAATGTATCATTTCTTTCATCAAATAATTAGCCAGTTAATGGCGATCAAAGGCCTTCCCACTGGAATGTAGACAAACACATGAGCTATAAATTAGCTTATTAGTAGTCAAATTTCAAGATTATTCTACATTAAAAAAATTATATCTGAAAGTAAAATTAGCACATTTTTAAGGTTCATTGGTGTTTGTGCAGTCCTGCATGAACAGGGGAGGGCATATTTCCCTTCTGATGACTTCGTCTGTGAATCACTGCTATAATCACATCACCCGTCTTCCTGGCCTCTAAACTAAACAAATCTAATTACTTTAATTTCTTTGTTTGCCAGAAGGTTAATTAATCCTGTTTTTCTCTTCTGACCACCTCTGGTTTTTCAGTTACCTGTCCACACAAAGGTCAGTATCTAAAATTCCTTGGAATATACCCAGAAGATGCACTGCCACACAACAGGGACATATCCTCAACCATGTTCATAGCTGCCTTATTCATAATAGCCAGAACATGGAAACAGCCTACGTGTCCCTCAGTAGAAGAATGGATAAAGAAACTGTGGTACATTTACACTATGGAATACTACTCAGCTATTAAAAGCAAAGAATTTCCAAAATTTGTGGACAAATGGATTGAACTAGAAATTATCATAGTGAGTAAGTTCACCCAGAAGCAAAAATAGTTAAATGGTATATGCTCACTTACATCGAGACACTAGTCCAAGGGGTACGTCCCCATGAAAAACTTTACATACCAGGAAAGTGGGTCAGAGGGGAGGACATCCTATTGAGATTTTATTATTTTTTTTTCTTTTTTTTTTTATTAATTTATTCTTGTTACATCTCAATGTTTATCCCAGCCCTTGTATCCTCCCATTCCCCCCCCCCCATTTTCCCATTATTCCCCTCCCCTATGACTGTTCCTGAGGGGGATTACGTCCCCCTATAAATTCTCATAGGGTATCAAGTCTCTTCTTGGCTTCTTGCTGTCCTTCCTCTGAGTGCCACCAGGTCTCCCCCTCCAGGGGACATGGTCAAATGTGAGGCACCAGAGTACGTGAGAAAGTCGTATCACACTCTCCACTCAACTGTGGAGAATATTCTGACCATTGGCTAGATCTGGGAAGGGGTTTAAAGTTTACCTCCTGTATTGTCCTTGGCTGGTGCCTTAGTTTGAGCGGGACCCCTGGGCCCAAATCTGCCTATCATATTGTTCTACTTGTAGATTTCTAGGACCCTCTGGATCCTTTTATTTTGCTGTTCTCCCATGTGTCTCTCATTTAGAGTCCCAATAGGATGTCTTCCCCTCTGTCCCAGTTTCCTGGTAAGTGAAGGCTTTTGTGGGACATGCCCCTTGGGCTAGTATGCAGATATAAGTGAGTATATACCATTTGATTCTTTCTGCTTCTGGGTTAACTCACTCATTATGATCATTTCTAGCTCAATCCATTTATCCACAAATTTTGGGAATTCCTTGTTTTTAATAGCTGAGTAGTATTCCATAGTGTATATGTACCACAGTTTCTTTATCCATTCTTCTACTGAGGGACACTTGGGCTGTTTCCATGTTCTGGCTATTATGAATAAGGCTGCTATGAACATGGTTGAGCAAATTTTCTTGTTGTGTGCTGGAGCATCTTCTGGGTATATTCCAAGGAGTGGAATAGCTGGGTCTTGAGGAAGCCCTATTCCCATTTTTCTGAGATAGCACCAGATAGATTTCCAAAGTGGCTGTACTAGTTTGCATTCCCACCAGCAATGAAGGAGTGTTCCTCTCTCCCCACATCCTCGCCAGCATGTGGTGTCGCTTGAGTTTTTGATCTTAGCCATTCTGATGGGTGTAAGATGGAATCTCAGAGTTGTTTTGATTTGCATTTCCCTGATGACTAAGGAGGTTGAGCATTTCTTTAAGTGTTTCTCAGCCATTTGATATTTCTCTGTTGAGAATTCTCTGTTTAGTTCCAAGCCCCATTTCTCAATTGGGTTATTTGGTTTGGTGGTGTTTAATTTCTTGAGTTCTTTATATATTTTGGATATTAGACCTTTGTCAGATGTAGGGTTGGTGAAGATTTTTTCCCAGTCTGTAGGACCTATTGAGATTTTAGGTGTGAGAAGCTTGGGAGAATGAGGAAATAGAAGGATCCAGAGGGTCTTGGAAAACTACAGGCAGGTCTGCGACCTGGGGTCCTCCTCAAACTATGGCACCAGCCAAGGAAAATATAGGCAGTAAACGTCGAACCCCTACCCAGACTAGGCGATGGACAGGGCATTCTCCACTTTTAAGTAGAGAAGAAGATCTGACTTTCACACAAACTCTGGTGCCCCATATTTAACCATGTCCCTTGGATGGGGATGCCTGGTCGCACTCAGAGGAAGGATAATAGGTCACCAAGAGGAGACTCAATACCCTATGAGCATATACAAGGTGAGAAGGTTCCCCTCAGTCACAGACATAGGGGAGGAGAATAGGGGGGAAGTGGGAGGGAGGGAGGAATGGGAGGATACAAGGGATGGGCTAACAACTGAGATGTAATATGAATAAATTAGTAATAAAAAAAGGAAAAAATAACACTAGACACAATTATAAAACTTGATTGATGTAGATCATCAGACTTTTCTTTCCATTTCTGTGATAATTATTTTATGTAATACTACTTATTATTCTATTGGATTATGCTTTATCATGGCATTTCAGTGAAGACTTCATCATAAATACATATTCTAGGCTTGGTAATTATTTGTTTAACCTCATTTGCCTGGGTGTGAATATGTAAGCAAATCTTCTTCTACATAAGCTATGAGGAAGAATGAAAGACTATCTTAAAATTTGGTCATTTCCCTTGAAGGAGACTATTTTAAAATGAAAACAAACCTTAATGTGTCATTTAT
Source organism: Acomys russatus (assembly GCF_903995435.1). Classification (NCBI taxonomy): domain Eukaryota; kingdom Metazoa; phylum Chordata; class Mammalia; order Rodentia; family Muridae; genus Acomys; species Acomys russatus. The sequence goes on along the minus strand of NC_067144.1, from coordinate 61,297,256 downwards.
AAGTCTTAAGAGTTCCTGTCCATAGCACAAACAGAAAATAATAATAATAATAGTAATAATAATAATAAACAATAACAACAATAATAATAACAACAATAATTTGCTGTATATCTAAATGGTGAATATTTTCTTCATCACTCAACAAATAAATGAAAGGATCAAATGCCTATGTGCAGAGTAAGCATTGCCAGTTTGGGGACTCTTCATAATTTGTACATCTTTTGGAAGGTTGATTACACAATGAGCAACAGTGCTCGAATCTTCAAAGCTAATGTACTCTTCTATACATCAGGTGCTTGTCTTTTTTTTAATTGTTTATTAATTTATTCTTGTTACATCTCAATGGTTATCCCATCCCTTGTATCCTCCCATTCTTCCCTCCCTCCCGTTTTCCCCTTATTCCTCTCCCCTATGACTGTTCCTGAGGGGGATTTCCTCCCCCTGTATGTGCTCATAGGGTATCAAGTCTCTTCTTGGTAACCTGCTATTCTTCCTCTGAGAGCCACCAGGTCTCCCCCTCCAGGGGACATGGTCAAATATGAGGCACCAGAGTTCGTTAACCAGAAGCAGAAAGACTCAAATGGTATATACTCACTTATGTCTGCATACCAGCCCAAGGGGCATGTCCCATGAAAGCCTTCACTTACCAGGAAACTGGGACAGAGGGGAGGATATCCTATTGGGACTCTAGATGAGAGAAGCATGGGAGAATAGCAAAGTAGAAGGATCCAGAGGATCCTAGAAACCTACAAGCAGAACATTATGATAGGCAGATTTGGGCCCAGGGGTCCCGCTCAAACTATGGCACCAGCCAAGGACAATACAGGCGGTAAGCTTTAAACCCCTACCCAGATCTAACCAATGGTCAGAACATTCTCCATAGTTGATTGGAGAGTTGGGTATGACTTTAGGGCCCTAAATACTTTTTCTGCAGTAACATTCCTATATTTACTGCATCCCATATTTTTATTGATAGTTTTTTTATGGTTTTCATCAGTTTTGTTTTTATTTTTTTTCTAGTACTTCTACATCTTATAAGGGAATTTGTTGTGAAATTATCATAAACTATACCTGTTCTGCTGGCTAGCTTATGTCAACTTAAAGCAGACTATAGTCATCTAAGAGGAGGAAATCTCCAACAAGAAAATGCCTCCATAAGATCTGGTTATAGAGAAGCCTTTACTTCATTTTCTTAATAAGTGATTTATGAGAGATGGCATATATCATTATGAGTGTTGCCATGCCTGGGCTGGTGGTCCTGAGTTCTATAAGAAAGCAGGCTGAAAAACCCTTGGATCAAGCCTGTATAACTGAATGGCAACTTGGGCTTCATGTGGAGACCATAAAACGTGGACCGGGGCTTTTTCTGAGATGGACTCCTTTACCGACTTTTGGATCACTTTACCGTGGCTGAGCTTGTCTGGACTCAGTGGAGGAGTATTTGCTTGGTCCTGATGTATATTGATGTGCTAGGGCAGGTGGTACTTTTCTTAGGATAAAAGTAGGGGGAAAATAGGTAAGAGGGTGGGATCAAGATATAAAGTGAAAAAAAAAAAAACCCAACATAATAAAAAAGGGAAGAATATAGAAATATCACAGAAAATACACAAAAATAATTGGATAAAAGGATAGATTATTGAATATTCTCCTCAACTGTAAAACTATTGTTATTCTCAAATGTTTTTTAATTCATTGTTATAAAATTCTACATATTGATACATAAATAAGGTTATGTTAGATATATAGGTATAGAATTTTATATATTGATTCAAATTTAAGATTATTTTTGATACACATATATATGTATCTTTCTACTCTGGTATGAGATTTTTGGACCAATCCAACTTACTTCCAGTCATGTTAAAAACTGCTATTACAAACTATTTAGGATAATTAACCTACACAATTTAATATTAATCAATCAGACTCATGGTCATGGCAGATACTAGTCTAGTTTATCACAGAAATATACATTCTAGGTTTAAAAGATTGTAAATGTATAGAAATAAGCAATATTTGCTTATTCAAAATTACTAAAGCTCAATAGATGATAGATCAATATGATTATCTACTTTGTAAATATAACTTTAAATAGATATATGATCCTCAAAAACTTAGAGATGTACAGAATATGGTATTTAAAGTTTTATTTTTTAATTTAAGGCCTTATTGACTTGGGACATGTTAGTTCCTATCAACACCACCAGCCTGCCTCAACAAAGATGAAGAGCACCATAAAATCTCCTTTTGGAGATAGCGTCATTAACGGCAAGCTAGCCACTGGAAAAAAAAATCCTCTCACAGTCTCTGCAGACAATATGTTGTCCAAAATGGACAAGACCTCTATGGAGGCTGACTTGACATCCGAGCTTTGCCATGACAGAATAAACAAGTCCTTCCTATTTTCTGCTTCACAATTATTTCTGTATATATATTCTGGCCGAAAGGCTGAAGACGATGCTCCAAAATTTTATATAGAGAATGATGGCTGACTAGGCAGTAACCTGTCTCTGTTAAATTGCAATAAAATATATTGTGATATAATTCTATTGAGTCTATATAGTAGCATACTATATATTCCATTAGTGATAGATATACATACTTTCCTTTTGTATTAACTTCCTGTGATTTTGGCATAATGTCTGACAGAACAACAAAGAGAGGTTTATAATGCCTCACAGTCTTATGTTTGTGGTACTCGAATAAAGCAGTATCCAATGACTATGTGAGTATGTGGCAGAGGCGCTTTTAAACTGTGTTGAATTGGAAGTTGAAAGAGTGAGGCTATAGGAAGGACCAAGCAAGATATATAACCTCATTTAATTTCTTCATCCAACTACCATCTTCTGCTTTTCCCACCCTCCATTAGTGCCATCAGATATGAGCACATTGAAGGATTATTACATTGATTCTATCCTTACGGTCTGTGACTGGAAATACCATCACATATGCATCCAAATATGCACTACATTCATTTCTTTGGCATTTTTAATTGTATTTTTTCTTTCCAATAGTAATTATACTAAAAATACAGAAGAGACACATCCTCTCTGCTTGTAATTTTCATTTTCAGGGTATTTGTATCATTATTTTGTTTTGTGTTTCTGTTTAATTATACTCATGTCCCTGCATGACTGTTTTTTCTTATGAGATAATGCTAATGATACTTTAAAATTTTATGTAGCTTTCTTGCTTTTTTGTTTCAGTGCATCACATAGATTAAGTATTCACCTCATTATTTTGCTTATAATGTCACCAAATATAAGGAAAAAAGCAAATTAAAAGCAGAGGAATATACGTGGGCTACCAATTCAGACAAATGCAGTCTATCATAAAAGAAGGCCCAATGGCACAATGTCCATGATGACAATCAGAAAGCAGAATCAAGGAAATTCTTCTACTTAGCTGGCTTTCTAAGTTTTTCTCCCTTTAGTCAGTCTGGACCCTATTCCATGAGGCAGTTGCTTTTGTGTTGTGGCTTTTTCTCCACATAGAAATTCTTCCTGAAATCCTGTACAAACACAATGCTAAATCCATATTCTAGATTTTTAATGACATTATATTGTTTCTTTGAAACTATTTACAAAATATTTTTATGATAACTACCCCACTGACTACCTCTTTCAAGATTTTCCAATATTTCTCAAAATGTCTCCATCCACACTTTGTGCTCATATTTTAAAATTTAATGGCCTGCTTAGCCCAGTAAATGTTATTCATAGCTACCCAGTAGAGTAATCTACTAGCAGTCCCACTCCTAAAGAAAAGTGACTGCCTTTCCTTTATCAGCCACCATCTATCTATATCTTCTCAGATGGAGATGAGGCTTTGAAACTCTCCAATCCACATTATATTTTTAACAATAATGTATGTGTGCATATGTGCTGTGTGTGTGTGTGTGTGTGTGTGTGTGTGTGTGTGTGTGTATTGTGAAATAAAGGATGAAGTGTCTGTAGCTGCTGTTATGAGAAGTTGGGGGTGGCCTGATATGTGAATCATAAAAAGTGTTCTCAAACACTGAGCCAACTCTTCAACTCCTATTGTAGTTTTGAGAGCTTTTATTGTAAAAAAAAAAAAATTTTTTAATGTGCCACTTCGCCTTTGACTACATAATTGCTTTTTGGTTTCAAATATATATGAAATGAATTTTCCTCATTTTTACCTCTCTTATCAGTTCTTTTTTCTCCCTCCATCCATCTTCCATGGAAGCCTTCTCAAAAAGTACTCCTACCTTCAAATCTACTTGTACTCATGGTCCATTAAATTCAATTAGAGTTTCTTGCCCATGTTTTTTTTTTTTTTTTTTTTTTTTTTTTTGGTTTTTTGGTTTTTTGGTTTTTTTTTTTTTTTTTTTTTGATATATCATGGTGTTATTTATTTGTGAAATCAAAAGAAAAGCACACTTTTATTTGCAAGGCTTTTAATGTTTTTCTAATTTTTTCCATCTTTTTTTTTATTAATTTATTCATATTACATCTCGATTGTTAGCCCTTCCCCTGTTTCCTCCCATTCTTCCCTCCCTCCCATTTCTCCCCTTCTCCCCTCCCCTATGTCCGTGACCGAGGGAGACCTCCTCCCCCTATATATGCTATCAGAATATCAAGTCTCTTCTTGGTAACTAGCTATCCTTCCTCTGAGTGTCACCAGGTCTCCCCATCTGGGGGACATGGTCAGAAAAGGGGCACCAGAGTTCGTGTGAGAGTCAGATCTCACTCTCCACTCAATGGTGGAGAGTATCATGTTCGTCGGCTAGGTCTTGGTAGGGGTTCGAAGCTTACTGCCTATATTCTCCTTGGCTGGTGCCTTAGTTTGAGGAGGACCCCAGGATCTAGATCTGCCTGTCATAAAGTTCTTCTTGTAGGTTTCCAGGACCCTGTGGGTCCTACTATTTCCTCTTTCTTCCATGGTACTCTTGCCTAAAGTCTCAATCAGATATCCTCTCCTCTGACCCACTTTCTTGGTAAGTAAAGATTTTCATGGTACGTATCCCTTGGACTAGTGTTTTGATATAAGTGAGTATATACCGTTTGTCTCTTTTTGCTTCTGGGTGAACTCACTCATTATGATAATTTCTAGATCAATCCATTTGTCCACACATTTTGGGAATTCCTCGTTTTTAATAGCTGAGTAGTATTCCATCGTGTAAATATATCACAGTTTCTTAGTCCATTCTTCTACTGAGGGACACTTAGGCTGTTTTCATGTTCTGGCTATTATGTATAGAGCAGCTATGAACATGGTTGAGCATATGTCCCTGTTGTGTGGTAGGGCATTTTCTGGGTATATTCCAAGAAGTGGGATAGCTGGGTCTTGAGGAAGCCCTATTCCCATTTTTCTGAGAAAGCGTCAGATAGCTTTCCAAAGTGGTTGTACTAGTTTGTATTCCTACCAGCAATGAAGGAGTGTTCCTCTCTCTCCACATTTCGCCAACATGTGGTGTCATTTGAGTTTTTGATCTTAGCAATTCTGATGGGTGTAAGATGCAATCTCAGTGTTGTTTTGATTTGCATTTCTCTGATGACTAACGAGGACGAGCATTTCTTTAAGTGTTTCTCGCCCATTTGATATTCCTCTGTTGAGAATTCTCTGTTAAGTTCCAAGCTCCATTTTGCAACTGGGTTGTTTGGTTTTGTGGTGTTTAATTTCTTGAGTTCTTTATATATTTTGGATATTAAACCTTTGTCAGATGAAGGGTTGGTGAAGATCTTTTCCCATTCTGTAGGCTGTCGCTTTGTTCTCTTGACAGTGTCTCCTGCCTTACAGAAGCTTCTCAGCTTCAAGAGGTCCCATTTATTAATTGTTGACATTAAGGCCTGGGCTGTTGATGTACTGTTCAGGAAGTTGTTTCCTGTGCCTATGTGTCCCAGGCTCTTCCCCACTTTTTCCTCTAACTGAATTAATGTCTCTGGTTTTAAGTTGAGGTCTTTAATCCACTTGGACTTGAGTTTTGTGCATGGTGCCAAATAAGGGTCTAATTGCATTTTTCTACATGTAGACATCCAGTTAGACCAGCACCATTTGTTGAAGATGCTATCCTTTTTCCATTGAATATATTGATTTGGCTTCTTTGTCAAAAATGAAGTGAGCAAATGTGTGTGGATTCATCTCTGGGTCTTCGATTTGATTCCATTGATCCACCAGTCTATTGCTTTGCCAGTACCATGCTGTTTTAATTACTGTTGCTCTGTAGTACAGCTTGAGATCAGGTATGGAGATTCCTCCAGAGGATCTTTTGTTGTATAGGATTCTTTTTGCTATTCTGGGTTTTTTAATCTCTCCAGCCCCTCTTGCCCATGTTTCAGTGAGAGATTATTTGTGGGAGCACATCGTCAGTGCCTGTACCACCGTGTGGTTGTGTACCCCATCCCTAGTACTCTTTATCATGTAGTAGCCCCTCAAGGAAGTATGAAGAATATTGAGTCATCCTCCATCTTTAAAAAATTAACAGGATCAAATCTGTACAAATTGGTTATGGATAAGTGCAACTGTACTGAGTTCTCAATGGCCAGAGAAAGGGATTTAGATGCCTTATTATCTGATCATATAGACATTGGGATAAGCAATCACACTCTTTGGACAATGAAATTGTAGCATATGGTTAAAAGGAAATTTATAAAACTCACTTTACGTTGAGACTCAAAACTATTAGAAATCGCATTACTAAAGGCTTTGTAATTTATAATCCGAGACGGACATTTTACAGCAATTTAGGATCCCCTAGAACACTAGTTTATATCCACCATATGCAAGGGCACCATCTGAAAATGACTTGCTGTGTACTTTTTAGTTATTATTGGAAAATGTTTGAGGAAAACATCTTAAAAGAAGAAATACGCATGCTTGTCAGCCAGTTCTATTATGTGTGACCATGAGCAAATCTTGAGTATGCTGAAGACATGAAAAAGAAGGATACATTGGAATCCAGATGCTCATCTAGGGACCAAGAAGAAGGTAGAGAGTGGAATGATCATGTGATGAAACATGCCCTCAAATGAAATATTTCAGTCATCTAAATCCTTCAAATGGCTTTCCTTTTTTATTTCTTGTTATTTTTCTTTTTTGTCACTTTGGGACATAGTTTTTCTGTGTAATATCTCTGACTATCCTGGAACTTGCTCTGTAGACCAGACTGGCCTTTAATTCAAAGAGATCTGCCTGCCTCTGAGTGTTGGGATTAAAGGCATGCACCACAACACATGGCCTGTTCAACAATTTCTGCACTTCTCATTCTCACTGAAAATGAATTGCACTGAGAGTGGATGAAAATATATTTTCATTATATGCACTTTTGAGTGGGACCTTTATGTCCAAATCATTTTGATAACCCATACCTCCTGTATAAAGGTACAACTTCATGTGAAATGCCAGTACTAATCATGTATATCCATATTATGCATATTCAGGGTACTGATGTCAGTCATGATTGACTGACAAGCATAAACTTTAGAACAGAAGGGAAGAAGACTGTAATGCTGTAATGTATGAGAGGTAAATGAGAAGATCCAGGAGAACCAGAATACAATGGGAGAGATACAGCTAAAAGAGCCCAGGACACAAAATATGACCACAGAGAACAGAAATACAGGCCAATTTAAGGAAGTGTCTTACCATTAAACCACCTTTGTATTACTTTCCCTCCTATCTTCTCAGACCAAACATGTGAAAGCCAGACACTTTATAGTGAGAAGAAACTTTAGGGAGAGAAGGTATCTTATTGTAATTTAAAAACAAGTTTTCACCTGTAACAGTTCCTAGCTAGAGGTAAGATAATGTATCTAATTTTATTCCTAAGAGAGTTTTCTTGAAGTAGAGGTGACATACCATAGACTCTACAGATTATAAAGAAAAGAATTAGACATTTTATCTGAGTTTTTGCTTTATGAAAGTTTCACCAACATCGAGAATAATGATAGTTAATTTTAAAAGCAGTATTGATAATTTCTCTCCATAACTACAAAAAGCAATAGATTTTGAGGTACTGAACATATTTATAGTAGTACCAAGTATGAATTTCCTCCTGTGAGGAGGCTTCAAATCCAACCAAGAGAACAGCTGCTTATCTCCACAAGCAGTTCACCAGGACCCAGGGAAGATATTAAAAGAGGGGTTTAAGCAATTTGAAAACAAGAATATGGAGATGAGTGCTATGAAATTCAGTTCTCTGTACCTGGCATGCCCGCTGTGTATGTGAACTTGAAGAGGCAGTCATTAGCTACACATGATCTGTACTAAGCCAAGCCAGGCAAAGTGTGCACCGTGTAGTGGGTAGGTCTATTGAGAGGTCACACCTCTGGCTGACGTGCTATTGGCAGTTGGTGTCTACTAGCGAAGGAAAGGTGATTTTCTTCTAGCTGGGCCACTGAAAGATTGTCCATGCTGAACAACTTGACGTCGTGCTCAACTGCATGTGAGCACTACTCGCTGAACTTGGTAAATCAATAAAAACGTACAAAAGGAAGAGCTGAGGTTGGGACACTACTGTGTTAGAGAAACCCTGGGGGAAGTTAGAGGGAGAGTGGATTGTTATTATGGTTGAAATATACTCTCTACTTGTGTAAATTTTTCAAAGAATAAAATAGGAATATATATATATATATATATATTCGTATATATATATTCGTATACGTATATATATATATATATATATATATATTCGTATATATTAGAAAAAATGCTTTTAATGGGTTGGCAAGATTAATCCCTACGTAAATAAGCTTAACATGGAAGTCTGAAGACTGTCTTCAATTTTGGAACCTATGATGGATGGAGAATATTGGCTCCTAAGTTATTTTAATTCCATATGTACATCATTGATGCATATAGATTATTGAACTTTCACACCTGCCACATACACACACACACAGACAAAAAACCAGAGTATTTGTTGATCGCTAAATTACTGAAATAAATCCTTAATGCTCCTACTCAATTTTTTCCTTTTACCTACCTCACTTAGTCTGTTCATCTGAAGTAGCTATGGTGTGTTTTTGTAAACAATCTTAGATTACATAGTTTTATCGACAATCAGGCTGTATACATTATTTGGCCTCCATTATTTTCCATAAATATTTTAATAATTAATCATGAATTTGGTTTCATATTAACAATAAAATTGGGACTAGCTAACAATAGACCTATAGAGTAGTCTACTAGACTACTATCCTGTATTTATTAATTTACTGATTGAAATTTGAATTGGTTTTGGCAGTTGTATATATCATAAATAGGAGGATTCACAGCAGCATATAGAATATATTTTCTTTACCTACATTCCTTTAGGTAAAATCAAAAGTGTAATTTGGCTGCACCATCTGTTTACCACATACTTTACAGGAACGATGAGAACTCTGATAATACCAGACTGGAAAAATGGTTTCTCAAAAATCTTTATGTATTTTGTATTCGCAGCAGTACTGGGAGCAAATTCTGGTAACAATCAAACATTCACGGTATTTGATATAGTCTTCCTCTTACAATATGAGTCATTTAAAACAGCACAGCATAGCATCCTTCATGCTCTTCATCAACAATTCATTAATTAATGAATCTATTTGATTTTAAGGGGTGCATTGGAAACTAACTAAGACCAAATATGTCAGGTGCAAAGTTAGAAGCTATTTTAATACATTTTTAAAATTCTAAATGTTTAATGATTGCACAAAATGTCAGTTATAGCTAAGTTAGTTCATAGTTTACTAATTCTCTAACGTCTTCTGACTTAATAAATTTATAAATCAATTACTTGTTGTTTAGTTAAAAGATAGAAAATCTATTAATAGTTTATGCTCTTAAGGAAATATTTTTTAGAAACATTCAATTTCTTATGACCATCTCACAATGGTAATGGTGTTAAGGACTTAGGCACATTCCAAAAACATTGAATATGAAGAAATTGTATAGTGTCTTACAATACCATTCTGAATATTTCAATATGTTTAAAATAATTACTTAGGGCTGAAGCTGATGCATGAGTTATCATTTAACTAATAAATAAATGTTAATAGAAATTTCCACACACTGTGAGCACAAAATTAACTTTAAGATATTTAGTTTATAATATATTAAAAGATATCTAGAAAGTGAAATATATCACAGATTTTATATGTGTGAATTATGTTTCATATGCCATGGTCATAATGATACTTTTTATTTATGTAAAGCAATTAATCATATATTTCCTGCATTTTCTTTTCTAATATGTTATTTATAATCTCCCATAAGCATTCATTCGTTCAATAAGCATCTTCAGTAGTATTTTTTAAAGGGTGAGTTACACTGAGAAATAGCCACAAAATATTTCCAGTTTGATGAATGCAATTCCTTTGACACTGCATTAGACCTCTTGCATTATTGATCTAATGAGGAAGAGGCATGTAAAAATGGTGATTTAATATTAACCCTCAAAATTAAGGTTTCCTCAGCATCCCGTGTTGTACATCTAGAATGAGTATTATGATGATAAAAAATAAACTAATAATTCACATCATAATCATTAAAAAAAAAACATACTCAGAGAAAGAACTCTTTTCCCCCAAGCAAATATGCTCTAATAATCTCAATTAGTTGTCACTGGTATCCAATCAAATTTTCTTCTTAGAAATGTGAATGCTAAAAAAAGAAAAATTCCTGTGTGGTTTTGTTAAAAACTTGCTACATAATTTTTATGAGATGTTTTTTAACTTACAAAAACAAATTTATTTTCTTGGACAAAAATTTAATACCCAATACCTTCTATGTAGGTTTGACATTTTAAAGAAACAGTCTCTATTTTTCAATTTCTATCATATTACACTATTTTTTAAGTTACATATAATTCATTTTCATTATAAATTTTGATTGAAATACAAGTTAAAGATGGTATCAAAAAAGAACCACTCAAAGTGTAAGAAGAAGGAAACAAAGAAGATATAAGCATAATGTCTCAGAAAATGTGTACATGTACAATACAGACTGCTGTGCTGTTTGAGATCCAAGTGAAAGTGATGTCATGATGTGTAAAGTAATGAATATATTAATAAATCTCTAAGGAGGGATCATTTGGCCACATGGCAGATAATATAGACACAATGATCTTTTCAGTTTTATCTATATGCTGGACTTTGGTTTAGAGTGCTAAAGCTGATGTTTTGGATGCTTGTTCCCTGTCTAATGGTGCAACTTTAGAAACTTTTTACAGCTTCACAAGATGTCACCTGGCTGATGGGAATAGGTCACTTCTAGTAGGTCTTTGAGGAATACATATGCGCCTACTTTTCCATTTTCTCTCTTGTCTTCCTTGTCAAACACAATGTAAAAAGCCTCCTCTAAACCAGTTTGGCTGTCATTTACTAAGTTGTTTCCCGAACCCCTGCCATGGTGGACTGAATATTCTGAAATTATGAGTCACAATAAAGCTTGACTCCCATATCTTGCTTCCATTTAATTTTATCATGCCCTGCCTAAAATCAGCAGATACACTATCGTGGTGTATTTATGCACACACATAGCTAATTAAGTGATTACTTCTTATTTCAATCCCAAATTAAATATTTTCTTATTCCTTGATTCTTTTCCACACCATTCTCTTTTAGAAAAGTGAAGTATTTTGTCATTGCTGTCCAACATGCATTTTTCTTCATTTAGGTTACATTACATTAAATGTACTTGCAATACCATCAATCCATATCAACACAAAAATGTGGCTATGTTTGGAAAATTTTGCATAGTTTTCTTTAAAGCTAGACCATTAGTATCAAAATAGTGCAATAGAGTATATATAACATTTTGCTATAATTCTCAAGTTGTTTTGTTATTCATGCTAAATATAATTGAATGATTTTTTTTGTTTCTGTGCATCTTGAAGATTTTAGTATATACTGATTTTATGTTTAAAATACCATATGGCAAGCCAGGCATGGTGGTGCCTGCCTTTAATCCCAGCACATGGAAGGCAGAGACAGGTGGATCCATATGAGTTCAAGGCCAGCCTGGTCTACAAAATGGGTAACGGACAGCCAAGTCTAACACAGAGAGACTCTGTCTCAACAAAAACCAAAAACAAAATTAAAAAACAACAACAATAAAATACCATATGGCTGAAAAATATTCATGACTATACCAGGCAGGGGACATTCCTGAAAAGTTCACTTTTCCTCTATCAACTTTCTCCACATTTGTATATTATTCTATAAAATGATAGGTATGTTTTATTTTTATTTACAACAGAAAAATGGATATAGTGATTTTCTCAAAATAAGAGAAATGTAAATTCAAAAGTTTTGGAGAAGCCTGGGAGTATTGGCACACACCTTTAATCACTTAAGTGTGGAAGGAGAGGCATGCTTATATCTGAGTTTGAGGCCAGCCTTCTCAATAGAACAACTTACAGTACAGCTTGGGCTACCAAGAAACTGTCTTGAGAAAAAAATAATAATTTCTGGAGAAGAGAAATCTGAAATCATGTCCACAATTCTTGAATAGCCTCCTGAGGAATAGACTTTGGGTTGTGTCATGGGCATGAAATGTCTTCAACATGCATATCATTAAATAATTGCTCTTAACCAGATAGCATGGGTGTTTCCATTTTTATGCAGAACATTGTTGTTATGCTTAGACATATTACTGTAATAGCACACCACAACGTCTTTTGTCCACGTATAATTAGTTCCCATTCATAACTGCCTCTCAAACTCTTGCATTTCTCAGCTTATTCAAAGCTGTCCAAACTTAGCTCTAGGAACATGTAACCAGTGCAAAGCACATAGACATTAAAACACACACAAACAAACCAATGTTTATTATATAATGTTATAAACCTTCACCGCATTCTATATTGATTGAGAGATTTATTTTTATATGTTGGATTTGATATGGACATAGAATCCTCTGTTTTTAGAGGTTTCTTGTTTGGTAGAGTTTGGAGGTAATACATAACCTTTAGGGAAGAGCAGTATTTCTTTTGTTTCTATACTTGCTTTTTGGTTGTTACTTCTCAGTCAGGTTTGCCACTGCTCCCATTAGTTAGAAAGTTAGCAAATTAGTGAAGAGATGCAAATGAAGAAGATAGCTGTTGCTTCTTCTGACTCCCCCATCTTAAAAATTTCCAAGTAACCCATCCAACTGGAAACGTACAATAATCAAATAAATAGAAAATTTATTTCAGTACAGTGAAAACAATATGCTATTGGCGTCTACACATAGCTTTGCACTACTATTTTACTATTGCTGACATACAATGAGCAACCCAGTTATGATTTCTTTCTTTGTTATTTTAAACATTTGTTTATTGCTTCACTTGTGTGTGTGTGTGTGTGTGTGTGTGTGTGTGTGTGTGTGTGCATGTAGCATGATATAGGATATGACCTGTACATCTAAGAACACAATAACACAATCCGAGTGGGTTAGCTCTCTCTTAAAACCATGTGGGTCCAGAAAATCTAACTCAGATCCCCAACTTTGATGGAGAGCAATCTTTCCTATAGAACTATCTCCCAGGTGTTCTAATAAGCTCCATAAATATAGTAGAAGCTGCCCATTTGAGGACAGTTCACTCTAAGCACAATAATCCAGGTTCCAAAGAACAAATGCTGCATATTTTCTCTCACAACGATCTTAGCTTTCACCCATTCATTTTCTTATTTACCATGCTGTATATATAGAAGCCAATGGTTTAAAAAATGAACATTTGGTGTCCAACTTAGAAGGATATTTTATTCATGTGTAATAATATAAATATATATATTAAAAAAGAAACATAATAAAATAATTAAAGAATAAAGATTTACAAACCAAAAAATGGGTATTACAAAATAAAAATAAAAAATAGAGGGGCTGGCTACTGTGAGTGTTAATGATAAAGCAGTGAGGGAGGTGGAAGAATTGTGCAAGGTAAAGAAGATGAACCTGGATAAAAAAGTGTATAAACGAGCAACTTGGAACATGCTGTCCCATAACCAAAATTAGAAATGCAAAAGTAAAACCATCTGTGCAACAAGAAGTAGCAATACTGCTATTAAATCTTAAAACAAATGAAATAATGTGTCACTTACCTAGAAAAATTAACAAAATGTATTGATATCAGAGGATGACCATTGCTTTTCAGCTTAACATCTTGCAATTTAAAGTTAATAAATGTCATATAAGTGAACAAAATCACTTGCTGAATAATACTTTTCAAAATGACATTCATTTCTAGTAGTAAAATAAAATATTGTTAGGAAAAGGAAAGATAAGTTATCTAGCAAAAATCTGCAAGACAAACTTTGAGTTTAGTATAAATCTTAGTTGTTTTTTCTTTAAAAAAGAAAAACAAGCAAGAAAAAAAAAAGTATTCAGAGTACCTGCTCTGAATGGGACAGAGAAAGTTTCAGAAGGGGGAGAAATAGAGGTTAAAATTGCCTGAAACCAGGTACAGCGTGTCAGAAACTTGTGGTTATTAGGAACAAAGAGAATCTGAGTAGATGGCTTAGCAGGTAAAAAATATTTGCCCTGTAAGCTTTAGAACTGAAGCTCAGATGTCCAGTGGGCACTGAAATGTCTGTTGGGCATGGCTTCTCCCTAAAATAATCACAAGTTAGAGGCAAAGTCAAGGAATCCACAAAACAAGCTGGCTATTTAGCCTAGCCCAACTGGTAAGTACAGGATTCAAATGTGATACTCTGATAAAATATATAAAGAGGAGAGTGATTGAGGAGGATCCTTGATTTCAAATCCTGGCTTCCACATACCCATCATATACACACGCACAGTCTCTGTCTCTCTGTCTCTCTCTCTCACATACACACACACACACATACACACACACACTGCTATGTGCAAACCTACATACATACAGGCACACACACACAACAAAAATGATCAGTAATGTTTGAAAAGAGCATGTCTATAAATTATTAGTAGAAATGAACTAAATGATTAAAAAAGCCCTGAGTCCCATTCAGACTTTGTGAAGCAAGTTGGGAATTGTTTTCACCAACCATGGTGGAAAATAAGATAGACCATTCAATCTTAAGTATCATAGATGATTCCGTTTGTTAGCCTCTGATGTTTCCTGGTTTTACATAGATTATTCAGTATAATTATAGCCATGTATTATATCAAGGTCACCTAGAACATAAATGCTTTGGTTTTAGTTTTTGGAGTTTTATTCCAAAATGGAAATGAGGGTAGACACCTACAAAACTATTTCTCAAGCCAGTAAGCACATTTCTATTCTTTTTTTATGCTGCAATTGCCATTAAAGAGCTATCCATTGGTTTATTGCATATACAATGGAAGTGAGATGTTCATAACATATACCATTAATTTACTACTGTAGTAAATATTTTCAGCATTCTGAATTACATACAGCTATTTCTCAACCAAGAAAGCATAAGCCAGGTAAGCCTGTCAAGGGGCTTCATTATATTTGAGAAAGAAATCTTCACAATTTAAAAGCAAGGTTATTTATAAACACATGTGACTTCACCCAGCCAGCATCATCTCTATTTGTCACTACTTTGGCTCTGCATCTTTAATGACTGAATTTTGTTTTGACTGAGACAAAGACTTAAAACACATTTTCACTTCAATTCTTGTGTTTCTTTTAGTTTATCTGAGAGATTCCATATGAAGTCTAATTCTGAAGGCTTAATTTGTTATCAGCTTCTACAACACTTTATGACACTTTTATGCTCTTAAATTTTACTTACCTTTGTGTGTGGTCTGCATGGCTTGGCTTTTCTCCTCTCTGTACATCATGGCCAGCACACATTTTTATGGTTTGGAAGTTGACTGTCTTCCTAAATTTTGTGGCTTGGATGTTTGGTCCAAAATGTGGTAGTATTTAGGCAATTTTATCTAGATACTTTGCTCTTCTAGATGCCTCATGAATAATCCAGACCTCACTGCTGGCATTTCCATGTATTTGTCAGTTGACTGAAGACAGGTTTATTTTATTTTATTTTATTTTATTAATCTATTCTTATTACATCTCAATGGTTACCCCATCCCTTGTATCCTCCCATTCCTCCCTCCCTCCCTCCCATTTTCCCCTTACTCCCCTCCCCTATGACTGTTCCTGAGGGGGACATCTTCCTCCTGTATATGCTCATAGGGTATCAAGTCTCTTCTTGGTAACCTACTATCTTTCCTCTGAGTGCCACCAAGTATCCCCATCCAGGGGACATGGTCAAATATGAGGCACCAGAGTACATGTGAAAGTCATACCCCACTCCCCACTCCTATTGGGACTCTAGATAAAGGCAGGTTTTTAAAAGAGTTCTTTCAGTAAGTGGTGCCTCATCTTGGACATTCAAAGTTCAGATCTACAATCTCATTTTTGATAGCTGCTTTGTTTCAGTTTTATTTTAGTAGCACGTACTACAGTTCCACATTCCTCTCTCTTTTTAAATGACTTTATCTAGAATAATACTAGCTTTTGATGGAGTAGGAAAAATAATGGAATACAGTAATTATTTGTTACTATTTAAAATATACATTTGGAAAATACTGAATATAATAGTTTAATCCTAGTATTATCTAGCTCTCAGAGATTTACATAGAACTGATGATTCTTTTATCTCCTTTGATATATTCTTTCTTCTGTTTAGTGACTACCCTGCAATTTTATTCCTCTTTCTACAGCACCAACCTTTTTTTTTTTTAATTTATTTGCTGCTTTACAGCACTATCTAAAGGCAGTTTAATATTGTGTCTTTCTGTTAGAAGCAAATCATTTGCTGAAATCAAATGTGTTTGCTGTGTTGATGTGTTTCTTTCTTTCTGTATTTAATTCTTTTCTCGTTCTACACTCTTACATTACTTCCTTCAGTTCTCTAGCTTCATAAAGAATTATTCTTAGTACTCCAGGTAGAAAGATATACTAATTGATATGAAAGAATTGCAGACCCCCAAATGAAGGAATGCCATGACTTGGTCAATGAGGTATGATCTGAAATTCATTTTCATGGTGTCAGAAAGTCACGTAAATAGTCACAATGTACTTCATTTAATTGCATAATTAAACTTTTTAAGTTTTATTTGACTTTTGAGGATGTCTTTTCTATAACTGAAACTTCTTCAAACTGCATTTATAATTGAAGAACAAAGGTGACATAATCTTAATCATGCTCAAGCCATTGAGTAATTAATTGGACCAAAAATGAAAATTTCCATATTCATGCAGGAAATATCTAGCCTTATAAGCACTCTTACTAACAAATGTATAATGCGATTGTTATTATTTAGACTAGAACTACTTACTCCCCTAAACAAAATGTGGGAAATTACTTAATCCTTACTTAAATAGGTAATCATTTGGATTATCCTTCTTAACTCTTTCAATTTTTAGCTTTCTTTTTATTCTCTCCAAATTTATCCAAAGGTCTTATATCATTTACTGCTTAAATCATTTATTTGAGCTAATCTATCCATTACATTTTTATATAAGTTCATTAGTTCTCAGACAAAATTACATGTGAGACAGATTGCTACCTACCTTCCAAGTATTCCATTGATAACAAATGGTCACACACACACACACACACACACACACACACACACACACACACAAGCTGAATCTGGATTTCAAAAAATGATTTGCTTCTAACAGAAAGACAATTTTAACTGAGATCCAAACAGATTTACAATTATCCTTTACAACTTTCTTTGTGGTTGTTGGAACTACTCAAAGTCCTGTGAATAAGAGCAGGATAACTTTTGCAATAAGGAGAGGCATTTAGCCCTGATATCTTGACCAACAGCATGCAGTCTCGGCAAATATGATAAAAATTACCCAAAACTTTTGTTATTATGCAGGTGCAATTCCAGTTTGCAAGCAAGCTGGAGTCCAGGAACCACTTGAATCCTAGCTCAAAGATTTCTGCTGCAGAATGACGTATTTGCTCAGAGGAGATCAGCTTTCCTTTGTTAAGATATTTATCTAATATGATATTCTATAAAAAAACCAAGATAAGAAAGATGTTTTCTTCAAGTTTGCCAAATACAAATAGGCAAAACACTATGAATGTAACATTTATATAATTCCTGATTGTTTTGGGGTTCTGGCTGTATGTAGTTTATTTACTCATGTGTAATGATATAAATGTATATGTGAAAATATACAATAAAATATTTTAAAAGATACATGAGAAATCTCAGAGCAGAAAGAGAAAGAAAAAATGACAGATATTCTATAGATTTTAAAGATATGCATTTCCCTGATGACTAAGGAGGTTGAGCATTTCTTTTAGTGTTTCTCAGCCATTTGATACTCCTCTGTTGAGAATTCTCTGTTTAGTTCCAAGCCCCATTTTTCAATTGGGTTATTCGGTTTGGTGGTGTTTAATTTCTTGAGTTCTTTATATATTTTGGATATTAGACCTTTGTCAGATGTAGGGTTGGTGAAGATTTTTTCCCAGTCTGTAGGCTGTCGCTTTGTTCTCTTGACAGTGTCTCCTGCCTTACAGAAGCTTCTCAGCCTCATGAGGTCCCATTTATTAATGGTTGACATTAAGGCCTGGGCCGTTGGTGTTCTGTTCAGGAAGTTGTCTCCTGTGCCAATATGTTCCAGGCTCTTTCCCACTTTTTCTTCTAAGTGGCTTAGTGTCTCTGGTTTTATGTTGAGGTCTTTAATCCACTTGGATTTGAGTTTTGTGCAAGGTGACAAATATGGGTCCAGTTTCAGGGAGACCTGGTGGCACTCAGAGGAAGGACAGCAGGTAGCCAAGAAGAGACTTGATACCCTATGAGAATATATAGGGGGATGTAATCCCCCTCAGGAACAGTCATAGGGGAGGGGAATAATGGGAAAAGGGGGGGGGGAGGAATGGGAGGATACAAGGGATGGGATAAACATTGAGATGTAACAAGAATAAATTAATAAAAAAAAAAGATAAAAGAAAAAGAAAAAAAATAAAGATAAAGGGACAATTTTTTTTTTTTTAGTCTCTTAACTTCTGTGGTGAGACAGTATGATTTGAAAACTACTAGTCACAGAGTCATTCACTCACCATGACATCTTCATAATCCTTCCTGCTACCATTTTATATACTAACACATCTTAACCTTTCTGCACAGCATTTGTAGTTGGCTGACTTTCTTTGTTTCATTTCTGCCTTTACTTCCTCTGCTGTATTATATAGTTATAAAACAGCATATTACTAACTTTTCTTGTCTCCCCATACCTAGAATAAATTTTTGAGATACAGAATGTATTAATAATGCTTTTAGAAAAGTGAAGAAAGAGTGAACTGATGCATATGTTTGGATTCATAAATGCACCATCAATATCATATTTAAAATGTCCATCCATTCTTTATGGATTCACTTATAAATAATTTGAATCATTATCAAGTACAGCTCTAGCTGTCCTATAAATATTATTTCCTTTATTCTTTTATAATGGAATATATTTTTAATTCAAATTCCAGAATGTAATCAAATTATATTTCTATTTATTGTATTAAAAAGGTCAGTGTTTTGAATTAGTTAAGGAAACTTGAGCAGTGTAAAGAGTTTAAGTAGTATTTTCTATTAAAGCTTTTGGCAATATTATATGAGAACTACAAGTTTATATTTAATGATTGCACACAGGTCAAACTGAGTTTTGAAAACATCGTTAAACTACTGCTGTTAAAATCATTTGGATTAATTATTGGGACATTACAGTGAAGTAGAAAATTCTGTAAAGCTGTCCTCTGTCATGTAACCACTCAATCTTGTCAAGTTTCTGTTTATATCGTGACTCATTTCTGAAATGTGTAAAATCGATAAAATTGTTTAGGATGTTTATATATTATCAAGACACAGCTAGGAAATAGCAATTTATAAGTGGGTCAAGTGGTCCACATTTTCATAGCCTAAACTCTATTACAGCCTATTATTCAGGGCAAACATTGTTATCCTCAATGACAAAGTGAATTCCAGACCAATTGAGATTACCATGTGGGGAGAAAAGGAGAAACTAACACATTTAATAAATAATCAAAACAAATTAAACAAACAGATATATATATATATATATATATATATATATATATATATATATATAATCCATATGTCAGCCAGCTAGCCACCACAAATTGTGTTTAAATATTTTATTTCATGAAGACACCAAATCTATTCTCTTTCAAAGAATTACCAGTTATCAATGTGATCAAAGAATATTTTCAAACTATGAGGAATGCTATTACCAAATCATAAAAATATGTAATAATCCTTCCAGAAGAAAACATGTCTCTTGTAAATATTGGTCTATTGTAGATGTCTGATGACCTTTGAAATTTTAAACACTATTGATTACATCTAAATAATTCAGTTCAGGTAATGTAAGACTTATTATTAACTTAACTGGTTTGCATCAAGCTTGTGACCTTGGCTTAGTCCCCAGAACTCTATGTTTTAAAAATAATTTTAATTCACAAACTAGCTCTGAACAGTCAATGTCTGAAATAAACACTAAATGTTTAAATAGTATTCACTTTTCCCAATTAATTAGGCTAGGTTTTCTTTAGATATGCCTAGTCATTCAATATTATAAATAATATTACATTAATTTTAAACAAGTCTGGATATTTATCCATCTTAAACACTAGAATTTTTGTATACTTTTAGTTAATTCAGTTCATTATATTATCTTATGATTGCCTTGTAAAAAAACACCCTGCAAGAATGTTAATTGGAATTAATGTCAAATGAAAATACTTGTTTTTTGTATGAATTCAGAATATAAATGTGAATTCAATATTTTCTGAACTATTGGGAGTAAACATTCTACATTGCAATTTGTCCTGAATATAGATAAAACTCGGATATAATTTTTAGAGATGAATGGGTATGATAGCTATTAACAGCTTCTTTAACATTTCCTACTTCTAAAAAAGTCAGAGCGAAGCCCAGCAATGGCGGTGCACGCCTTTAACCCCAGCACTTGGGAAGCAGAGGCAGTCGGATCTCCATGAGATCGAGGCCAGCCTGGTCTACAGAGCGTGTTCCAGGATACCGAGCGCTATTTCACAGAGAAGCCCTGTCTTGGGGGAAAAGAAAGAAAGAAAGAAAGAAAGAAAGAAAGAAAGAAAGAAAGAAAGAAAGAAAGAAAGAAAGAAAGAAAGAAAAGAAAGAAAGAAAAGAAAAGAAAAGAAAGAAAAAGAGCACAAAACAAAAAGTCAAGAATAATAAATTATTTCCTGGTTCTGCTTGTTGTAGGCTATTATTGTATATATGTATAATACTATAAATGTATACTTAAAAATAAAAATAAAAAAGAGAATAGAAGATTATAAAAAGAATTCAGGTTGCACACATTCTGATTTCAAACTCAAGCCATGTAATAAGTGAAAGCTTTATTTGTCTCATTCTCTCTCCCTCTCTCTCTCTCTCTCTCTTTCTGTCTCTTTCTCACTTCCTCCCTCCATTCCTCCCTTCCTACTTCTCTCTGTCATACAAACACACACACACAAACACACACACATATAAATATATATGTATATATATATGGAAATGAATAGTCAATATGGAAGTATTAGTTGCTCACAAAATAGCTGATAGTATTATAGTCTAAAAAATATGTAACATTTATATTTTTGAAAAATAGCAAATTTGCTCTTATTTCCCTTCTAGTTCTGGTATTACAAAAGTGTCATGCACAGAGAGACAAGATTTAATTTCCTTAACTATGTTCATCAGGTATTCATAAGAAATAACAAAAAAAGGAGGTATTATATATTTATTAATGGCTAAAGACAGCTACATAAGCCTAAAATATTTGTGTTTTCAAAAAACAATTACTACTATTAGACTTATGATTTAATTTAAAATATTCAAACATTTTAAATTTTCCATGTTTGTGTATGTGTGTTTGCATTCATGCCTTGTTACCACATGGAAGCCAGAGGACAACTGTGTGATTTGATTCCCTTCTTTCAGCATGCATATTAGTACTGTAATACATATTAACACTCACATTTAGATATAAAACATTACAAAATAATCTTAACTCCTTGCTTTCATTTCCATTGATTTGGGAATTCTTTATGGAATAACTAAGCATGTCACATGCATTTTGCTAATTGGAACCTCCTAGCTGTGTACACAGTGCCATCAGAAACTGTGATACTCTCTTTTCCATGGAATTCACGTACAGAGAGGAAAGCGTTCAGCATATAGAGTTCATCTATTGTCTACTCTGAAATAGTTGAGTATTATAAAATAACTCCTGAAATGAACTATGTAATCTTGTCTATTTTATTAACATTACTATAGGAAGGGAAATGCTGTTTCAAATAATAATAAAGAAAATAGGAATCCTACAATGAATCTGTATGGAATGTAGTTAAGTATATTATAATATGAATGAGATCATTCTTAAAGCTTAACAATGTAGACTCCTAATTTTGTAACCTGTGACTTAACATAAAAGGAATCCCATTTTTCATTTTCCTAAGGCTATTCCACCTAACTTCTTTTTCTAATTTACCAGCCAAATTGGTTTCCTCAAATTTTAATATCATGCCATGTAACAAAATCTCCAGGGTAATGTAATTACCTAATCCATTCATTACATGGAATAAAGATAGGACAGTCAAAATGTCAAATAGAATCAAGGTTGTCTAAGTTAAAAATATTTTCAAATGTGATTTTTACTTCTCAATTATACAAGAAGTAATGATTTCTTGCTGCTATGAAATGTTATATATTAATCTAAACCAAAAATCTCAAAAATCATTAAATACAATGTACTTCCAATTTCTGACCTTGAACAAGTCTTATCTTCATATCTTCCATTTCCTTATACCTATTTGAGAATTCGAGAGAAATATCTCATTTACTTTAAAACTAAAGAGCTTTATGCATGCAGAAAATAATGATCTTGTTAAGAAAGATTGTTCAGTAAAAGTTACTATTTAATGACAGTATAACAAACATTAGTCTGTTTAACCCTGGAGGGGAAAAATAACTGAAAAGTATTTTGTAATTAAAAGCTAAAAAGTTAGGTTTAATAATCTGACATTGAACCCTTGCATGTACTGAATAAATTTTCAGTACCTAGGAGAAACCATGTATTCTTGGAACCAAAGGAAAAATGCATAGAGAACCTTTTACTAACTATAACATCAACATGTCAGAGATTTCTTCAGCAATCCATATGCTTGCTGAAATTGAACCGTGGGACTGAAAAAAAAACTCATATATGCAAAGGACATGCACACATATTTCTGAATAATGTACTTGGGTCATATTCTCCCCCTTTCCCAAAAGGAGCGCCTTCTTCTTAAGAAGGACCTATTCTCACGTCATTTTGCTGTGCCTATCTGAAGCTGATTGGCTTTGCTTGCATAAGCATGGATGGGGAACGATTTACTTCAACTTGGGAAACTTAGCAAAGCTGATACAAAGAAATATGGCTTCCCTAGAGCAACATATAACTGTCCCTTACTCCTCTGAGATGCTTTTCTTCTTCCACAGCAGAAAACTGAAAAGATTAGCTCAAGTATAATCCTTATAAATATATTGGCGTATTTATTATTTAAGAATTTCATATTTATTTGTGAAAAGGAAAGGATAAATGTTCCAGCAGTTGTAAGAAAGTATATTTTAATAAATAGAATATGTATTATATGTGCTACTTCATACATTTCAAAGAAATTATTTATAAATAAAAATAGAAAAATAAAAGCAGATAATATAAATTGAGATTATATGTTTTCAAATTGTTTTGAACTCAGGGTAAACTATTTGTCAAAGTCATGAGATAATCAAACTTCTCAAAAGGAGCATTTGAATCCAAATGGTTTATAAGCAAGAGAATAATTGGCATGAATTTTTACTAAATTCAACAAGCAGAAAAACCATCCAAAATAATGAAGAAATCGTAACAAAATATGTGGCATTATTGTACTCTGTGTTTGATAACTCAAATAATATAATGATTAAAGGAATATATTCATTTTAAGTAGGATCCTGGAATAAATAACATAGGACAGAAGTCTTTATAGAGAAGACAATGATAAAAATTTGAAATTATTGACAATATTTGATCAAGTATCTTATAATAATATAAAGTTACTGATATTTTATGAAACACATAATAATAATAATATAATTATTATATAATATATAATAATAATATAATAATATATAATAATATATTATTATAAGTAATATAATGAATTAAATGTTTTCTTAGCAGAAGAAAAAATTTCCCATCTTATTCAGCTTAAGAAACAATATATACTCAATTTTTTTCCGTTAGATAACAATAAGATGGTTTTACAAGATTTCAACAATTTCATTTGCTTACTTTGTTAACTACTTTGTCCTTGCAATTAGTCAAGTTGGTAACTTTATCAGTTAATATAGGACAGGATACAGATCACAGTAAAATATAAAATTGTATGCTCAGGTTTGGTTATGAGAACTATTTCTTTAAAAATCATTTTAAGATAACCCACAAGTCCTCCTTAGTTGCCACGTCATCTCTAACGCTTTATCATCTGTGAATGGAAAAACAGATGTCAAGAAATGAATATGTATTAAGAAATATTTGCTTCATGGAATATGCTCAACTCTCATTTACATTAATGTGTATCCTTTTTTTATAACTTTAACAGTAACAGCTTCACGTCTGCATGTCTTCAGACATGGAGCCATACAAAGCATCATGCAGAGCAGCTGTAGTGGAGCAGGCAACTTACATGCAACAATTACCAGAAACAAGGAAGATCTTCCTGATGTATTCTCTACTTATTTTTTCAACAAACATTCATCTTTCTGAAATACAATTCAATTTTAACATACCATGGAAAGAATCTGTTGATTACAATACAGACCTCAGGATCTAATCAACAATCAACTCCCCAAATCTTATCACCCACAAACCCATCCTTCATTCCATAAAGTCTTTTGAAGACATTTCAAATTTAAATGAAGACAATGTTGTGTTTAATATAGCAGTATGACAATGTCATATAACAATTCAAATATGTGTAAAAAGAGAAAAATATCAATGATTAAAATTCTGAATATCCTTTTGTTTATTAATTTGTTGGAAGGAGTATGGTTTGTAAAAAGTATGAAGTTGACATTTGATTAAATGCTCTTTTTTTTAATCTCCATACCAATAAGTGCCATTTTTCTTCCAGCAAAGTTGTCAATGACTGTTTTGCTAACAGATGCAATGGTGTCCAGCTTTATGTACCATTTACATCTTTTCTTAATATAACATAATATATCATTTTACAGTCTTATTTCAACACATGTCCTTCAATGTCACATTTGGTTTTTGCAAATAATAATTACATGTGTATGTGTTTTACTGTACTTAGCTTATAAATAAATAAAAATTCAAAAAAATTAATATTAAACTGTAATTAAATATGATTTAATAATATTATCATAATTTCAGGGAAACTAAATTATTGAAATAGAAATACTATAATGAGTTCATTAATTTTTAAATGGAAAAAAGGAACAGTGTTTTTAGCATATCTTACAAAAATACTAAACACTCAGTGACAAGGTTAACACTCCAGGGCACACAATTTGTCTTTTGAATATGCATTGTCAGGTAAGCCACAGACACTACCAAAATATGTTTCTCTAACAGTAAATTCTCATCATGATTGCCATTATTGATCTGTAGAGTCAGTAACTGAATCTGTCCATGGGATTCAGCACCATCTATCTTGATATTATATATCCCCGTCCTCCTGCCTGAGCCCATTAAACTGTCATCTGTGGGTTTGCATCATTTTTCCTTGAGGGACTTAGTGAAACTTTGCACTTTATTTGTATTCTAAAACACTTCTAAGACCAAACTACTTCATCAGGAAAATTCCACTGTTCCCGGCTAAGAACTGTTATTTCCTGTTTCTAAGAATGGAAGCCATAATATTGTTAAGGTAGGGAAAACCCATTGTTAGTGATAATAGTTTGTCAATTATAGTGTGGAAGTTTACTTTTATATCTATGTATATAAACATATATAACATAAAGACAATTTCATATCTTGTATATAGCTTTGACAAGCAAAAAATTCATACTAATTAAATATTATTGCATATTTTTTGCAAATAATTTTGTGATAAGGGGTAGGTGTAACTCAGAAAGCATGCCGTTGCTGTTATTTGCATTTATTTAAAAATGATTTGAAGCTGGAGAGCAGTGGAACATACCGTTAATCCCAGTGCTTGGGAGGCAGAGCCAAGCAGTTGTTTGAGTTTGAGGCCAGCCTGGTTACAGAGTGAAAACCAAGAGACTACACAGAGAAATCTTGTGTTGAAAAACAAACAAACAATAAATAAATAAAAACACAAAGTATTTGAATATGGAATCAGGATTTTTTCATCTCATTTACAAGATTTTCATGAATTTTGGATAAATTTCTTTATGTGTATATTTTCAACATTTTAATGAGTATAGAATTACAGATACTACTTGTAACATACTATAAAAAGTCAAGATTTTCATACTTGTCTTTCAACTTTTGTCCCAATTTATTAATAACAGAACAAATAAAACAATATCTTTACGGCACTGGTGTTTATTTTATTGCTACTCCATTGTTAAAATAAAGATAGAAAGAAAATGTTCAAATTGTTTTAACCATATACTGTTTTCCAATTCAAAGTTTCATTTAAGAATCATCACTAAAGGTGTCTTTTTTGCCAATTAGCTCTAGGCTCTTGCTCATTTTCTCTTCTAACAGATTTGGTGTGTCAGGTTTTATCTTGAGGTCTTTACTGTACACAGACTTTAGCTTTGGTCAGAGTGATAAATATGGATCTATTTGCATTTTCCTACATGTAGACATTCAGTTAAACCAGCACCATTTGTTGAACATGCTATCTCTTTTTTCCATTGTATGATTTTGGATTCTTTGTTAAAAATCAAGTGTACATAGGTGTGTGGGTTTATTTCTGAGTCTTTGATTCTATTTCATTGGTCAACCAGCATATTTCTATGCCAGAACTCTGCCATTTTTATTACTGTTGCTCTATAGTACAGGTTTAGCTCAGCGGTGGATTCTTCTGGAAGGTCTTTTATTGTACAGGATTATGGTTAACTATTCTAGGTTTTTGTTTTGTTTTGTTCTTCCATATAAAATTGAGAATTTATCTTTCTAAGTCTGTAAAGAATTGTGTAGGTATTTTGATAGGAATTTCATTGCATCTGTAGATTGCTTTTGGTTATATGGCTATTTTTACTATGTTGATCCTCCTAATCCATAAGCATGGGAGACCGTTCCATCTCTTGATATCTTCTTCAATTTATTTCTATAGAGACTTGAAGTTTTTTTTTTTTTTATACAAATCTTTCACTTGCTGGGTTAGAGTTACACCAAAAACCTTTGTATTATTTGTGGCTATTATGAAGAGTGTAGTTTCCCTAATATCTTTCTCAGTCCATTTATTATTTGTATACAGGAAGGACACTGATTTTTTTAACTTAGTCTTGTATCCAGCTACCTTGCTGAGGGTGTTTATTAGCTATAGGAATTATCTAGTGGAATTTTTGGGGTTACTTACATATACTATCATATCACCTGGAAATAGCAATACTTTGATTTCATTCTTTCCAATGTGGATCCCCTTGATCTACTTTTGTTGTCTTACTTCTCCAGATAGAACTTCAAGTTCTATATCGAAGAGATATGGAGAGTGGGCAGCCTAGTCTAGTCCTTGATCTCAGTGGAATTTCTTTGAGTTTGTCTCCATTTAGTTTGATGTTGGCTATCAGCTTGTAGTGTGTATCCTTTATTATGTTTAGGTATGTGCCTTGTATCCCTGTTCTCTTCAAGATTTTAAACATGAATGGATGTTGGGTTTTGTCAAATAATTTTTCAGCATAAAAAGATGACCATCTGGGTTTTTCTTTTGGGTTACTTTGATGGTTCTATATGTGGAACCATTCCTGCATGCTTGTGTTGAACCACAATTATTCATGGTAATTGATTTTTTCTTTGACACAGGGTCTCTCTGTGTTAGCCTTGGCTGTCCTGGACTTATTTGTGGACCAGGCTGGCCTCAAACTCACACTGATCCACCTGCCTCTGCCTCTCAAGTGCTGGGATTAAAGGAGTGCGCCACCATGCTCTGCCTGGTAATTGATACTTTGGATGGCTTCTTAGATTGAGTTTGCAAACTTAGGCTCTAAGATCTACTATTAATATTTGGACCTCATGAAACTGAGAAGCTCCTTTACAGCAAAGGACATTGTCAACAGAAAAAAAACACACCCTACGGACTAGGAAAAGATTTTCATCAACCCTACATCCAACGAAGAGCTAATACCCAAAATATCTAAAGAACTCAAGAAATTAAACACCACCAAATGAAATACCCCACTTAAGCAATGGGGTACAGAGCTAAACAGAGAATTCTCAACAGAAGAATATGGAATGACTAAGAAACACTTAAAGAAATTCTCAGTAGATTTAGTCATCAGGGAAATGCAAATAAAAATGATTCAGTTCCATCTTACACCTCTCTGAATGGCTAAGACCAGAAACTGAAGTGAGCACATTATGGTGAAGATGTGGAGAAAGGGGAACACTCCTTCATTGCTGGTGGGAGGGCAAACTTGTACAACCCCTTTGCAAATCAATCTGGTGCCTTTTCAGAAAAGTAGGAATTGGCCTACCTCAAGACCCAGCTATACCGCTTCTGGGCATATACCCCAAATACGCTCCAACATACAAGGACATTTGCTCAACTATATTCATAGCAGCTTTATTCATCTTTTAAATTAAAGCAAGTTTTTTATTCATATACATGGGCTGTCTCTCCACAATGGTGGGGTTCATACAACCTCTTATGAAACAAAGACAGAATTGCAAGCTGGTCACAATATGGCAGTAACAAGGTAGTCAGAGCAAACTAGGCATAAAAGGTGGTCATAACAATAGGTAGTCATAATAGCCTTTTGAAACAAAGGCATCTTTGTTGTTTTCTGGAACAAGCAGTACTGAACTATTTGTAGTTAAAATTACAGAGAGTACTTGTCAGTGTTTGGGCAGCTTTATTATTAATAGCCAGAATCTAGAAACAACCTTGGTGTCCCTCAACTTAAAAATGGATACAGAAACATTGGTACATTTACACAATGGAATACTACTCAGCTATTAAAAACAAGGAAATCTTGAAATTTGCAGGCAAATGGCTGGAACTAGAAAATATCATCCTTACTGAGATAACTCTGACCCAGAATGATAGGTATGGTATCTACTCATTGATAAGTGAATATTAGCACAACATAGATGTCCTCTGAGAGACTTCACCCACTGGGTGATCAAGACAGATGCGGGGACTCGCTGCTGGACTCAGGGATGAGCACTAAGAGTGGTACGGAAGAATGTGGTGATGAAGGACCCAGAGGGTTCAGGAACCCTAAAAGAAGACCATCAAGGCTGGTGAATCTGGTCACATGGTTGCCTGTACAAACTGTTGCACAAACCAAGGACAATGCGTGAGGTAAAGCTAGACCCCCTTTCAGATCTAGCCAATGGACAGCTCATTCTCCCTGGTTGTAAGGAGAGTGAGGACTGCCTCTGACATGGACTCTGGTGCCCCCAATTTGATCACTTCTCCTTGGTAGGGAGGCACGGTGGGAACAAGAGAAACGGGAAGCCGACTATCTGTATAAAATCTAATATGCTGTGGCCATACGGTGTGGGAGGAGGTCCCCTTCTGTCAGAAATCTAGGGGAGGGGAATAGGGCAGAAGAGGGATTCAGGGTGGAAAGGGGAAGATACAAGTGAGTGGATAACATTCAGGTTGTAATCTGAATAAATTGTAATAAATTAAAATTAAAATAAAAAATAAATACACTGCCACCCAATCCAAAACTTAAAGGGAACTGGAGTAAATGCTACTTATAAGTCTCAGGTGCATGATATGGAGACTTTAAATCCATGCACTTTGATTCTTGTATGAAATATGAACAAAAGTTTTAAACTTTTAGTTTAGTTATGATTTATATATTGCAAACTTTAAGCTATCATGTATCACTCTATCTATCTATCTATCTATCTATCTATCTACCTATCTATCTATACATTGAATCTAAACCCTTGATATAACCCTCCCTGGTTTCTTCAAATTCATTGCCTCCCCTTTCACTATTACAGCATTCATATATGGAGAAATATTATATATATATATATATATATATATATATATATATATATATATATATATATATATATATATACACACACACAAATATATAACCTGCTTTTTATGTATAATATTTCTTTTCTTTTTTATTTTGTTTTGTTTTGTTTTTGTTTTTGACACAGGCTTTCTCTTTGTAGCCTTGGGACATGCTCATTCTGCAGACCAACAAGGCCTTGAAAGAACAGAGATCTGCTTGCCTCTGCCTCCCAAGTGCTAGGATTAAAGGCATGCACCACCATCACCTGGCTATATAATATACTTAGATTAATTTCTTCAGGGATGCCCATTTGGCGCTGGACAAACTTATACCCTCAGGCTGATTATTATAGTTAATCTTTAAAATTAAAAGTATGTTTTCTGTTCACCTTAGCTTATGTTAATAATTTAAGATTTATACATCTAGGAATTTTCAAAGATTAATGATAAATGATAGATAAATGAATATACATAAAATATATAATATTTATTTATATATAAGCTGACATATATTGATAAAACTGTTCTAAATATTAAGGAAATCATCATACAAATATATTATATATCTATATATAAGCTGACACACACACACACACATATATATACATATATTGATAAAACTATACTAAATATTAAGGAAACAGTCTCCCTTGTTTGTAAAAGCATTGTTATCACTTCTCCAAGGCCTGGTAACTTAGTAGCTCAACTAGACTTGGTTGTTCAGTGTCTTTCCTTTCTCATCTAAATACTCAGCACACTTTCCATGATTGCAAACTTTCCAGAATTTGTGAAAACACCAACAAAGAGAAGGAAATATTTAAAGTAATTTTCCTGTATTACCCCATCAATAAATTTATTTTCTTCTTAATATTGACTTTCTTAGTAGATTTGTAAAAGGTAGTATTAAACAGGAAATATAATTGTATAGGCAGCAGTGTTAAATAAACAACATTGAAAGAATTTCTACTTGCTTTAGCCAGGATGTATGAGTCCACTTTTCAATTCTGCTTCAAATGTACCAAAAATGGTTCTATTGTGTTCATTGTCTTTATGTACCTGCTAGATGGTAGTGTTGTTTATATGATTGTTGGATTGTCTCTTGTTATTTTGTGTTATGTGATGTATGTGTGTTTTTGTGCTTGTAAAATGTTTTTATAATTATCATCTCATGATTGTAGTTGGTGATTTTATAATTAAGTCTATGTTTTTGAGAAGTTTTAATAAAAGATTTTATTATAAATAAAATACAGAAAAACAATGTTTTTATGCTAAAAAAAATTGTCTTACATATATGTCCTCAATGTTCTCAGAGGAATTTTGCCAGTGGCCTAGTGAAACCAAATGAAATCTTCTGCGTTGTCTTTTAGCTGTAAATGAAGCATTGCATCATGTAACCAGTCAACTGTAGCTGCAAGGGTCCCAGTCAAGTGTAATGGCAGAAAAATGCAAGAACCAGAAAGTAGAAAGTCATGAAGGTAGATCCGTCAAAATAAAGAGCTAACTATAGATATAAAAACATGGGTAATCCCTATCAATCACATGATAATATTGATATGTAATATACACTGGAGACTTGTCTTAAGAATCGGAACAAAAGGGTTTTGTTTTGATTTGTTATTTAACATATCTGTGTATTTTGTGTTAGCTAAGTCCTAAATAACTTAAATTTGCGTTAATATTATGTTCATTATCAGAGTTAATAAGTTGATACAGTAACTTTAGTGCTAAATTTAGTTATTTATATTCAAGCATTCATCTTGAGAGTAAATTTATAGGAATTCATGATTTTCTGACCTTATTTATGTGCATTTTTGTTTTAACTGCAAAATACATCATTCTGTATTCAAATGCTACAGGTAGGTCTTCTTTTATAAATTATCACTTCTTATAACATGGTGTTTAAATGGGGTTAATCAGAAGCAAATTATATTTGCAAACAGACAGAATTAGCCTTGGACAAGATGTAATAAAATGCTAAGCTTTGAAATCATTCTTTTAAAATCAGTGCATGGAAATTATGGAGTGGGACATTAATTATGCAAACACAACACTAAGGAATGATTATTTTACAGAAAAGTAGGACTGAATTTCAAATATAGCCTGGAGAGGTGAAGGAAGATTCTCACATTATATTGCCAAAGAAATCCAAAGAAAAGTAATTCATTTGCCTTAATTTCTTTTGTCAATAACTAAACATTTAATCAATATTAATGAATTAATAGTGTTAATTTTTGTTATCATCCTGGTATTTTATACATTTTTAAAAACAACTGTAACATCTGAAAATAGTTTAAATTTGTTATATAATTTACATTTATATTTCATATTTGTTTTATATTTTATGTTAAAGACTCTTTAATAGAAATTATGTGAATTTTGAAAGTAATCTTAAATATAATATCTAAGCTAGGACATGCATGTAATTTTGCAAAAAAAGTTCTTATTTTTAAAGATTTTGGACAATAAGTTTAATTCTGTTTATTTTATAAATAATTTATAAAATGAGATTCAGTATTAACTGTTATTTGTCCATAGATGTAAATGCATAGCGATAAACATGCTAAAAATGGATATTGGACACAATGATAAAAATTTCAGAAAGACATAGACTTGTTTATGTGAGTTAAAAATTAGCAGCAAACCTCTAATGTCTATCAAAATCCCTTTTCACTGAGAAGAATACATAACACAATTAAACTATCAATGCCTATTTTCTTCTGTACTTTATTAATGTTTTCATATTTCTACAGCAATGCACTTAATAAATAATATTCTAATTCTACAATATTATGGATATTACTTTTACCATATTGTTATTATGCAAAAACAAACATGTCACACTAAAAAAGATAGTGCTCAGAAATCATCTATGCTGAATCTCAAGTACCCAGACATCTCACAGGACACATGCCATTGTCCAACACTCTGACTTAAGTCACATGGTGCAACATTCTAGAAAAAAATTATTTTTATTTTTCACTTTTAAAAAAATACATTTTAAAATATTTTATCTTCTAACTCTATATCCTGATTGTAGCCCCTTTTCTCATTGCCTCCCAGTCCCACCCTCCCTGCTCCCCCTACTCCTCAGAAAGAACACTTGCCCAACTATGCTCATAGTGGCTTTATTCGTGATAGCCAGAATCTGGAAACAATCTAGATGTCCCTCAATCAAAGGATGGATAATGAAACTGTGGTATATTTACACAATGGAAAACTACTCAGCTATTAAAAACAAAGAAACCTTGATTTTTTTAGGAAAATGTATGGAATCATCCTGAATTTGATAACAAAGACCTAGAAAGAAGGCACATAACAAGAACCCAAGAGAGGCTGCTTAAATCTCACTTAGAGGGAGAAATAGAAAACAAACAAACAAACAAAAAAAAAAAAGGATTTCTATAACCTTAGAAATATACATGTAGAAAATGCAATTAGACCCATATTTGTCACCATGCACAAAACTCAAGTCCAAGTGGATTAAAGACCTCAACATAAAACCAGGTACACTAAATCGGTTAGAAGAGAAAGTGGGGAAGACCCTGGAACACATCGGCAGAGTAGACAATTTCCTAAACAGAACACCAACAGCCCAGGCCTTAAGGTCAACAATTAATAAATGGGACCCCATGAGGCTGAGAAGCTTCTGTAAGGCAGGAGACACTGTCAACAGAACAAAGCGACAGCCTGAAGACTGGGAAAAGATCTTCACCAACCCTATGCCTGACAAACGTCTAATATCCAAAATATATAAAGAGCTCAAGAAATTAAACACCACCAAACCAAATAACCCAATTGAGAAATGGGGCTCAGAACAAAACAGAGTATTCTCAACAGAGGAATATCAAATGGCTCATACCTGAGATATAAATGAAGTAACACAAACATCAAAAGACACACGCGGTATGTACTCACTTCTAAGTGGATACTAGCCATAATGTACAAAATAGCCATGGTACAATCCACAGACTCGAAGAGGCTAAATTACAGGCAGGGCACAGAAGAGCAAGAATGAAGATTAGGAGTAGGAAGAACAGGGAGAAAAGGCCAGGTGAGAGAGTGGAATCAGAGGTGGGGGCATCTCTGGTAAGGGAAGGCCCCAGGAAATCTATGGGGGTCACCTTAGCTGAGACTTCTAGCAGCAGGGGTTATGAAGCCTGAAGTGGTCACCTCTTGTATCCAGACAGGACTTCAGTAGGAGGAATAATGACATCAACATACCCACAAAACCTTAGACCCCCAAATTTTTCCTGCCTACAAGTGTGCAGGGACAAAGATGGAACAAAGTTTGAGGGAAAGGCCAAGCAAAGATTGGCCTTACTTGACACTCAGCCCATGGGGAAGAGCCAATCACTGACATTATTCATTTTACTCTGCTATGCTGGTATACAGGAGTCTAGCATAACTCCTTTGAGAGGTTTCACCCAGTAGCTAATGGAAGAAGATACAGAGACATACAGTCAAACATTAGACAGAGCTCAGGGAGTGCTATGGAGGAGATGGGGGAAGGATCGAGGGAGCAGATGGGGTCAAGAACTCCACAAGAAGACCTACAGAGTCAACTAACCTGGGGACAAAGGGGCTCACATGGCTTAAGTGCCATGGAAAGACATTGGGGATGAAAAACTGAAAATGAAGGTGAAGTTATGTGGAAAGATTTGTTAACTTCAGAAAGGAAAGGACCAGATGTTTTACTAATGAGCGGGCAAGGATATGCCTGTGTTTCCCAAAAGATGCTGTAGCACCAATTTGAGTCCCAGTTCCCTCATCCAATTAGTCAAAGAACTGATTGAAAAAGAAAAGAAAGCCTTGGAGTAGAAAGACACCACCTCACTCCACAGCTAACATGCCTTCATCCTCCTCATGCATTGCAGATCATGCATTGGCTCCTTCGTTTGCTCAGTTAAAGTTGGAGGAGCAGAAAGATACTCAAGTTGCAGCAGCTGCACCTGATAATGCGATTCCTACATGGGGTCTGCTCAAGGCCTTGGCTAATTGAGCCCAGGCCCTGGTTTCTACTAACAACCTCCTTGCATCCTCACAGAATTTGTTTGTAGGCATGCTCGCTCTTTTGGAAGTAGATGGTTTTTTTGTTTGTTTGTTTGTTTGTTTGTTTTTTCTTGCTTTCCTATGGACAATGCTCAGGAATTTGGAAATTCCTTGCCTTATGTACCTGATCCTCCCATAGTTCATGTGGCTACATTAGATACTGATGCAATTAAAGTCACTACTGACAATGTTGACCTGCTGGGTGGAGAGAGTAACAGCTATTTAACTCAGTGGTCAGAAAATAAGTTTACGTTTGAGGGCTTTGCTCCCTCATGGCCCATTTGTCTTACAGTTGGAGAAGTAACCCAAGATTATTTTCTGCTGAAGGAACATAGCTTAGTAGCTGATTCTCCTTTTCTGTCTCCTTCTTATAAATATCCAGATTGTTATTATACTATAGCAAGAGATGTATGGTTCCTTACATTACATTTACCTCAGGTTTACAATGAAAGTCATTTTAAATAGGCTCCAAAACCTTTGCCCAGGACATTATCTCATTGTCCTATACCTTTTAGTGTTCGGAATTTAGTATCTAAGGAAGGATTCAAAAGGTGGTTTTCGTGTGGTTTTTTCCCCCATTGCTGTGGTATATACACCCTTTAATAATTCTGATTTACAGCTTTGGGATTGCTCAGTGTTAAGTCCACATCTTGACCAAAAGCATGAATAGAGAATAAGGTGCTATTATCTGCTTCAATGGCTGTTGCAAGTTGAAAATGTGGGAGCTTGGTACTCCCCAAATGGGTGATTCCAGTATTTTACCTCATTTTTGGAAAAAGAGAGCTGCCCTTGCCAGATAATTTATTTCATATTTTTGCAGCTACAAAAAAAAAATGTGTCTCTTGTCCAGTACAGAGCCGATATGATAAGAGAATCAGTCATTGCTTGTTGTTCTCCATCTATTTATTACTCTTGCTGTCTGTCTCACTCTAGTTTACTTTCTCATGTTTGTTACTTGTTTGCCCTTCTCCATAGGCCAACCTCAGTATTTTATTAAAATGAAGTTGAATTTTTTTTATTACAGATGACATAATGATTTTTCTCATCTTTTGTAATCAAGAAGGCATTCAAGAATCAACAAAGCAAGGGATCAGTATAACAAGAAAATACAAACATTTCTGTATAACTTACATAAAGCATTCAACAAAAACCAATCAATTTCCAAGCAGTGGTCAACGTAACCTGATTATCATTTCTTAAACAATACTCAGAAAAGTTTAATTATAAGTTTCCCCAGGTTAAAGCCCTTGTGTTTACAAGACTGTCATAGCAACATAGCTTGAGCTGAATGCTCTCGAATTAAAAAACAAACAAACAAACAAAAAAACAAAGCAAATACAAAAACCTTGACTTACCCCCAGTCCCAAACCAACAGGTGTTTTATCCCAGCCTAGGTTAATGGCCAAGGGATACTCTATTGTAAAATATCTGTAAAGCATGACATTCCAAGCCCACCTTCTAGTGCACTGAAAGCAGATTCTAAAGAACATTTTAAAAGGTAATGGTATGTAGCCAGGTACTGTTTTGTCACAGTCTTAACTTTCTTTCGTGCAGTTTCTGCTTGGGTGCTCACAGTCAGAGTGATATCATTGTCTCGATATCTTGGCCTGATACCCCTTTTCAACGTTCTTAGTGGGAAAAAGTTTTCCCCTATGAATAAGTCTCTATGACTTATTCTCATGTTTGTGACACTCACAGAGACTAATTCTCCAGGCAAAGCTCATACATGGACAGATCCTAGCTCCCTGTACATAGCAGATGCACAGCTTAGTCTCAAGTCGATCCTCCAACAACTGGAGAGGATGCCCTCTCTGACTCTGATGCCTCCCATTAAATTCTATCCCCCTAATGGGGTGGCTTGCTTGTCTGGCCTCAGTGGGAGAGAATGCCTCTAGTTCTGAAACAACCTAGTATACCAGGGAGGGTTGTACCCACAGAAGACCACCACCTTCTCTGAGGAGGAGAGGGGAAATGAGGGGAGAAGTGTGTGAGGGGAGTGCTCGAGGAGGGAGTCTATGATCAGGATGTAAAATGAATAAATTTTAAAAAGTGAAATAAGAATAAATGAGCAAATAAATACTAGATGTTAGATTAAAAGGTATATATGCTTTCACTATTCTAGATTAAAAAATTGTTTCACACCTTTTGTAGGAATATATTATTTTGTATATGCAGAAAAAATATTAATATTGCCTCACACTCATTAAAATTTTATTTTGCTTAATTTTCTTTAAATTATAATTTTATTATTTAATTCCAGAATATCTGTCTACCTAAAATTTGCTTTTACGGTAAATGTATAATTTGCAAGCAAGTGAATTATTTTTTTCCCTTTTCAGCAAGTCCTGAACAAATCATTTACGCTTCAACAATCTGACTCAGTTTCCTAAATAGGTCCAAAATTATGGAACCTATTATTTTATTTTCATTTGACGATCTAGACACAAATGTGATAAATACATATCCAGCATTAGCATTATGTTGGGCATCAAGGTTAGTGCAACAATAAAGAAACTGCATTTCCTACCTTCCTACATTATCCTTTAATGTGAGAATGCAGAACGAAAACAGATAATTAAGCACATTCCTTAAAACATATTGTGAACATTGAGCAACCAAAGCAGATCTATTGGTCAGTCCATGACAAGAGGCAAAGCATGTTTGAAGGGAAGCAACAAGAAAGCAATTTTGATAGTATTGAACTTGTGTGAAAACAGACAGGAAAGCTATTGCCTAAAAGAACAAAATGAAAAGCAAAATAGCAGTGATAATGTTCAGAAAGTGGAAGAGATTATTCCACTAAGCAAAGGGGATGCACCAGCCTTGGGTTATATTGCAAAGGTGTTTCCTAGATACTTTTGTCCTGCCACACTACATTCTGTTCTCCAGAAAACAGTGTTTGTTTTAAAACCTTGTCAAATATTTCACTTCTCTAGTGGGCAGACTAAAGTAGCTTCTTTTCAAATGTTAAATAAATGACAAATGATTTCTCACATTCTGAAAAGCCAAAAGGGCTAAACGTTGATTATATCTCTGACAGAGTCCACCATCTGTCTTTTCTAATGTATTAAATTATAACCATACTGACTTGATGGCACAGGGCAGGACATTCAAACACAACAATTTATTCTTTTGCAGTTGATGACAGATTGAAAGCTGAGATATATCAGAGAGGGTGACAAGATGAATCCTAGATTTGAAATAAAATTTTATATTCTGCATAACAGCTTTAACAGAAAAATAAAAATAAGAATATGCACAGGTTTCGATTTTGAGAAAAAAAAGAAAAGCTGAAAAACATCATTGGATATAAATTGGACCACACTGATTTCTTATATAAGTCTTTCCAGTCTCACTCTTTGGATTACACTGTGTTACAATGGTTCTAATTAGAAGAATTGTTTTAATGACCCTCAGGTAGTTCACTGACTTGCGATATCTCTGGACTCTCTTATCCTTGCTTTTCCCACCAAATTAGCAATCAGTTCCGGTTGGTTGTTAGCTTTTAGTATTCTGTGTTACTCTTTCTACATCAATCATCCCTTATCTGGGTCAATAAAACAATCTTTCTGCCTTTTATGACTCTTTCATGAAATGTTATTGCTAAAATATGAATTAAGCTATGATATCTATTCTGTAAAGTCTGGTGTTTTTTATTACCTGCAAACTCAAGTCTAATCATAGAAGCACTCGTTATCTACAAAGCTCCTTCATTACGTTTTTTTTTTCCTTCTACTTCCAATCTACTTGCACATTCCTTCAAAAGATTTTCAGCATTAACGTTCTTATGCAGTTATTTCCACTAAACATGGAATTTCATCATTTACCCAGGCTGTTATTGTTTCTCAAATATCTCATTGCACCATTGATCACTGAGTCACATTAGAAGACTTACTCCAGTGTAATATTCCAATATAACTGATCCTTATCAGTTTCCCTTGAAATCATCATTTTATAGGGATAATTGTTTTTCAGCTTTTATTGACTTCAGGAAATGGTAGTGAAAGCATGATAAGTGGAATGAACATAGAGCTAATATAAAGAAATGAGATAGGTCTCAAGATTCAGAGACCAAGACATTATGGTGGATGCCTATAAAGTCATTTCTGCATTTAGCATGCTGGTGGCAAGCTTGAGAATATAAATTTGCCATATTTCCTCTTTTATATTCTGTGACCTACTTGTATTATCAGCATCTGAGGTGTTGATTCAGATTGCTCTTTCTCTTTACTTCCTAAAATAATATAAAACATTATTGTGTGCAAAATCCACTATGTCTTCCATTCTAAATTCACCTATACAATTGGAAAAACATGTCCATGAGATTCATGGACAATTGAGACAGATAATCTTTAAATAACTTTACAATTTATATTCTCATCACAGCACCCCAGTATAAGACAAAGAAATACCTAACTTATTTATTGTTTCTATTATTTCTCTAGCTAAATGGAATAATCAAAATTTCTTGATATCAAGTGATACTAATATTTTTCCATTACAAGGAAATGTGGAAGACATGAGAGTCACCTAAGCATATATTAACTCCTAAGAAATATGAATTGTTTTATCAATTAATTAGAGTTCATTTTAAAAGGTTTTTCTAAGTGTTATCCACTCATCATTTGTAATGATCACAACAACTCATATCTAAATCACAAAAAGACAATTGGTTATACAACTTGATATTAAATTTAAAGATGGGAAGCAAGCATTCTCATAACATTCTTGGTAGGCAGAATCCACAATTTCCAAGTAATTTCCATGGAAATCTTGGTTCAGTCACTACTCTACAAGATATCACTTAAATTCTTCTTAATTACATCAGATAAATAATTAATATAAAAACTACATGTACAACATAAGTCCAACATTTGAGTAATAATGAAACATCTCTCATAGTAAATTTCATGTATGAAAAGAAAAATAATGAAACAAAAAAAACAAGTATTAGACATTGCACTAAAATTATCACAGGACCAAATCATCAAACATCAGTAATATTCTTCCATCTTGATTTTTATGGGCAGACTTCTGAGGATGTAGCAGGGAACATATGTAATTCAAAGGATTTGACTTCAACAAAGTTTCTTTCTGAATAGGAAACATCTATCTATCTTCCAAGTTAGTTGACTATCGTAGATTGTGGTTCACTTCTATTGAGTGCAGTAGACCACCGGCTTTGTAGCCTAGACACATCTTTTCTATGAAGCTTACATTTTGTGTAATCTGAATGTTTGCAAAAGCATGGAACCGTTTTCCCAGAACAAACATCTGAATAACGAGGGCTAGATGATGTCTTTATGTAATGATATCTTTAGTCACCCATAGATAAACACTCATTTTCAATAAAGAATACAGAACTTAAAACATCCAAGTGATGTTAGGCCACTCGGGAAACAACTGGCTCTTATTCTTAAACAACTAGACATTTGTTTCACATAAAGGACTCTGTTATCAATTTAGTCTATTTGTGTGGATACATATATTCATATATATGTGTGTGTGTTATCTCTTAATTGTTATGTTTTTCACTTATGGTTGACATGATTTGACACAGTGGGAAGCAGCACTTTTTGTGGTTTGCACAAATTATATAAGACGAATGGTGTTCCTACTTTGAACAAAGAACCCAATGACAAAGGAAACTCATAGTTTCTATAGAGTATAATACCTCTCCAGACCAAATAACTAGATCATATAAGTACTCTCTTTGTATTTTTACAAGACTTGAGAATCTCAAGAGTTAAAATGCAGCTTAGTTATTAGGAAGAAAATATACATTACTATAGTTTGGAAAAAACATGCCACTTAGTGACTCATCAGCTTAAGCCAATCAAGCAACCTCTTGAAACATTTAACCATTCTAAATCTTGACACATTTTGATCCTTAATTTTGATGAAAAAAAGTAAATTGGTCACATGTTGGTGTTCACTTTGGAAATCACAGTGAGAATGACTTGAATTATGTGTTTGTTCATGGAGCAGAAGGAAAATGTCAAAGATGGTGGTATGTGTCACTAAGAATGCTGTGATGCGGCATGACAGAGTACACACGTTTGATCCCAAGTATAATAATAATAATAATAATAATAGTAATAATAATAATAATAATAATAATAATAATAATAAAAATAACATACATGCACTCACATATATATATGTCTATATATGTACATATATATTATAATATCAAGGTTGACACATGGTGTAGCAGGAAATGGGTTATTACTCAGTGTTAGACAGCTGGCATACTTCAAATTCCAGGACTACAAAAAGTGTGTATGGTGAGGAAGAGATAAAATCAACAGTTTCTCTAAGGACAAAAAGGAAATGTCACTTTTAGTGTTTACTGTCTTACTCAGTATAATTTATTTCACTTAAAGTGCAGCTTAGATCCACATTCTATGCT
Organism: Acomys russatus; assembly: GCF_903995435.1. Lineage (NCBI taxonomy): Eukaryota > Metazoa > Chordata > Mammalia > Rodentia > Muridae > Acomys > Acomys russatus. The sequence continues at coordinate 61,255,688 of NC_067144.1, read as the reverse complement.
CTGTGGCTACCATATAATATCATGAATTAATGTTATATTCATTAGTAGATCAGAGAATAAAAAATCAATAGGTTAAATCACTTGGTATGGACATCTGTCATTTGAAAATTACTGAATCTTCTACACAATGGAAAAGAAAAGATCAAAATGGACATGTGCACTGATCTAGTGAATAATGGACAACACATCAAAAATACTTCCTTATGAGTAGCCAGATGCAGTAACTTTCAATTCTTGGAGAAGTGAACATTTTTGTTCACTTGTGTAAGTGTATTAGTCATAATCTTGATGTGAATAGAAGTCTACTTTGTTAATACAGTATCTGTAATGATACAAAAATCTGTGATGAATATCAAGAATATTTCACTCTAGCTATAATTGCTACGTTTCTTAATCCTGAAAGACTACTGTGTAGTTTCTATCTAACACTTTTAATTGTGAATTGACACATTATATATTAAGGGCTCTAATAACTACATTTGCATTAGAGAGATTTTATCACAGTTACCAAAATATTTGACAGAAACAACTTAAGATAGGAGCTATCTATTTTGGCTCACAATTTCGGAGCCATATTAACTTACTCTCGTGTGCTATAGTAGACATTCATTGTGAAATTAGCACTTTGTAGAGGACAGTTACACCATAAAAGATCCTGTTACTGAGGACTACATGGAAAGCTTTTGGGCATCCTATATACTCCATGTACCTATCCTCAGTGACCCTTTCCATCTATGCTCTGTATTCCAAAGTTCTTACACCCTTCAATTAAATGCTATTAGCTATTAGACCCACCATTAAAAACAAAAGCCTCCAAGAAACATTCCAGAATTAAACTAGAATACTCTACTGTGGGCACCAAACATTAATAAAAAAAATTATAATGAGAACCACAGTTAGTGTAATTTCAAGAAAACCCATAGTCCTAAAGTTATTTAAAAGTCCAAGTATAGAGACTCTCCTGATACTAAAGACAATCTCTTAACCGTGAACCAGCAAAATGAAACATAATTTCATGCCCTTCAAATATACAACAGTTCAAAATAAATATTACCAAGGCAAAAGAAAAGTATAGCAAGAAAAGACTGGAGAAAATCAGGAGAAGAATCCAGAAGGGAGAAAAGTAAATCCTACAGCATATTTTCACCATCTTCAATGCCTAGTTAAATAATATGAGTGGTCATGTAAAGCTTTCTCTGCATGACCCTAATTCTTACTGCACACCTGGCTTCTTAGGCCAGCGAGACTCTCTCTCAGTGTCTACATCTTTATTCTACAGATGTGCCATGTTCCTGGCATTACAATCATCTGAGTCATCTACTGTAGCTTAGGCTTTAACTTTACAGCTCAATGCCAATCCAGGCATTCCTGAGAGATATCTAACTCTGTTGCATTGTGTGTGCCTCTAGTGAATTCCCTTACACTGATTAAGGTCCATAAAATGATTTGTTAAAAGTGACTTAATTTTAGTAAACTGTGCAGAAAAATACCATCTTGCTAAATTTGAAAATAAGCAGCTATATAATCGTAAAACTCTTCAAAGAGGGTCAAGGAGAAAGAAAAATCTGGCAGTTTCTAAGACCAGAGAGTGGGTTCATTGGGGTTCAAAGAGAAAACAGCAATAGACATGTGTATATATGTATGTATGGATGGATGGATGTATGTATGGATGGATGGATGCATGTATATTTCGTAACTAGCCATGAGAGCTTGGGAAATATTTTTATCCTAGTATAATTTAAAGCAAGACCAAACTCTCTTGACACTTCTGGATAGTGACATGAGATCTGGATGCCGGAAGCCCAATTGGACTGTAGCTGTCTTTCTGATACAAAAAACTTAGATATCAAATGTGTATTTCTTTGCAAAGCAATATTTATGGTAATTTGTTGTGCAGCATAAAAATTAGTAAAATCATACATTAGTAAGCCTGAAGCCAGAGCAAAATCCCATTATATCTGAGCCATATGGACATAGAAATAATTTAAACAATGAAAAGGAGAAACCGTTCATCTTTAATAAGCAGGTAAATTTTATTGAGAGATGATTAATGGGAAAATTACTTCATTTCAGTATTTTGTGCCAAGGATCCATTAAAGTGTGTATCAAACTAAGTAAGAACAGCGCAGCATTGAGATTCTTACTGTTACAAGTAAAAACTCTCTGTGGATCTTAGCAAAATGCTAGCAATGTATTTACAATTTTCTCTTAATGTTTATTGAGACCTTATAAATATTATTTGTGCACTATCTATTTTTAGATACTATGGGAAAGAGTATACCCTGAACATTCATGTCTAGAAACTCTATTTGCATGGTGGTTTAAGAGAGGTGAGGACATCCTATTCGGACTCTAAATGAGAGAAGCATGGGAGAACAGCAAAGTAGAAGGGTCCAGTGGATCCTAGAAACCTACAAGTAGAACATTATGATAGGCAGATTTGGGCCCAGGGGTCCCGCTCAAACTAAGGCACCAGCCAAGGACAATACAGGCGGTAAACTTTAAGCCCCTACCCAGATCTAGCCAATGGGCAGAACATTCTCCACAGATGAGTGGAGAGTGGGACATGACTTTCTCACGTACTCTGGTGCCTCACATTTGACCATGTCTCCTGGAGGGGGAGACCTGGTGGCACTCAGAGGAAGGACAGCAGGTTGCCAAGAAGAGACTTGATACCCTATGAGCATATACAGGGGGAGGTAATCCCCCTCAGTCACAGTCATAGGGGAGGGGAATAATGGGAAAATGGGAGGGAGGGAAGAATGGGAGGATACAAGGAATGGGATAAACATTGAGATGGAACAAGAATAAACTAATAAAAAAAAGAAGAAAAAAAGAGGTATAGCTCATGCAAGTTATTCAATGATGAGACCAGACACACAGATATAAAATTGAAGCAATCTTCCTATCTTACCCAGGCCCACAATTTCTGTGGTACTTTACTGTTGGTTGACTAACTACATCACCATTGAAACAATATTTGTAATAAAATACAAGTCTTTATAAAATTAACAGACTCTTTAGAGAAAGCTTTTAATTTCACTTTTAATTTTAAGTAACTGTTCATATAATAGATTTTTTCCCTTAAACTTTGCATGTATCAGTCTGATTTATTCCTATAAATATTATTACATCATATTTATTTAGCTCATGATGATAGTGAAAGAAAACAAAATTTATTAAGCATCATCTATGATTTCGACTCTGTGTCCTTTTCTATGTCAGAATGAAAGTCACCCTGGCATAGATATATGGTGACATGAAACTCCTGTGTCAGAGATAAAAGACTTTGTTACATTTATCATGGAAAGCAGAGAATTAATAGTAGTTATTGTCTCCCCAAGCACAAGAAGAAAGTAACACAGTTCAAGTGGATAATTACATATGACAGTTTTATTTCTAAACAGGCTCCCTCAAAACTACGGAATTCACATATTTCATATTTGGTAATGGAGCTTTGCCCTCACTCCAGAAGCTTACACTGTCTGTATTTTCCAAAATTTTTCAATATGAATATATTTAGGAACAAGTCATTCACTGAATTTCTTTACAGGCTGTATAGACATGAGGGAGATCCATGAACAATTCCCTAAGGGGAATATATTCAATCATTTTATAATTTTGTATGTAAGAATGTGTGGGTCAGTTCATTCATTTAGCTTAAGTGGAAGTCATAGAATAAATTGAGCGTATGTGATCTCTCCTTCCAACATGTGTATCTCAGGGATTGATTTCAGATCTCCAACTATGGTGACAAGAGCCTTTACTAGCTAAAATGGCCATTCTAAATCCTATTTATGCTACTAACATGGAAAATAGATAACAAGTTTACTAGCTTCTTATGTCAGTTACCTATTCATTTGCTGTGGCCACATACCCAAGAAGGAGGGAAGGTTTATTTTGGCTCATAGCTTTAGATGTGTCCGTTGGGCACTGCTTATAAGAGCAGCACTCTATTCTGCAAGTATACCGAGACTTAGAAGATTGGGTGTCATATAGGTGTCCCATCCATATAATTTTTTGTTTGTTGCAAATGGCCTGTTCTGGATCAGATGAAGATGGTACAATATATTCTATCAATGCGGAATTAACTATATTGATCATGTCTTCTGTCGTCATACATTGTGGTAGCTATTGTTGTGAACAGGAATTATTCTCTTTCCATTGTTACCAAGTTCCGAGATAAGTAACGTAAAAGACAGAAGAGTTCAGGTCACAGTGTCCTGAAATTCCTCTTTGTGTTTTTCTTTGGATATGTGTAATTTTACATTGGGTTATGGAAGAAATAACAACAAAAGCCACTTTCAGTTCATGGCTCCCAAGAAGCAAAGCAAGCCTTAGGAAGCAGTAAAGATGTAATAATCTCACTCATGGATGTGCCTCTAGAGACCTAACTTTCCCTAACTAACACTAACCTCTTAAAAGTCTTACAAGCTATCAATAGTGCAACCATCTAGGACCAAATTGTTTATAGCTATTTCCTGGAGAAATTTCTAGGTTTAAATGAGAAAAAAAGAATTTGTAGATATATTGATATTTATGATCAGCTTAATTTAGAGGTTGATTCATTCCCATTAGGTGAACAGACCTCTCAAATCACAAAAGGTACTGCGTCTTCTCCTCAAAGAAGAAATAAGTATACCTCCACATTATGAAAAGAGTCTTCCTTGATTTTTTAACCATTATATCATCTGCATATTATTAAGAATGTATGACATCGAGCCTTATCTGATTTTGTAGCATTCTAATTAAATGCTTGAAATTTATTATCATTATCCCTAGAGAATCAATTGCTTAAATGAAATCTTCTAACTATTGAAAACACATATAAGATGAAAATTATAAGAGATAGAGAGATGTTATATATATGGTGGGTAGATAAAATTACAAATAATAGACATAGGGAGATTACAGACAATAAATGAATAGATAAATTAAACAATTTTAGATATGTTGATATATGATATACAGGCAAATGCTAGAAGACAGATTAGATGGTAGATAGATGATGGATAGACAGATGAGATAAATATATGTGTGTGTATATATATATATATATCATGTATTAAATAGGTTCATACATGTATTTATATACATGCATACATTCATACACATATGAGTTCATACTTGCTCTGTTTTGCTGAACAATTTTGATTCATAGAGGAAATAGATTTTAACAGGTAGTACCTTAGAATTAACTCTGACCTAAGGACAACAAACTCAAGATTAGATGAAAATAAGTCTAATTTCATGAGTTTAAATATTTACAGTTCTGTATTTTTATGATTTTATTCTTTATTATCATATTTTTATCTTCCCCTACTCCCATATTCACATCCTCATTCCATACCTATCAATTATGTGTGCTCATTTTTCTTACTGCTGACTATATAATCTTAAGTGTGAGTCCATCCAATGGAGTATTTGAAATCTAGGAGAAGCCAGACCTTTGTAGAAAACTAGCTTTTCCTTTCTCTGAAGCTATTAACTACTAAAAGATTCTTAGATAGTGGGAGGAATATTACTTTAGTCTTGCATAGAATTTTTGAGTTTATGTGGGTCTCCTATATGCTGACAAACCTTTTATGAATTCATATTTGCAACTGCCATTTTGTGACAAGAACACATTGTTTTCTGGTAGTCATTCACTGCCTATGGAACTTAATTTTTTCACCCTTTTCTCAGTTTCCTCAATAATTTCTGAGCCTTAGATGGAGGAATTTTTGTGGAAGAAATCACCCATTTATGGCTAAGAACTTTTCAGTCCCTCATCCTCTAATGTGTAACCAGTTATGTATCTCTGTGTTAATCTCCATCTATGACAATAAGTTACTCTGATGAGGATGCAGTGACATATGATTATGTAACTAGAAGTTGTTAGGAGGCTTCCGTTCAATAAAGTATCTCATTAGCATAGTAGGAGTGGTAGGTTTTTCAAAAGAGTCTATAAATATATAACCTTCAGTTCTTGAGCTCAGTGTTTGAGCCAGGTATGGGTTTCATCTTATTGAGTTGGTTTTCAACCAAAATCAGAAAGTAATTGACCATAAAATTTGTTTTCCTTGTTGGTCTATCTTATATCTTGCCTGGAAGTTATTTATTTTAGGTTGATCGATTTATAGTTGAACACGATTAATATTTGACTTTCATCTCTAGTAGCATGTACTATGCCTCCTAGTACTATGAAACTTAACCAGTAAGGATAAAGCTTCCATGTCAAAATCTCCACAGTCTTTGAATGAAGTATGTAATGTCTTCAGAAATAGGGTTTTAACAAGTGTACTAAACATCATTCTTTAAAGACTTTAGAACTGAAATAATACTTACAAATGTAAATGTGTGTGTTTGTTTGTGTGTGTTTGTGTGTGTTGATTTATTATAGTGACTTACGATAAGTGCTGTGGTCAATATAGTACAAGAATGGACTTCTGAGAGGAAGGAGAAGGATTCAGTAGCTTTAAGTTTAAAAGACTGATGTCTCAGCAGACCCAGTAGGGTATTGTAATACCATGGGAGTTCTAGAGAGCTGATAAATTTAAGTGTACATTGCAATCCTGAACACTCTGGTCTAATACTAGTGAAATGATGCCTCAGGATTAAGATAAATGAACTGCCTCTGGGATTGAGGGCAAGAAGATAAGAAGCAGATGTTTTCTTCATCTGTGCCTTTTATGTAGTTTAATCACCAGAAGATCTGTTCATATTTCAGGTGGATCTTCTTACCTCAAATAACACAGTCAAGAAACTCTTTCACAGGTATGTCCAGTTCCTTGACTTTAGTTGATTCCATATGCAATCAAGTTGGCAATCAATATTTTCTGCCATACCAAAGAAGACTTGGACAACAAAAATTAAAGACACTGAGAAAATAATTCAAATGACACCAAATGGGAGAAGGTCTCTTATTCATGAATCTGTAGGATTAATATTGGGAAAATTGCTATACTAACAAAGGCAATGTACAGATAGAGCATTATCCACACTAAAATTGCAACACACTTTTAGATAGATATTGAGAAATCTTAAATGTGACATGGGAACCAGCCCAAAGGAAAGAGATTGAAATGACAAATGCATCAAAAAGGAAAAACTATGAATAACAAGATCTTCTGGGAAAATGATTGAAAGTTATTATCTTCTTTTTGTACTGGTATTCAATTAAAATATTTAAAATGATTTCATAGTGGCAACAGTTTTAATTATTTTTTATAAAAGTGTCTTCTTCGACCAACAGCCCAGGGCTTCAGGTCAACAATTAATAAATGGTACCTCATGATGCTGAGAAGATTCTCTAAGGCAGGAAACACTGTCAACAGAACAAAGCGACAGCTTACAGACCGGGAAAAGATCTTCACCAACCCTACATCTGACAAAGGTCTAATATCCAGAATATATAAAGAAGTCAAGAAATTAAACACCAAAAACAAACAAACAAACAAACAAAACAAAAATCAAAAAACAAAATGAAATTACCCATTTGAGAAGTGGGGTTCAGAATTAAACAGAGAATTCTCAACAGAGGAATATCACATGGCTGAGAAAAACTTAACGAAATGCTCAATGTCTTTAGTCATCAGAGAAATGCAAATCAAAACGACTCTGAGATTCCATCTTACACCATCAGAATGGCAAAGAATAAAAATTCAAGTGAAATCACATGCTGGCAAGGATGTGGAGAAAGAGGAACACTCCTTCATTTCTGGTGGGAATGCAAACTTGTACAACCACTTTGGATATCTAGTTGGCGCTGTCTCAGAAAAGTGGGAATAGGGCTACCTCAAGACCCAGCTATTCCACTCCTTGGAATATACCCAGAAGATGCTCCAATACACAACAAGGACATATGCTCAACCATGTTCATAGCGGCCTTATTTATAATAGCCAGAACATAGAAACAGCCTAAATGTCCCTCAGTAGAGGAATAGATAAGGAAACCGTGGTACATTTACACTATGGAATACTACTCAGCTATTAAAAACAAGGAATTTCTGAAACTTGTGGACAAATGGATTGAACTAGAAATGATCATAATGAGTGAGTTATCCCAGAAGCAGAAAGACTCAAATGGTATATGGTATATACTCATTTATATCTGGACCCTAGCCCAAGGGGCATGTCCCATGAAAGTTTTCACTTACCAGGAAAGTGGGATAGAGGTGAGGACATCCTATTGGGACTCTATGTGAGAGAAATACAGGAGATTGGGGAAATAGAAGGATCCAGAGGATCCTAGAAACCTACAAGAAGAACACTATGATGAGTGGGTCTGGGCCCAGGGCCTCTGCTCAAGCGATGGCACCAGCTAAGGACAATATGTGCACTGAGTATCAAATCCCTACCCAGATACAACCAATGGGCAGAACATTCTCCACAGTTAAGTGGAAAGTGGGGACTGACTTTCACATAAACTCTGGTGCCCCATATTTGACTACGTCCCCTTGATGGGGAGGACCGGTGGCCCTCAGAGGAAGGATAGCAGGGTACCAAGAAGAGACTTGATGCCCTAGGATCATATACAGAGGGAGGAGGTCCCCCTCAGTCACAGTCTTAGGGGAGGGGAATAGGGTGAAAGCAGGAGGGATGGAGGAATGGGAGGAGTCAAGAGATGGCATAACAATTGGGATGTAATATGAGTATTATCAATAAAAAGATAGTAATCCCACCATCTTATGATGTGAATATAGCACATTTTTTTTAGTTTTCTATTCACAGGCTCAGTCATTTTACTTTCTTGTTAATTATCTGTGAAGTTCATCTCTGTGTAGTTCCTTCTGGACAAATGGTCTTTGATTAAAAGGACAATAAAAAAAAATCTTTGAAAGTAGTACTTAAAAGAAGATATCACAAAATAGTACCCACAAGAAAAAGAAACTCATTTTCTGTTTCTTTTCATCTTCTTGAGTGTTTTTCAAATACACTTCAGAATTAGTAGCATTTCTTCAGACATGAAAGTCATTTGCACATTCTTCCTGTCAGATTTCTGTAGTGGCTCCTTGCCAGGGCTGTCAAACACTGTTTACTTTTCATTACAATATTCATTTTGCATCTCATGATAGGCTCTCACAGAAAGAACAATGTCAACAAATCTTTAGTATTGGTCTTTCGTGCTGGTAGCATTAAAGACCAGACATGTGAGGTATTTGCTCATTTAAATTTCCACTAAATATTTGAAAACCACTAAATCCTGCATTTGGTAGAAGTAAACCCCTTGAAGAACAGCCCTTTAAGAAACATAAATTTGCTTAACTAAAAATTAAGTTGATAAGCCAAGACCACATTCCAGATATATGGATGTGATTACTAAAGAGTCCTTCTGTATAGTTTTGTCATTTTCTTTTATATTTCTTTGCCTTTTTAATTGAAAATGTAAATTTCAGACACTATATGCTTATTATGCTTTTCCCCCACAGCTAGCTAATTCCTTCCATATCTGCCCATCTCCTACCTACTTGATTCCTTACCCTTTCTTTCCCTCTTTCTTCAAAAACTAACAACAAAGCAAATAAAAAAATAACAAAAAAATCTCCCAAAACTCTCTCTCTCTCCCTCTCTCTCCTCTCTCTCTTGCTCTCTCTTGTGCTCTCTCTCTCTCTCTCTCTCTCTCTCTTTCTCTCTCTCTCTCTCTGCCTCTATCTCCCTGTTTTCTCTCTCTTTGTATCTCTTTCTGAGTCTCTCTCTGCCTCTATCTCCCTGTTTTCTCTCTCTTTGTATCTCTTTCTGAGTCTCTCTCTGTGTCTCTGTCTGTTTTTCTCTGTGTCTTTGTCTCTCTGTCTGTGTCTCTGTCACTTTCTCCTTATATAACTTAGTGTCTCTTTTCTCTCTATCTTTGTCTCTGTCTGTCTGTCTGCCTATCTGTCTGTCTTTCTCTGTGTGTGTGTGTGTGTGTGTGTGTGTGTGTGTCTGACACACACACACACACACACACACACACACATTTCAGTCTGTTTTTAATTTGTCCTCTTTTGCTGGACATGGGGTCCACTTTTAAGTGTACTTAATATAATCCCTAATTTTTTTTTTTGAAAAATTAACTTTTCCTCTGCCAATGAATATCAGTTACAGATATCTTTTTGGTTGAGGATAGGGTCTTGTTCTCCTTTTTAGTGTTGTGACCACAATCTTATTTAATATCTTCTGGCTATGTACATGTTTCTACAGTCTCTGAGTTAATATGTCCTTCTGCCCTGTTGTACTGGAAGAATATATTTCCCCAGTCATAGATTACTTCCGGTTCTTTGCATAGGTCTTCGAGTCAATAGTAGAGGTTTTGAGAAAGACATACCATTTAGGACTAAGTGCTTAAAATGTGAGGAATTAATTACTTCTATGTACAAATTCCTAATGAATTGTTTTTAATAGACTTTTTGTTGTCATCGCTAAACAAGTGAAACACTTTACTACTGCTGCTATTTCTTTTATTTATTTTTTCAGAAATTTAATTTTTTATTAATTTTTAAAATTTTCTACAGATACATTTATATTATTACACATATATACAATGAACTACCTATCACAAGAAGAATAATGACATAATCAGGAATTATATAAATGTTACATTCTTAGTGTTTTGGCTATTTGTATTTGACAGTCTTGAAGAAAACATCTTTCCTATCTTGGTACATCTAAAATTCTGAATATAAGTCAATATCTATCACATCATATCATTATCAACTTAAAACACATATCTAGACCTAAAAACATCTTAACCTTAACCTCCAAACAACTATGCTTCGTTGTAAAACTAAGCTACCTGGTCTTCAATCCCATCAGAGATTTGAAAAGGAATAAACTTGACTATCTGAGAATGCCCAGAGAGCTGGTTAGTAACTTTGCAAATCAGAAGATGACAGAGACAGTTTTCTACCTGAATACTCACCCAAAACTCTCTATTATGTTGGAACATCTTCTTTAGCCTTCTGGCATAACATATCTGACAGACATATTTGTGAGGCAGAACTATTGAAGACTTGCTTATGCTGTCTTGGCAGAGTTTGGCCATTGACTCTGCCTGCATCCAAGCTCACCCTGTTTTAGGCAGAATTTTGTCTGTGATAGAATCCAGGGCATTTTCCCCAGTGGCTTGTTTGCCACATTTGAAACCATCTCCACAAGGAGGTTCTTTGATGTTCATCATCCTTTTTGAGGTAGGCTAGGTATTGCCGGAAGTTAGCCTGTCTCAATGTCAGTGAGTCTTTAAAATAGTAAAAACATTTTAAATGCCATAATTGCATGTCTCTGAGGGTTTTGAAGACCTTCTCTAATTATCCTACCTTATCTTTCTATAGAATCATATCTATCTGATGCACTTAAGATGTATATTCTTGGGATAAAATAAGACTATCAATTGATATGACCATGATTTGGTCAACTAACAATTAACTTGTATAATGTGTTTATCCTAAACATCCCACAATAGCACTTTGAATGTATGGGGAGTAAACCTTGTATTATAATTGAGTTATATGGGTACAATACCCCCTGTATCTAATGTGTGTGAAGGATAATCTTACATTTGTTTTCTATGTGATTTATCTAAAATTAAACTTATTTGGCATCTTTTACAAAATTCTATACCACTGAATTAAAAATAACCTTTTGAATGAAAAATGATGCATTAAGTTGAGGAGTAGATTCACTAATCTACCTTTTTGTAGATCCCTATATATTTCTATATTCCCCCATCCTTCTTTTCAATTCCTATCTCCAAACCCAAGAATAGGAGATAAAGGAAAAAGAGAGACATTGAACCCCACACATTAATAGTGGGAGACTTCAACACTCCTCTCACCCCAATAAACAGATAACCAAGACAGAAACTAAATATAGAAACAAGGAAACTAATAGACACCATGAAACAAATGGACCTAACTGATATCTGTAGAATATTTCATGAAACACAAAAGAATACACCTTCTTTTCAGCACCTCACAAAACCTTCCCCCAAATTTTTCATATACTTGGTCACAAAACAAACTTCAACAAGCACAAGAAAATAAAAATAATCTCTTGCATCTTATCAGACCACCATGGATTAAAGCTGGAACTCAACAATAAGAGAAACAACTGAAAGCCTATAAACTCATGGAAACCGAACACCTTCCTACTGAATGATATCTGGGTTAGCGATGAAATAAAAATAGAAAATAAAACCTTCCTAGAATTTAATGAAACTGAAGGCCCAACATACCCAAACTTATGGGACACAATGAAAGCAGTACTAAGAGGAAAGTTCGTAGCACTAAGTGCCTTCATAAAGAAATTGGAGAGATCCCATACTAACAACTTAACAGCACAGCTGAAAGCTATAGAACAAAAAGAAGAAGACAGACCCCAGAGGAGTAGATGGCTGGAAATCATCAAACTCAGGGCTGAAATCAGTAAATTGGAAACAAAGAAAACATTTCAAAGAATCAATAAAGGCAAGAGCTTGTTCTAAGTGAAAAATCAACAAGATTGACAAAACCTTAGCTAAACTAACTAGAAGGAGGGGGAGAGTATTCAAATCAACAAAATCAGAAATGAAAAGGTAGACATAATGACAGACACTGAGGAAATCCAAAGAATCAGCAGGTCTTACTTCTAAAGCCTGTATGCTACAAAAATTGGAAAACCTAAATGAAATGGACAATTTTCTTGATAGCTACCAACTACAAGATTGAATCAAGATCAGGTAAACAAATTGAATAATGCTATATCCCCTAAGGAAATAGAGGTAGTTATCAAAAGTCTCCCAACAAAAATAAAAAAGCCCAGAAGCAGGCAGCTTCACTGTAGAATTCTACCAGACCTTCAGAGAAGAGCTAATTCCAATTCTCTTCAAAGTATTGCACAAATATGTCTTTTATTTTATACTATATCAAAAGCTTTAATTATCAAAAAATTAAGTACACAAAAAATAGGTGGCCAGTAACAGTAGCTAAAATATAATTATAATAACAAGATCAAAGGCTAAAGCTATTAACTTTCATTTGTGAATAAATTCAATTTATTTATGTATTTATTTACACACTCTAAAAATAAGGTCATATCTACATAGCACAGGCTAGCTTCAAATTCTTTATAGATGGGAATGACATGTTGGAGGTTGGTCTGACTTTTTTGGATGCTTATTATTGCTTGCTGTCTCTGTGTCCCACCTTGTACCTTGCTTTAGAGCCTAATCTGTTTGATCAATAAAAGGCCATCACACCTGGGCAGGGCAAATGGGATAGGGTTGGCTATGATCTTCAGGATTTGGGGGACTGAGAGAATCATAGAAGGAGGGGATGCCAGAGGAGAAAAGAGGAGAAGAAGGCTATACCATGGATTAGATGGAGGAGAAACACATGGCCAGTGTGGATAGAGATATGGCCCAAATGATGATAATTAGCAAGTATTTAGGATTAGCTTGATAGAAATTATTAGAAGTAGATGGCATGGGGTTGTGGCAGGTATCTCATACCTGATCCACTATGGGAAGTACTTTGGGGATTAATATCTTCCTTGCCCCAGATTAAACTAAGACTACTTTAAAATATAGCAAGTGTGTGTGTTTTGTTTGCTTTCTAATGGGTTGGAAAATACCACTGTAATAATTATTATAGGCCTGATAATAAACATTATTAGGCCATACTGATAAACTAACCAGCACAATAATCCTAATTTCCTCATCCTCCTGACTCTGCCTCTTGAATGCTGAGATTACAAAAAATATTATAATGCCTGTCTTATGTGGTGCTTTGCATCATATCCATGCTTTTATGTATGCTAGGCAATCACTTTAAGTGGTGTCTACACAGAAACAGAATATTGTACTTGTATGGCTTCATTGAGACTTTTCAGACAGAAAAGACCACCACTAATCATTTTAAGTGTCTTAGTTTGCATTTTGTTGCTGTTAAGAGACACCATGATGAAGGCAACTCTTACAAAGGAAAACATTTTATTGGGTCTGGCTTACAGTTTCAGATCTTAGTCCATTATTGTCATGGCAGGAAGCATGGAACCATATAGGCTGGCATGGTACTGGGAATGGAGCAGAGAATTCTACATCTCGATTTGTAGGCAGCAAGAAGAGGTGATGTACCACACTGAGCTTAGACTGCCTAGTGACTCACTTTCTCCAACAAGACCACACCTGCTGATAGTGCAACTCCTGATGGGCCCAAACACATGAGCCTATGGGAGGTTGTCATACCTATTCCAACTGTCACAAACAGATGGGTTCTATTTTTCCATTTAGAAAATATAGTAATTAAAAAGGCAGTTGGTTACTTCAAAAGCAGGTGTGCCAGTGTTGTAAATCTGTAATGAAAAACTGAATTCTCAACCTAGACATATCTGTTGAACATGTGGAAGTGGCTTCATCTTTAAGGGACACTTATCCTTGAATATAAGTGGTAAAATATTAATTACGTTTAAAGTAACTGAGAATATTAATTAAACTCTTATTCTACAAAATACTTATCTCAGTTCAGGAGATAATGCTTAGATTATGCCTTATATATATATTTTTTGCATATTTTCCTACTAGTCCCAACATTGAGATTTCTCTTTTTGCTGTTTTTATTAACATTCTTATTATTGTTTTTATAATAAGAGAATAGTAAATGTTATGACTTTATAATCTCTATAGTAGGTCAAATGAAAAACGTTGATGCATATTTTGTAACAAATGAAAAAGCAGTTAGACTACTTGAGAAAACCCATAGATTCTGCTGACTAAATTCAAAGTAGTATCATTTCAAAAAATAGTGACTTAATATCCCAGAAAAGAACTGTTAAGAGATATAGAGGACCTAGTATGTAGCTCATTGTTAGAGTAAGTTCAAAGCATGTAAAAGACCTGTATTCAACTATGCTCAAAAATGATGAGAATACATCCTTTGTGAGATTTTTTTTTTCCTTTTAGAATTTGACTTGATAGTCAACTGAAGCCCATGTGTATAAAGGTTTATTTTTTCCATAATTATTCAAGTTAATGTTTGTGGGGAAATAAGTAGTGATGAAAATTCAAATTCAGTCTGGAATACTTTACCAGTGCTATGATTTTTTTTTCATGTGAGTGGAGTCAGGTAGTCACTTATTACTTCAATTATGTGTAAATCAGGGAAGCCTATGAATTTTTTCATCTGATTTGATCCTCATTCACAAATCCATACACTATGTTCTTAAATATCATCCTTTCCTTTCATTGAATTCATTCAGGTTCTCTTGTATATGCAATTTTTCCATCAAAAATTTCTACTTAAAGGCAATCATTATTGGTCCTTTTTCAGTCTGGAGCATGAAACTAACATTTATAAATATTATTGTGAAAAATTAAAATATCATCCATCCGGAATGCCAGCAGTCATGGAGAATTTAGTAGAAACTCAGTAATTGTTTTTGACCCTTGCACACTCACCAAACAGGACCACACAGACAACCATGCACATATGATTTGCATTTGATATATGATTGTAATAAAAGGCCATTGAATGTTCTAATTATATGTGCCAATTTATGGACCTCAGTAGTTCATAAATTTATTTATTATTTAACTCAATAATGTGATTAATATTCTTATTATATATGTAAATGAAGTCATAAGTTAATCTAGGAAATAGCTGACATTTTAGTCTGAAATTGCAATACTTAACTGTGCTGTAAAGTTCTTTCATAATACTAGAGACTGGCCATAGAGACCAAAGAGGACAGCCTCTAACTAGACAAGTCTCCAAATATAGAGAGAAGAACAACTCACCTACAAAAAACTCACCACAAGACTCACCCTGCCTAGAAGATACACAGGAATAAAGGTATAGCAAAGACTGAGGAAATGCCCAAACAATGCCTGGTCCAAACCAAGATTCACCCCATGGGAGAAAGTCAACCACCGATACTAATGATCCTCTACTGTGCTTGCAGACAGAAGCATAGCAAAGTTGTCCCCTGAGGGCTCCACCCAGAGGTGCTTCGAAACAGATGCTGAGACTCACTGCCAAACATTGGGCAGTGGGTAGGGAGTGTTGTAAAAAAGTGGGGGGGTGGAGATAAAAGGATCTGGAGAACTCAGGAGCTCCCCAAGAAGATGAGGAGAGAGAACTAACCAGGCCCCTGAAGGCCTTGCTGAGATCGAAGGATCATCAGGAACTATGCAGGGACCGGACGTAGGCCCCCTACATAGAAGTAACGAGTGGGCAGCTCAGGCTTCCAATAAGGGAAGCAGGGACTGTTTCTGAAATGGACTTTGTTGCCAGCTTTTTTTTTTTTATTAATTCCCACTGGTAGAACTGCCTTGGCATACCACAAGGGAAGAGAATGCACTCATTCCTGATGCACCTTTATGAGCTGGGGTGGATTGGACATGTGGTGCTCCATTTCTGGGGAC
This sequence comes from Acomys russatus, assembly GCF_903995435.1. Taxonomy (NCBI): domain Eukaryota; kingdom Metazoa; phylum Chordata; class Mammalia; order Rodentia; family Muridae; genus Acomys; species Acomys russatus. The sequence continues at coordinate 61,239,337 of NC_067144.1, read as the reverse complement.
AAGAGAGGAGCTTGGGGAAGAAGGATTGAGGGTGGGACTGAGAGATGCAGAGGGACGGGCCTATGACCTGGATGTAAAATAATGAAGTGAAAAACAAAAACAGACAAATAACAAGCACAAAACAAAACAATTAAAAAAAATTTACAGATTCATACTCAAAAAAACTAGTCATGCTTGGTTAATTTTTTAATTCTTTTTACATATACATTTATATTACTACACGTATGTACAATAAACTACCTACAACAAGTAGAACCATCTATCTTGTTGCACTAAAAATTCTGAATGTAAATCAATGTCTATCATATCTCATCATAGCAACTTAAAACATCTCTCTAGACCTAAAAACATCTTAACCCCTAAATAACTAAGCTTCATTTTAGAATTAAGCTACCTGGTCTTCAATACATCAGACACTTGAGAAGAAATAAACTTGATTACCTGAGTATACAGGAACTGCAGGTTAGCAGCTTCCCAAAAGAGAAGATGACAGAGACAATCTTCTGGCTAAACAGTCACCCAAATCTCTACGACATTGGAGGATCACCTTCAGCCTTCTGGCCGAATATATCTATCTGGTAGACATATTTGTGAGGCAGGAACTATTGAGGACATGGCTACTCTGTCTTGGCAGTCTTTGACTGTTGACTCTGCCTACATCCAAGCTTGCTCATTTTTAGGTAGAATTCTGTCTGTGGAAGAAATGAGGCTATTTTGCCTGGTAGCTGGTGTGCCCCCATTTGAAGCCATCTCCATAATGAAGCTCTATCCTAGATCTCCTATTCCAGGCCATCCACACAGGGTCAGACATGGTGTAGGTCTCTTGTGGTGTATGTCCCAAAGAACATTAGTCATTATTTGGCCACTGTCACAAGTTCTTCATTTTTCTTCCCACTCACCTGATGCTTCCTGTCCACACCTATCCCAAGTCCACCCAGGAAATCTATTCTAGGTCCCTTTCCTAGAGAAATCCATGTATCACCACCATCACCACCACTTGGGCCCTGATTGTCATTTAGCCTTTCTGGATCTATGGATTGTAGCATAATTATTCTTTATTTAACATCTAATATCCACTTATAATTGAGAATAAATTTTGTTTGTCTTTCTGGAGCTGGGTTACCTCATTCAGGATGATTTCTTTCTAATTTCAACCATTTGCCTTAAAATTTTATGATGCCTTTTTAATTAGCTTATTAATACTCCATTGTGGAAATGGACCCAGTTTTTTGTTTATTTGTGGGTTTTTTTTTTTTTTTTTCTTATTATAGGTTTCTTAACTCTCAATGGATCCACAATTTGTCTTGAAAGTTATAGTACAAACAATAAATAAGATGCACATATGTCCTTGAACAATTCCAGGACTTTAAAAATGAATTTTAAAGGCTTCAGAGCCTTGTGGGTTGGAAAATCTAAACACAAAGAAGCTCTTATATCAACAAAAGAGATGATCTCCGCATGTGGTTTGTGAGAAGTACCAATATAAATTTGTCTAGCTTGTTCTAAATTAGAAGTACTGTAAGTTTCTATGCAATAGTAGACTTCCTTAATAAAGAAATAAAAAGTGATATCATTGATTCAAATGTTTCATCAGACTTTCTAATCACCTAAAAAAGAGAGACTCTCACAGTAAATGCCACTTGCTTAAGAGTAGAAGAAACTAGCCTTACTTCTTTTCTAAATAATAAAGAAATCATGTGGAGTCAATAGGAGTAAATAGGAGTGTGGAAAGGATCTCAAAAAAGATAGGAGAGTGCAAACCATGACCAGAATACAGTGAGTAAAGAAAACACTTTCAATTAAAAAAAATTAAAACATAAGTCTTGTCATTGGGCAGTTGTCCACATTCCAAACTTAAGACTGTGTTGTATTATGTGTAAAGTTGTATCCATCTTCTACATCATATTATGACTTCTCTGATATTATTTGATGGAGGAAACAGGACTAGGGAACTAAGGGTTGTCCAGACTTCGACCCTGCATATCCCAACACATAATTCAATGACATTCTGATGTGGCAGAAAGGTTGACATTAAAATTTGTGATTGCATTTCATCCAGCCATTGTCCACATTTGTGTTTAGTCTCTCATATAGAATTTTACAAAATCTGGGGATGTTTGATCTTCTTCATTATTACGATCTTTTGGCAAATTATTAAACAAGTTATGGTACGTGGTCACATTAGCACAGCACAAGATTCAATGTGTCTTATATTTCTCTTTAGGCATTTGATTATGATAGTGTCAATCATAATTATTCATCAGATTTCCCTTACATTGTTTAAAATCATGGATAAGATTTTTAAAAATTTTTTATTAATTTATTCTTGTTGCATCTCAATGGTTATCCCATCCTTTGTCTCCTCCCATTATTCCCTCCCTCCCATTTTTCCATTATTCCCCTCCCCTATGACTGTTCCTGAGGGGATTTCCTCTCCCTGTATATGCTCATAGGGTATCAAGTCTCTTCTTGGTAACCTGCTATCCTTCCTCTGCGTGCCACCAGGTCTTCCCCTCCAGGGGACATGGTCAATTATGAGGCACCAGAGTACATGTAAAAGTCATACCCCACTCTCCACTCAACTGTGGAAAATGTTCTGACCACTGGCTAGATCTGGGTAGGGGTTTAAAGTTTACCGCCTGTATTGTCCTTGGCTGGTGCCTTAGTTTGAGCGGGACCCCTGGCCCCAAATCTGCCTATCATAATGGTCTACTTGTAGGTTTCTAAGATCCTCTGGATCCTTCTACTTTGCTATTCTCCCATGCTTCTCTCATGTAGAGTTCCATCAGGATGTCCTCCTCTCTGTTCCAGTTTCCTGGTAAGTGAAGGCTTTCGTGGGACATGCCCCTTGGGCTAGTATGCAGATATAAGTGAGTATATACCATTTGAGTCTTTCTGCTTCTGGGTTAACTCACTCATTATGATCATTTCTAGCTCAATCCATTTGTCCACAAATTTCAGGAATTCCTTGTTTTTAATAGCTGAGTAGTATTCCATAGTGTATATGTAACACAGTTTCTTTATCCATTCTTCTACTGAGGGACACTTAGGCTGTTTCCATGTTCTGGCTATTATGAATAAGGCTGCTATGAACATGGTTGAGCAAATTTTTTTGTTGTGTGCTGGAGCATCTTCTGAGTATATTCCAAGGAGTGGAATAGCTGGGTCTTGAGGAAGCCCTATTCCCATTTTTCTGAGATAGCACCAGATAGATTTCCAAAGTGGCTGTACTAGTTTGCATTCCCACCAGCAATGAAGAAGTGTTCCTCTCTCCCTACATCCTCGCCAGCATGTGGTGTCACTTGAATTTTTTAAAGTAAACCTTTAACTGTTTTAAGAATTTTATGTATCATGGTTTCCAACTCCCAGATACACAGTCCTCTGCCTGTGCTGATATTTATCACTGTGCTGATGGCCAGAATATAACACTTTACTTTTGTCATTCCTCCTCTATCTTTTAGCCTCCACTAGTTACTGGAGTAGTGCTTTCTTTGTCTGGCTTGGATGTGTTTATTTTTATTTATTTACTTATTTATTTGCAAAACATCATTAAAGCATGCATCTCTAGAAATTGGTATTTAGGATATATTTTTCAATAATGATATTTTATAAAATGTCATTATTATTAATAACTTACAATTTTTTCTAAATCTGCCGTGTGGAGACCAGGGTCTTCTATTTTTAATGTAGTGATACCAGAATTCCAGTATTTCTTTAGTGTTATTTTCTGGAAAGAGATATTATATACTGTGTTCTATCTGGAGTGTCTCAAATATGGAACTATTTTTTCCAAGTAATTGGATATTTTTAAGGAGAACAAATTACTACATTTCATTATTTTTTATTCTTTCGAATATGTGTACATGAAGTGTGTTCATGTTCATGCCTAACTTCCCTTCAGGTCTCTCCCACAAAGCCCTGCTTTTTATGGTCTTGGGATATGATTGAATGAGAAGAGCCCTCTGGGAAATATTGGGATATCATGTGTTAGAAAACCTTCAATGAGAAATATGCTGGAGGAGCCAAAACTCTAAACAGAGGCTAGGGGGATATAGCCCAGTCAAGAAAGCATTTAAAGCAAGTGTAGGAACCTGAGATCCTGTCCCAGAACCCGGGTAAAAATGCCTGGTGCTGTGGTAAGTGTTTGAAATCACAGTATTAGTGAGATGGAGTCTGTAGGATCCCGGAAGTAGACTAGCCCTACTAACAAACTTCATACCATGAGGGACTCTCTCTGAAAGGAAGTACACAGCCTTCTTGAGAATGACAGTAAATGTGTTCTCACTTCCATGCATGTGCACACACAAAGGCACACACACTTGAAAAATAAACATGAAAATATAAAACTGTGAAATGATTGGCTTCAGGCAGGCAGAAAATATATATTGTTCCTTGTTAAGAATAATAAGGAAGAAATAATACTGAGAAAGAAAAAAAAGGGGCATGGATACTCAAAGGACCTGCAGTACATGATTAAGAAGGGATATTTACAATAAAGGGTTTAGCATCTATTGTTCTATCTTCAATGAAATGATGCCTAGTTATTTCAATCCCATCAAGAAGGCCCATATTTAAAACTATGAAATCTATATGGTCAATTAATTCACTCTTTCTGGAAATTGAATGACTTTAACAGGGTCATTCCTAAGTCCATATGAAAACACAGATTGAAATTATGATTCATAATAGTAGCAAAATTACAGTTATGAAGTAGCAACAAAACTAATTTCATGGTTATAGGTCACCGGAAGAGGAGGGCTTGTATTAAAGGGCCACAGGATTGAGAATGTTGAGAATTCCTCCATTAGTCTGGCTAAGTAGGCAGGTAGGCATTCAAATCATGATTTCTTGTTTGTAAGAAAACTATTTTAACTGCTGAGACATTCTCCTTCCAGAATTATTTTCTTCATATTTTAGTGGATTATATGTGTGCTTGTGTGTCTGTGAGAAAGACACATGGGGCGGCATGTGTCTATGTGTGTGTAGGTCCAAGGTTAGCATTCGCAATGATTACATTTCTGTGAAGCTGTCCTCTTTGGTTTTTTGAGACAAATCCTCACATTGCCACTAAAAGGTTGATTATTAGCCCCGACTAGTTGGGAAGTGATTGTCTCCTTCTTCCATTTCCCCAGCTGAGGATTCCAAGCATGTGTTGCTTTGTCCAGGTAATCAGTGGTTTCTGAGATTCAAATTTAGGTGCATAAGTTGCATGGCTTATACTTTACCAACTGACCTAACACGCTATCCCTAAAGGTGATTATTGTAAATATTGATTCACTGTGCCTTTTATTTCATACTACATACATATACAAAACACATATAAATTCTTAATTGAAAGTTTATTCTTTCAATGTTAAGGCATACTGGATAGTTTCTGTTGTCAACTTGTCAGAAATTATATGGAAAGGGGAATGTCAGCTAAGCAATTTGCCATTTTGCATGTCTTTAGAGCATTCTCTTGATTAACATTCGATGTTCAAAGGGACAGTAATTTTATGTATGAATCTTGGTGAATGCGGTAAATGTTGGCTATAAGAAATCTGTGCGAGTATTGCGGAAGGGTCATGATTTAACAGCAGCATTCCTTCATGTACCTGTTTCAGTTTCTGTCTCCTTGTTCCTGCCTTGATTTCATACTCTTACTTCTGTCAGCACCCACTGTCATCTACAAAATGACATAAATCCATTCCTTCCGTAAATTGCTTTAGCTTGGGGATTTTATCCCAGCAACAAAGAAGACAAACTGCAACACACTATTAAGAACCATAATAAAAAAATATATTATGTGTGTATATATATATATATTATATATATATATGTTTTTTCAGGTAAACTAATATTTACAAATTTAATATAATATAATATAATATAATTTAATTTAATTTAGTTTTTACACACATTTGTCAGAATGGAGCTTTATTTTCCAGCCTACCACATCATATAAGGAACAAGAGAATTTGTCATTCGTTTTCTTGGTTTTGTTGTTGTTGTTATGTTTCATTTTGTTTTCCACTTGTTCTACATACTTCAGCATTATCACAATCATAAGCATAGATGCCGTGAGACTGATGTGTGTGAGCACTGCCTTCATCCTCCTCCTCCTCCTTCTGCTCTTCTCTCTTCCCTGTCCTTTTGTCTTCTCTCCAGTCTTCTCTGCTTTTGTCCTTTTTTACTCAAGAATTCTACTGTCCATACTATCTTCCAAGACATGTTTATCAAATCAGTTAAAATGTGATATAAAACATATAAAACATTCAAAGCTAAACATTAGAAAAATAATGAATAGAGTTAATATAGCTGCCAATGTGAAGCTATTGACACATTTCAGAAGTTTACAAACAACCCACAAGAGTAAGTCCCCTAATCCCTTCTTCTAAACAATTAACATTGAACCGAGATAATCATTGCATTAAGTGAACACTTAAGAGGATTATGTGATCAATGTTAAGATGTAAATAATTTAATAGAAGAAACTCTGAACTGCAGATAATATTATATCAACTTGTTCATTAGCTCTTCAGTTAACATTAAACAAAAGGAGCTGAGAGGACATAGCTTAAAGGAAAGATGATATGATCAGTCCACATAACCTCTAAGAGCATGAAGCAACGCAGAGCAAGATGTGCTAATGAGAAGATAAGGAAAGTTCAATATAAGAAAAAAGTAATTATATAAAAGCCTAATGCAAGTTGTGTTAGCATGAATACTGTAACTAAGTATCACAGCAGAAACCAAATTAGCCATAGTCAATGATTCAACAACACAGAGCAGACATGCCATCTGAAATTAAAGTAGAAACAGTACACCAAGGATAATATAATAATTGTCATTTTATATTCATATTCATTTGAACTTTTTAAGTATTTGTAATTTAGAGCAGCTTAGGTTCTACAATGAAATTAAGAGGACGTTAGAGAAATTTTCCAAGTACATGCTAAAGTGTTGTAGCTTGATGGATCTCATGGAACCAGGAGCAACCAATTCAGCTACTCTGGGCTCCACCGAGCTCCATATACTCTCCTTTGGCCCTGTGTCGCACATTATGAGAGCAGAGTTTTATTTTGAAAACTGATTTTTGTTATGTGAGTGTAAGTCTTCATGGCAAGCATAATAATGACTGAGCCTTAGATTCCACCTCATAGGCTATGCTCTGGATTTAGAGAAGATGGACCTATGATGTTTTTGCATTTTTATTTTAGATTCTTACTACATTCACTATGAGAATTTTTGAAATTACTTAGGTTTATTTAAAGTTTCACAATGAAATAAAATATTGGAAAACAAAACTCATTGTAGTGTCAGTTGATTAATCTTCTGAGTTAAACATTTTACCTACAAAGTATGAAAACACTGAAAGTATAAGTGATTGAATTCCATTGAGAAAAGGGACTGAGAGGTGAAAAGAGTAATTAGTAATATAAAATCTGTGGCTAAATAAATAAGAAAATATTTACTTTTCTTCAAATATAAATTTCTTCGTTAAAACTTTATTTGTATCCAATATGGTATTTGATCTTCTGTTATGCCTAATAAATAATAAAGTCTTCTTAAAGTATTATGCTATGAAGTGGTATTTGATCTAATATTCAAAAAAGTTCATTTTCTGTTGAAAATATAAAAAAGAGCTTGCTTAGTATCAAATTATCATTGGTGCTATTAAGTTTACAAATGTATTTTCTACAAAGAATGGATTACAAAATTTAAAGTATCATTTATCCTTGAATATATCATTTCAGGTTAATTATTTTTTATTTATCTAACTGTTTTTATTTTAATCCCATTCTTGATAAGTAATTTTGCTGGATATGGACCAGTAAAATATCATTTTGTATTATTTTATGTTATTTCTTTTATTTTTGATATTGTAAAATAATTACATCATTTTCACATTTCTTCTTTCAAAGCCTTCCCATCTACCACTAATTGCTTTCTTTCAAACTCTTGGGTTTTATTTCCATTATTTTTCCTTCATGCATATTTGTGTGTGTGTGTGTGTGTGTGTGTGTGTGTGTGTGTGTGTTTATGTGTATGTGTGTGTGTGTGTTTGAGAGAGAGAGAGAAAGAGAATAAATGTGTGTGTGTGTGTGTGTGTGTGTGTGTGTGTGTGTGTGTGTGTGTGTGTTTGTACTCCTAAGTATGGCCTGCTCACTATGTATAATGTTACTTGTTTGTTTGCTTTCAGGATGGACTATTGAGTATTACAAAACAATTTGTGTGCTCTTCTCTGGGAAATAATACCTATTAAAAACACAGAACTGTTCGAGGCCAACCTGGTCTACAAAGCGAGTCTAGGACAGCCAAGGCTACACAGAGAAACCCTGTCTCGAAAAACCAAAAAAAAAAAAAGAAAAACAAAACAAAACAAAAAAAAACCCCCACAGAACTGAAAACCATACTGTACAAGCAAAAGACAAGAAAGATTTTTAAAAACAACATGTCTAAACAAAGCAATTGAGATAAATTATCACCAAATATTCCTTTGACTTCATTTTGTGTTGTTCATTTACTGCTAGGCTGTGGCCTGCCCTGAAATGTGGTTTGTATCTTTCCTTGGAGAAAGAGTGTTTTTTCTTTGTCAGCAATTTCCAACTGAAGATAGCTTCTTGGTTGGGGAGTGGAGTTCATGTTAACTTCCCCATCTAAGTACTGGGATCCCAAATATTTTGCACTTGTGCCAACTGTTTGCATGCTGTCACAGTCTCTGTGAATATGAAGTCACAAGCCTTGTTATGTCTAGAAGCCCTCAGGATTTTCCATCCCCACTGACTCTTCGAATCTGTCTACCTCCTTTTCCTCATAGTTCACCGAATCCTGAAATAAAGGAGTTGATGAAGACATGACATTTATTGTTGTTTCAAAGTCTCTTACATCATGGATATTGCCCAGTTGAGGGCCTTTGATGAAATGTCATTTTAGATGGAAGAATTTTTGAGTAAGTTTAGAACTCACCATGAATATTTTACAAATATAAAACGACTATGTGGTCCAATTTAAATATCATTCTCTGGATTCATCTTAAATGAAAGTCTATGCTACACAAATAAAATAAGTAAAATAATTTCAATTTCATAGTAGACAAGTAATTTATGGAAATTTATTATTATATTTGCAAATGTCACATTTAGAATAAAAATAAATTCTCTCGCATTTAAACAACAAATAGTTACTGAGCAGCTCATTATAATGAATTTCATTTTGAAGTGTTGACATGATACCACCCCTGCTGCTGGCTTTCAAAGAAGCTGGGAGTTCTGCTGGTTGCATGAGCTTGCGAATCTTAATTTGCTTCCACAGACTTTTGCTACTTGAATAGCATGCTACATCAATGCTAACGAATATTTTTACAACATCACTTGTAAAGGACTGTTCCGCCCATTAAATTAAATGAGATTTTTAGCATCATCTGAAAAGAAGATGCATCAGCTGTTTCTAAGGACTCTTAAATATGAGATATGTAGCATCTAGACTACAGAATGAATTTAACAGATATTCTTGATATTCTCCTAGGAGCTTTTCTATGTCTAATATCAATGGAAACTACAAATGTTTAGGCTTAGAAAAAGGAAAACATAAAACTCATAATGTAAAATTCAGAAGACAAATGATTGCTTGTAGTAAGTAGATTAAAACAGATTTTCCCCCAATTTGTTTTATGAGGACACTGTTACCCTGATATCCTAACCATATAAAGACTAAAAAAAGAAAGAAAATTACAGAACCATTTCCATATTTTCCTTATGAATAGATATGCAGAAGTTCTCAAGATGATGCTTGCAATCTGAATCAAAGAATATAAAAAAAAAAAAAATTCATCCACCATGAACAAGCAGGTTACATCCCAGAGACATAGGAATGGCTCTACACATGTAAATAGATTAATACAATCCACTATAGAAGCATCCTGGTACAGAGAAGGATAGGCCTTGTGATTGTTAGTTTAGTCTTGATGAATTTGTATGAGCTTTGCTTACTTGCCTTAGCAGGCCTTGTCTTCCCCATTCCTTCGGCTTTCTCCTTCTCACGGGGCCTTCCCTGAACTATGACGGGAAGGGGATTCCATGGGGAGATCTGATTTAGAGATATGCATTCTGTATTCCAAATTGTTGCTCTCTATGTATGTCTTGTTGTGGCTTTTTTTATGTGTTCCCATCTGCTACAGGAAAAAACCTCTGTGATAATGGCTGAATAAGGCACTGATCATGAAGATTGGATAATAACAGTAGGATTCATTTTATTGTTAGGTTTTTTGTTTTGTTTTGCTTTTTTGTTTTTTACACCAGTAGTATTTGATTTTGTCCTTGGTCTTTGCCCTTTGTAGACTATGGTTCTTGCTTACCTAAGCAGCGTCAGTGTGTGTTCCATCTTGTGGAGTGGACCTTAAATCAAGTCTGATGTTGGTTGGTTACTCCAACAAGTTTTGTGCCACCATTGCCCTAGCATGTTTTGCAGGCAGAAAAAACAATTGTAGGCTGAAGGTTTTATCATTGGTCTGGTGTTTATGTTTCTCTTTTGGTATATTGCAGAATCTCTTACTATACCAAAACCCATAGGTGGTGAAGTATCTATGTAGGCACTAGCTCAGCCTCTCCACGTTCAATTAGTTGTGTGGGTATTGTCTTCAGTAGTGGGGTCTTGCTGTCAGTGTGTGGAGAACAATCTATTGTCTTAAAGCCAAGGTATTCATAAAACAATGTGAATAATATTTATTCTCTTTATGAATTAATATAATTTTAATATAACTTCAAGGATATTGAGACAAGTGAGTGTGTTTATACCATGAGAATATATACATACATACATATATATATATATATATATATATATATATATATATATATATATATATATATATATATATTTAAACTGTTATTTATTCTGGAGATCTAAAGAATGTTAGAAGGTCTATTTTCACAAGGAATTACAATTATTCTTTGATATATGAAGAGGAAAGTTATGCATGTTATCAGTTTCTCTGTACAGTACTCTATAGCATATGAGATATGATTTTTGCTGAAGCAAAAGAACTTGTCTAGTGTCACTGAATACGTTAGAAATCTAATAGAGAACAATTCCTTTCAGTATTATTATTTCAATTTGTTATACTATGGCCATCAATAACAATATATCAAAATTTCTTTCATTCTTCTAACTATACTTCTTTTTAACATGAGATTTTATGTAGTGCAAGTATTCCTGAAACTTAGTATATAGCTCAGGCTAGCCTACCTCACTGTGTCTTTACTTATCAGTTACTTGGATTATGGAAGTTTGCCACTATGCTTGACAAACTTCTGGTGCCTTTCTTAGTTCCTGGAAACCCATCACTATATGAACTAGAAGACAGTGAAAAGGTTATACTTCAAAATGTCTGGTATTTTATTAGCTTTATATATTAAGATAGTTACTGTATGTTTGCTTGTTTGGGTTTTTGTTATTGTTGATTGTTGGTTTTGGTTTTTTGTTTCTTTGTTTTGTTTTGTTTTTTGTTTTTATTTTAGAGACAGGATCTCTTTCCAGGACAGTCCTTGGCTGTCCTGGACTAGCTTTGTAGACCAGGCTGGCCTCAAACTCCAAGTAATCCTCCTGCCTCTGCCTCTGAATGCTGGGATTAAAGGAGTGTGCCACCTCTCCTGGCTAAGATAGTTACTGTAATGTATATTAGCGATAGACCATATTTCACTTTCTCACTCAAAAACTAAAATTTAAATCCAGTAAAACTCTGAAACTTATGCTATTATATACAATTGACCTCATTGTGTGCTTAACAAATGAAATCCCTATTCTCAAAATATTTATATTCTAAGAAACTTAAAATTGTTTTGACTACTTCACATTAACACTATTTTGATGAGATGTCATGACAATACCTAATCCTAAGCATGAATCTTTAATCAGTATGCTTTTCAGTGAAAATAAATATAAATATTCATTTTGGTTCATCATAAATGACTATAAAATATTTATAGTCTATGAAACTTAAATTTTTTAAAATATTTCAAATTCACACTATTTTCATGAGAGGAAATGACAATACTTAATACCGAACATGAATCTTTAATCAATGTGCTTTTTGGTTAAAATGATTATATATTTGCAATATCTAAGTTAAAATATGAGAGCAAATACAGGTGTCTAATCACTTTCCTATGATTTTTAAATTCCTCAAATCTTTAAAAACAAAATTCTTGCATATCTCAATGGACAGCTAAATTTGTCTGGGATGTATTCCCTTAGTAAAGGAATAGATTTGAGGATATTTATAGTTCATCTCCCTACTTAGTGTGAATAGTCACATGATTCTCTGTACACATAAAGCAGTGCTTGATTGCAGACCCCCACTAAGATTGTTATGCAATACACAGTGCATGTGCAGCATATTTCATTCTAAAGTAAACACATCTGGCTCCTTGGCTAACAGAAAGAATATGTATGTGACATTTTTATAAGTAAATGAAAATTGTCTAGTTTTTCCTCACACTTATTCTTCCTAAGCTTTATGTAATTAGACAACATCCGGGACAAACTCCCATTTACCTTGTATCTACAAGGTTCTTCTTCATCCCTCAAAGTCACAGGTCCCTGAAAGCCGCAGTACCTCTTACATAGTTGCTTTAGAATTCTTATTGTTCATTCGTGGAATTCAGGTGTTGTTTTTTTTTAATTTTCTTATATTTTATTAATTTATTAATATTACATCTCAAGTGTTATGACATCCTTTGTATCCTCCTATTCCTCCCTCCTTCCCATTTTCTCTTTACTCCCCTCCCCTATGACTGTTCCTGAGGGGGACTTCCTCCGCCTGTATATGCTCATAGGGTATCAAGTCTCTTCTTGGTAATCTGCTATCCCTCCTCTGAGTGCCACCAGGCCTCCCCTACAAGAAGAACATTATCATAGGCAGATTTGGGCCCAGGGGTCCTGCTCAAACTATGGCACCAGCCAAGGACAATATGTGCAGTAAGCATCAAACCCCTACCCAGATATAGCCAATGGACAGGACATTCTTCACAGTTGAGTGGAGAGTGGGATCTGACTTTCACACCAGCTCTGGTGCCCCATATTTGATCAGGTATTGTTTTTATATCATCTGTATTATTAGTATTATCAGTATGCCTGGCTAGCAATCAATTAAGACGCAGACACCTGCTATATTCTAAAATAGCCTTAGTTAATCTGGGACAGGACAGACATTAATCCTCTAAACTACTTCCCATAGTGGGGCAAGTATGTGATCTCCTTCTAATAATTTCCATCAAGCTACCTCCCAGCCATAATCCCATATACTTACTAATGCTCTTCATCTGGGCCAAGTCTCCATCCATATGGCCACCTGTTTCTCTTCCATCTAACACATGATGACCTCTTTCTCTTTCCTCTCTTCTCTTCTTGGGACCCTGTCCTCTGGTCTCTTTCTGCTTCTTCTTCCCAGGATTCCTCTGTCTTTCTCTCTAAGCCCAGAAACCTTAGTCATACCTATCTCAATTGTCCTGCACAGGTGGGATGTCCTTTTATTAATCAAAAGATGGGTCACAGAGACAACAAGCAGTAATTGGCATCAGAATACATTAGACCTCCCCCCTACATTTAGACAACTATCAAAGTCTTCTCTATACATGTAGTAATTTCTAATTATATTATAATTTTGGTGGAAGAAAGTGGTTTCTTTTTTCATTTCACATAAAATATTTCACAGCATGCAAACCTTTTTTTGCTGAACAATTGGACAAAGATGGGATCACAGCAGAGCCCACTGTATGGTTTCACCTTCTTCCACTATGTTTTCTTACTATGATCTTGTCAATAAGTCAGTTGACAGAAGAGCATTAGAGCATACATCGTTTCCCACTCTGACCCTCTTCAAGTGTAATACCTGAGGTGTCCTCCATCAATTACTACAATATCTACCTCACTTTTTGTCTGATTTTCTCATTTTCTCAGACTCACCGATAACTTGAGTGGCTAGTGCTCTCCCACAGTTTAAGGACTTCATAATAGTACTCCCCCTCTGTAAAATAGAATTTTCCAAGATGCCTTAATGCTTATACCTTCACTACCTTCAAATCATTACGATTATGAATTCTTTTAAATACAGTCTTCTTGATAGCCTTTGTAAATTTCAGTAGTTCTCAAGCATATTTTCTGTGCTTTAAGTTCTCCTTAACCTATTGTATATATAATAACTACTAAACCATACAGTTTATTTATTAAATAGTTTAAATAATATATTGGATTTTTATGTCAAATTCTTAAATCTGTGTCTTAACATGTATCAGTTAAATATTTCTTATATCATTAATTAAATTATTAAATTCATGGTGTTGACATTGATTTTAATTCATCTATAAATTAAAATGTACTGGATTATTTGAGGAAGATTAATCCATTACCATGCTTGATATATAGTAAAGAAATAAATATAAAAGCTTAATTATTTAGAGATAAACATGTAGTTGTTGAAGTTTAAATTTATAAGTAGTTACAATATAATTTGTAGAAAGCATTCTGTGACTCAAAAATATATCAGAGTAATGGTCTCAATTCTACATAGTATACACAACGATGAAAGGAAAAAATAGTAAGAGCCTGTATTCTATTATATAATGTGACATGATCTCTGTGATCATTGAAAGGACACTGACTAAAGCACATTGTTATTTGAAATTATATCTTATTCATTTCCACTCTAAAATTGCATCAGAACTTGAAAATGTATGGTGACCTTCAGGAGAGAAAATATGACCCAAATTTTATAGTCTCCTTCCAATGAAAAAGCATTATTGGTCCAAGTATTAGCATCAATCCTCTATTTATCAAAATGTAGCAGTCCCTTTTATTTGAAAAAGAACGGTGGTTGTGTATATATATATATATATATATATATATATATATATATATATATATATATATATATATATATTTCTATAATCACCAAATTAACTTTACCTTTGAAAAATTAAATAAAGGTCATTTTAGTTACATTGATGTATATATTAAAAAAGTAATGAGACTTGCCAAAAATACTATAAAATATATGACATGAGATTAATGGCCTTATGCTATCATTACTATTTACATTATTGGTAAAAATTTATGTTAACTAAAGTTTTCAGTCCATTCAAAGAAATATATACATTGGGAACAATTAGAAATAACTTTTAAGGTTTTTATTCCCTCAAATGAATATTAAATAAAGTCAGAGTTTATTTTTGTCCAAAAGATCTGCATAAAATAAGCCACACCCAGATGTAACAGGTGTCTGGCTATCTGGTACAGGATAGAAAAGAATCCAATGTAGCTTGAGACTATGAAACTTTAGTGGATGTTTGAATTAAAATTCATAAAACTAACTCATATCTACAAGTTACCATTTAAAATATGAATGGCTAAAGTTTCATATTAGATAAAAAGTGAGGACAACTTGACCAAATTCTATTTTGTGCTTGATGAAATTTTTTTGTTTGTTTGTTTGTTTGTTTTACTTCCAGTTTGTACGTGTATTTGTAACTGTGGTGTGTTTCTTGAAGCAAATAGATAATAATACCTTGGTTTTTTAACATTATTTTCATTATGTTTCTTTTTAACATACACATTTATATTATTACACATGAGTAAAATAAACTACATACAGCAGGAAGAACCACGAGACAATCAAGAATTCTACAAATATTACATTCATAGTGATTTGGATTTTTGTATTTCACAAACTTGACGTGAGCATCTTTCCTATCTCTTTGGGTCTAAATTTCTGAATGGAGATTAATATCTATCATATCTCATCTCTATTAACTTAAAACATCTATCTTGATCTAAAAACATCTTAGCCCCTAATCTACTAAGTTTAATTGAAAGACTAAACTATCTGGTCTTCATACCCACTCAGAGACTTGAGAAGGGGTAAAATTTAAATACCTGAGTGAAACCAGAGTGCAGGTTAGCAGCTTCCAAAATGAAAGAATGAGCAAGACAGTTTATTGCCTGAACAGTCACCCAGCACTCTCTATAACACTGGAGCATCATCTTTAGCCTTCTGGCCCAATATATCTGACAGACATATTTGCAAGGCAGGAACTATTGAGGACTTGCTTACCCTGTCTTGGCAGAGTTTGGCCATTGACACAGCCTGTATCTAAAATTGACTGTTTTTAGGCAGAATTCTGTCTGTGGCAGAAATGAGGACATTTTCCCAGTGACTGGTTTGCCATATTTAAAACCAACTCCATAAGGAAGTTCTTTGATGTTCATTTTCTTCTTTGAGGCAGGCTGGATGTTGCCACGAGTTAACTAGGCTTGTTGTCAGAGAATCTTTAGATTAATAAAAACATCTGTAAAAGTTGTATTCTGTAGGTCTCTGAGTTTTTTGAAGACCTTATTTAACTATTTTACCTCAGATATCTATATAATCATATCTATCTATTAGACCTAAAATATATATTCTTGGGGTAAAATTAGACTAGTTTTTGACATGAGCACAACTTGCAGTAATATATGAAAATTCAATACAATTAAATTAAAAAATTACCTTATTTGTGAGTAACAATTAGAGACTTGAGATGAGGAGTAGATTCAATAATCTCCCTTTTGTTTTAGCCTTCCTCTATATTTCTATATCCCCTTTTCTTTTCTTTTTTTTTTTTTTTCAGCTCCTATCTCCTTACCTACAAAAGAAAGATAAAGGAAAATAGATATGTCCCCGAGTAAAACTTAGTTTACTCTCTGTAAAAGACCAATGATACTTATAACCAACTCCCAATGAAAATAAGCATGTGTAGACCAAGAAAGTAAGCAAAAACCTATCCAACCCCAGCCCCCTTAGAGGAAATGGGATGTCATTCTCTTAAGGTTTCTTCAGGCTGATTTAGGGAAAATAATTCCTCTGAAGCTCCCCCACCCCAAAAAAAAAAAATGGGGAAAATGATTATGTAAGCCAGGGACAGCATTTTGCTGCTGGGAGTGTAAACTTGTACAACCTCTGGAAATCAATCTGTCGCTTCCTCTGAAAAGTGGGATTAGGGCTACCTCAAGACCCAGCTATTCCAGTCGTTGGAATATACTCAAAAGATGCTCCACCACACAACAAGGACATATGCTCAACCATGTTCATAGGAGCCTTATTCATAATAGCCAGAATCTAGAAACACCCTAGACGTCCCTCATTGAAAGAATGGATAAAGAAATTGTGGTACATTTACACTATGGAATACTATTCAGCTATTAATACAAGGAAAAATTTAAATTTGCAGGCAAATGGAGGGAACTAGAGACAATCATCCTGAGTGAGGTAACTCAGACCCAGACAGACACACACGGTATATTCTCACTCATACGGAGATGTTAGGCACTTAATTTGTGGCGTAGGAATGACTTCTACACAGATTCAGACCTCCTAATGTTGTTCACTTCTACCCTTGCAGGGTAGCCTTGCCAGAGGAAGAGGTGACAGGTAGTAGAGAGGACACTGGAAAGCTGAGGTCAAGCATTAGGGGAAGAAGGCTCCACTTGCTAAAGACTAGGGCATGGGATCGGGGGGTGTTGAGAGAGGGGGCTGCTATCGAGATGTAAGGAATTCAAACTGAATAACAAGCAGGTAACTAATATTGCTAATCCCACTACATGGGAATAGCTCTGAGACTGGACTGAGATAGGAAGGTATATGCATAGACAAGGATTCACGTTGGTCACAGATTCTCTGTGGCTTATAATTAGAGGCCGTTCTTAATATGGCATGAAGGAAGATTTGCAGATGACCCACTTCTTCTCATACTATGAGCAGAGAACCAGCCTTAATTGCTCTGTACATCCTGCATGCTTCATGCCGTCACAATGTTAGAACTATATAATCCTTGTGAGACATTATGTTTTCAGAACAAAAGAACTGGGCACTGACACTAGATCAGACCTGACAGGATTCATTCCTCTAAGCAAACTGTATGCTGACACTCTGCATCCCTCTATGTTCTAGCCCCAGGTGCCTCAGTTGCTGTTACCCATCAGAACAGGACAGCTCTCAGGACAGCATTGTAGAAAGCTTCTCATCCTAATTGGTCCAGCAGTTCAGACTGTCCCACACAGGACTCCTATTAACCCTGGTATTTCACAACTTTTGAAAAATGGACCACAAATTCTATCCCTGGCTTGTGTGATGCTTTATAGCATCGACAAGCCTCTGCCTCACTATAGTAAGGTCTGGCTTCAAACTTACACTGATCTTCCTTCTTCAGCATGGGTTACAGATTTTGATTTTGTGAAATTTCACTTCATTGTGAGATATTCCTTCAATATTTTTAAATTTTATTCACTTTATTCACATTGCTATTGTAACCTCCTCCTTTGTCTCCTACTGGGAACCCTCCCTCCCTTATCCCCCTTCCCTCCCCCACCCTATTCCTCAGAGAGAAGGAGCTCTCCTCCCCTACCACCTGACGCCAGCCTATCAAGTCTCATCAGGAGTGCCTGCATTCTCTTCCTCTATAGCCTGACAGAGGCACCTGCCAGGAGAAAGTGATCAATGAGTGGGCAATAGAGTCCATGTCAGAGACAGCCACTGCTCCCCATATTAGGGCACCAACATGGTGACTGAGCTACCTATCGACAACATCTGAGCATGGTCTTTGGTTGGTGCATCAGTCTTTGCAGGCCCCCCCCCCCCCCGTGGACCCAGATGTGCTGGCTTTGTTGGTCTAATTGTGAAGCTCCTGTCCCCTCCAGGTCTTTCTGTCCTCCAACTCTTCCACAAGTATCCCTGCACTCAGCCCAAAGGTTGGTTGAGTCTCAGCATTGGCTTTGATCCCCTGCTGGTAGAGTCCTTCTGTTTCCTCATTTCAACTGCTTTCAGTGTATGTTCTATTTGCCTCTCTGAAAGAGAATTAAGCATCCTCCCTATTATTATTTAGCTTGTTTAAGTCTGTGGAATGGAGTGTGGTCATCCTGTATTATATGGCTAATATCTGCTTAAAAGTGAGTATATACCATGCTTGACTTTTTGGGTATAGGTTACCTGACTCAGGAAGATCTTTTCTAGTTTCCTCCATTCACCTGCAACTGTGAAGTTAAATATGAGTTATTTGTAAATGTTCTTTTTTATTTCCTCTAGTGACAGGATAAAGTGAGAGCCATTCCCAACATTTTCTAGCTCTTTCTGAACTCTTGTTTGTTGGGTCAGCTCAACTATATGGGCCCAAATTCCTCTCCAATCTTACTGATTCAAACTGGCTTCTTACTAAATTGCTCTGCCTGGCCTCATACTACATATGACAATATGTTTTAATTTTCTGGCTTCTCATTCTCTGGCTTGTTCTGTATTTACCACTATGTAGTTTGGTCTCCCTGCAACCTGACACTGTAAAACCATTCCAGTAAAAATCTCTCTATAAGGAACTCTTTTTTCCTGTGCTGCTCCTAAGTAGCCTCTTTCTCCTACCTAATTTTTGTGAGAGTTAAGTATATCCTACCTCTTACTCATTGTTCCAAATCTTTCTCTGGTTGACACTTTGTCTTCCCCCTCAATTAGACATCACTTTCAATCATTGCTGCTTCCTTCTATAAGCTAATCTTATCATCATTGCTTGGGATTAAAGGTGTGTTAAGGGCATGTCTGTTTTCTAGTAAGATCATACTGTAATCCAGAGGGTGTCTGTATTCTAGCTGGGTCACAAAGATCGTGAAGGCCTTTTAATGTGATCCCTTGGCATAGCAGCCTTGTTGATAGATTAAAATTCTTCTACAGCTATTAACATAGTGTACATTTTCTTTTATTATTTACTCAAACAAACAAAACCTATTTATTGTTTGGTGGCATATACATCTGATAGAAAATTGTTTTACTGATGGAAAATGACATACAGTTCTCGTAAAGAAAGCTTTACATTTATAAGATGATGTGGAATTATTTTAAAATAAAATATCTCTAAAGCGTGGGGCATCATGTGTCCCTGCAATCATGGCCAACATTGTAAGGAAGGTTTGCTGCAATTAAGTATTAGAGCAGCTTTTTATTTCTTTGTTTTCCCTATATTTGCATAGAAAGATCTTAAGAAGTCAGCTTTCTACTTTATCAATCTAGTTAATCATTAGCAAAGGGTTTTGCTTGGGCCTATGACTTTGAATGTTGGATTTGTTAGTTGGTTTTACAGCATTGTTGTTCCATTGCCTCCTCCTAGGTGGAGGGAGCCTCAAGTCCAATCAGAAGACAGTTGGTTACCTAATATATGGTTGATGACTTGGCAAAGATAATATGCTGCTCCCCAACCCCCCCCACACACACACAATGCTCATCATTCTGTAGTGATTTAAGTGAGACAAAATGATTAAGGATGTTTCCAAATAAACACTGGCCTGATTTCCATATAGTTTATAACTAAGGTATTTATGTTTCTACTAATATAATCATGCTCTTTAGGACAGTTAAAATATTGAGTAGGAGATATATTTATTTGTGCATTTCTGTGGTCTCCCTCACACAGTCCTGTAGTGGTATCCCATATCTGATACTGATAGCTATGTTTAAACATTTGCTTTTCCTAGAAGCAGCACCAGCCAGTCATGAAGGGTAGCTGCATTCAGTCTTATGTAATAATTACCTGGGTTACAGGATGGCAGGTTTCCAGATGGCTTCATTAGTGTCTCTGTATCACAGTTAGTCCTTGCTTCCTTCCTTTTTGCTCTCTATTTCCTCAATCCTTCAACAACTCTACCTACTTAACCCTTAGCAAGCACAGTGTTTTTCCTTTTTACTTTCCTTTTATGTGTGCTAGAATAAGCAATGTTTGCAGCCACAGCTACAAATAAGATTTTTATACTACCTTGCCTAATGCTCTAGAACTTTGGGGAAGTGGGACAAGAATATGCAAGAGCCAGAAAATAGGGTGAAGTCTACTATCTCGAGATTTGATATAACTATTACTATTATTAACTCACAAAAAAATCCAAGTTAAAAGATTCAGTGAACCCATAAAGGATTGACTCTCTCAACCATGAGTCTAGACACTTCAAGAGGCTCATAGAGCCCCACCTAACGTAGTCATTAAGCTTGAGTATTAAAATATGACTGGGCTGGTGAAAGAACTAAAAAAAAAAAATCAGTCATACAGACATATACACACAAAAAAAGCTAGTGTGTGGTGGCCTGCATCCACTTTGATATGATCATACCAACAACTTCACAACGCAGAATGTCAAGGTGGTTATTACTTACAGCATAGGGGAGGGCATAGCTAGTCTTCTTGGGACATCTCAGAAAGCAAGGAGTATCAGGCTATAGTCATTTGGAACTGGGAAGCCGCAGTTGCTTAGTATTTATATACACTGGTCAATCATACATATAACCTAATATTTGGAAAGAGAATAATAGCTTTGCATTCCAAAAACTGACATGGAAAGATCTTCACGATATTCCATGGGAATGATTCCTTAGTTTTTGCCCATGTCTGGCTCAAGCCAAACATGGTACATGCTACATGGTACTCTTAAAAGTGTACTTGCCTATGTCTTTCTGCTTTCCTAACACCTAACTTTATTGTTTAACTGATAAACTATTGGCCATTTTTATAAAGATTTTAATTACATATATATCTCTGTGTTTATGTGGGAATATACACATGAATATGATTGCTGACAAAGGCCAGAAAAGCCTGTTGGATCTTCTGGAGCTAGAATTCTAGACAACTGGGGGCCGCTCAATGTAGATATTAGGAGCAGAACTATACTTGTTCTTAACCAAGAATCTATCTCCCCAGACCTGAGATATTGACTACTGAGGACTATGGATTGGAGAACCACTGTTTCCAGTTGTATATCTACTGATAAACTGGTTCCAATGAGTAGCTCATAACCCCTAGTCACACAGACAGTCCTATTAAATCTCAGTGTGTTAAAAAAGAAAGATACATAAATATCAACACGAGAGAGTAAGATTTGTGGGCACCTGCGACAAAAAAATAGAGGTAGCAAATGGTGGTGAGAGTATTTGGTAGACACTGAATAAATGTGTGAAATTTTGTAAAAAACAAACTTATTAAATGAAAGAGGTTAACCTTAAAAAGAAAGTGCCTGCTTGTGTGTGTGTGGGGTGTACATGTATCTGAGTACTTGTGTGTGTGTTTGTGTAAAACATAAAATTCATGATATAACATTAGATATCACAACTGAATCTGGAGTTATTTACCAGAATAATTTCATTTGCAAGGGATATAGCATGCGAACCATACATTGTGTAACATTGTTCCAAAGTGCATCAGTCCTGGTTTGGTGAATGTCTGTGAAAAAAAAAATGCTGCACTCTTTTATTTTCTTATATGTATGAGGAACACTTATTGACATAGCTATCTTTTATTAACTAATTCATTTACTTAATTACATTGTGACCTCTGTTTCCTCTCCCTTCTCTCTTCCGAGTCCTTTCCCTCCACCTCCCCTTATCCCATCCACTTGTCCTCCACTTCTCTTTGGAACAGGGAAGTTTCCCAGGGATGTCAACCAGCCTTAGCATATCAAGCTGCAGTAAGACTATACACACCTTCTCCTATTGAAGCCAGATGAAGCAGGCCAGTTGTGACAAAAGATCCCAAAGGCAGGCAACAGACTCAAAGACAGCCCCTGCTCCCCAGTAACATAAGTGCAGAGTGCCTTAGTCATCTCATGCATGGAGTCTGGTTGGCAGTTCAGTCCCTGTGAGCTACTATGGGTTCAGGTTACTTGATTCTGCAGGTTTTATTGTGGTGTCCCTGATCCCTCTTGGCTCCTACAATCATTTCTCCCCCATTTTTTAGGAGGATTCCCCAAGCTCTGCCTAATCTTTGAATGTGGATCTCTGCATCTCTTTCCGTTAGTTACTGGGTGAAACTTTAGTGATGACAATTATTCTTGGCGCCTGTCTGTAAGTATAGCAAAATATCATTAGAAGTGAGAGGGATGAGGTCCCTCTCATGTCAAAAGTCTCAAGCTGGACCAGTCATTGGTGGGTTGGTCCCAATACCTCCACTGGAAATTTTGCCTGGATACAGGAGATGGCCAGTTCAAGCTTCATATCCCACAATTGCTAGGCGTCTTAGCTAGTGTCACCCTTATAGATTTTTGGGAGTTTCCCTTGCCCATGGTTACTAGCATATTCCAGAGATGCCCCCCTACCAACAGCACACCAAATACTCAAATTAAAAATGGGGTACAAATATAAACATATAATTCTTCACAGAGGGATCTGTAGTGGCCAACAAACACTTAAAGAAATGTTTAATATCCTTAGCCATCAGGGATATGCAAATCAAAATGACTCTGAGATTCTATCTTACACCTGTCAGAATGGCTGCTATAGCTTGAGCTCGTGACTGAGGGTTAGAAGCACTCATTTTCACAAATGAAATGAAATAAGAATAAATAAAATAAAGGACAAGAATGGTAGTGTATGCCTATAATATTAGTACTTGGATATTGAACCAAGAGAACGCCCACATAATGGCACACTGATATCTTTCTTAGTTTTACATTTATTTTTATACAATTCTATCATATTTTGATTTGTAGAGAAAAATGTTAAATGGTCCTACATACATGATAGCAATAGACAGTATGCTACTTATATACTTATTAGATAAAAATCCCAGCCATGTTACAGTAGGAATTCAAATGTTACTCTCATCCTCAAGACATAATTGTGAAAGTGTATGATCAAATATATAGGAACAACACAGATTTCACCTGTAGTCACAGCTTCAGAATGTATTGATAAAGTTATCCACAGAGCAAGCTGGCTAACTACCAAAACAATCCACACTGGACAACTCTGTGTTTTATTGAGATACTGCCTTCAATGATTAGGTGCACAAAAATCAATTACAATTATATTCATCAGCCTTTAGCTGTCTTGTGCCTCTTTGCAAGCATGCAAACATACAAGAATGCATGCCACATACACATAAAAATAAGATTAATAAAAAATGCTGGAGATAATTAAGTTGTAAAGAGGAATGAACTTTTCTGGCTCAGTATTATGGGTGTTTTATTTCATGCTCAGTATGCCTTGTTGTTTACACAACTGTGGCAAGGCAATCAATCAAAGAAGCAACAGGCTAAAGAGTAAAACTCTACTCACAACTGTCTGTTACTCCAAGATCTGACACCCCGACACCAACACACATAAATGAAAATTAAATAAAATATTTAAAAAATATATCATGAAAAAAAGAAAAAAAAATGTAAGTGGTTTCGGACCTACTATCCTCTTCTGGGAAATTTTCTAATAGCTTACAGATCTTCAACAATGTCACCAAACAGAAGTCACAGCATGTGCTAAAGGCCAATATTTTAAAAAATGGGGCCAAGGAAGATAAAAACTGTAACAGTAAACAACTCAGTAATTTGACTTTTAATAGTGTTTCCCCCCAAATTTCCCAAATCAGCATTTTAAGATATCTAAAAAAAATCTGAATTTATTTGAACTCTACAGTGAAAATAATTCTGTAATTTTGATACTATTATAAATATAGATCAGTCTAAGAAAAGTTAGCTTCTTCCAGAAGTTTCTGAGGAGTTAGGTTATGAGTTCCTTGGTGTAATGAGATCAGAGACGTGAAGACAATTGGGGAAATTTAATGTCAGTTACAATGAAAGAGAGAAGATCTTAGATTAGATTTGTGGCAAGAGCAACATGTTTTGAAAGCTAGAAAATCATAAGCAATCTTTTTAGTTAAAGTAAAGTCTATGGATAAGAGATTTGAGAAGCACGGCAAAATTAGGAAATAATGGAACAAAGCCTCCAAAGATGGAAATATATTGAAATGAGGGCACAAATGAAGAGATTGGCTTTGATATAAATGAAGGGAAATCACTCCCAAATGGAATAAAGAGAAGTTAGATAAAAGTGAACTCACTTTTGATTCATGTCGAAAGTGAGCTATGAAATTTATGTTTAAATTATCTTAACATTTTAAAATTAATAAGAACTGAAAATTTTGAAGATAAAAATGAAGAACTGGGAAACTCACCAAAGAGTGCAATGTGCGCCTCATTTGCTGAGCTCATAAAATTACAAAAAAAAAAAAAAAATTATGTTCTTCTTCTCTGGACATGGAGAGGAGGGTGAATATAACTTAGCTGCTTTGTAGAATCAAAAGACTACACATCTGTAAATATGATTTTTCAAAATGGCATACCTTGAAAGCTAGGAGCTTCCATAAAAACTTGAAAAGCCATTTTTTTAATTAAAAAATACTTAACAATGGAAATAAAATAAAGGATAAGCAAATGAGCTAAGTGCAATCGTTAATGTGAGCCTTCACATTCATAGGACCTGGAATAACCAATGAGATGAATTTTTGATCATGTTTGTTTATGAGTGTCTAGACAGGGTTAACTGAGATAGGGACACTAATACTAAATATTGTATAGTGATAATCTAGTGGGATGGCATCCTCCTTGAAGGTACTACGTAACAAGTTATTTCCACCACTGGCTGCAGAGATGGGCTGTATACTCAATACGTGAAGTAGAACACTACTTTCATTAGCTTGGTTTTGTCAGACACTTTGTCACAGCAACTAAGAATATAGGTAATATTCTCAGCAAGTTATTTTGTGAACATGAACAAGGTTTTAGCCACCGGCTATTTTAAGAAAATAATTATAATTAAATTAATAATTTTGTTTAGATAACTCTTGATATAAGTTGCTGGATTAAAATAGTTACTTTATTCATTTTGTATTTCCTTTCAAGGACTCATATGTTGGAGGTCTAGTCTTCAATGTGGTAATATGAGTACTTGATTCTTCCCTGTCAATTAAAGACATTTTCATCAAACCCAAATTAATTCCCATAGGTTCAGGTGGAAGAAAAAAGTCTCCTCCCACTGTCTGACTTCTTGTTCAAAGTGTGATCAACGTAACAGTAACTCTTGGTAAGGCAGTGTAGAATTGGATGCGATTTAGTTTTAATTCTATTTAACTTTTTTCTTTTTCCATGTATTCATTTGATTTTCATAGTTGTATTATTTTATACATGCCATGATTTAAAACATTAGATTGGCTATTTATGTAATAACACTAATATTTGTATATACGTGATAACGAGCCCAATGCTAGTGTTCAGGACAAATGCACATCCCTTTACAAGTACCCATTTGCCTAAATTCCAAATACACAGCTAATTGAGACATCCCTGTTGTCTCTATTACTTTTTCTTCCTTACTCTCATTTTACCTATTTTACAAGATAATTTATTACAACAATTTAGAGTACAAGGTTTATCAAAGTTCATTTTTGTTTCTACTTCTAGTGAGGAAAATTTGCTGTCAAGTTTCAAGCCATAGTTGTTTCAGGCAAGAACAAGTTAGTATAGCAAAGAGATTTTGTTTGACTCTATAGGCAAAGGACAACGTGATTCACCTTGAGAATTTTGCCTCCAGAGATACAGTTGGCAATTTGGGAAGAGTCAAATATTATTTTTCATATCTTCAATTTTTATCTGGACTTGAACTACATCAATCCTTCTTCAGTCGCCTAGGTGCTGGGTGACAGACACACTGCTGGGATGACAGACACACTGCTGGGATGACAGACACACACAAGCCACCTGGCTGCACAGTGAAAAATAAAGTGTTACTTCAAGAACAGATCATGTCCTTTGTATTTCTGCTTTTCATTTTCCCTTTCAAGTCTTAAAATATTTTGTGTTTTATTTCCCTGTATACATTCATTAAGCATACTAGGTCTTAAGCAATGGCAAGTTCATTAACAATTAAAAAAGTGGTTGATTCTACTTTGCAATGTTTTCATGAAACATATAATTTCCATTCACTTTCTGACTAAGGCGTAAGCTTAACATAAACTGTTATTGCTGAGGGTGTGATGTGCAGGTCAAGATGGTCTGCAAGAAATCTATTAAGGCATAGAGGACATTTCTAGTGTGGAATCCATCTGAAAGGATAAGGGAAATACACACAATGAACCTGACCTAACTGAGCCCTTTACATCAGAGGAGAAGGTCATCAATTCTCTCTTCTGATTCTTCTTTGGGTTTGGGGCGAATCAAACTACATTCAGAAAGAACTATTTTTTCTAAGACCATTGTGCAAGTTCTGAGGTGGAAGCAGTGATTTCAAACCAGAATAAAAATGCTAGTGGATCAAAGGCAACTGAGATGTTTAGTATGATAAAAACTCAGGAGTAATTTTCGGATTGAAAGCCAGACACCGTATTTCTGAGCCAAATACAAGTTGCTTTCAAACAGAACCATCATATTGGGTGTGTGTTGGGGGGAATAGAGCTACCTTCTTTTTTGTTTTTTTGGTTTTTGTTTTTGTTTTTGTTTTTTCGAGACAGGGTTTCTCTGTGTAGCCTTGACCATCCTGGACTCACTTTGTAGACCAGGCTGGCCTCTGCCTCCCGGGTGCTGGGATTAAAGGTGTGAGCCACCACGCCCGGCTTAGAGCTACCTTCTTAAACATAGTAACAAAACATAATAACAAAACATATGTAAAATTACATGTTTGTGCATACCAGGTAAGTGTAAGAAACTGTGTGCTTTTGTGTTGTGTTTTTGAGCATGTGGCTGTTTTTATATGGGACATAGAAGAGCCTTGTTATATCGACAGATATTTAATAGGAGAAAGCATGAACTCCGCTTATGAAAACTGCAATTTTGTGGCAAAAGGGGGTACTAAGAAGGAATATTCAGAGGACATGAAAAGCAAACATTAGGTTGTGGAGACTGATGGAAGGCACCCTCACTCAGTCTGGATCACAGAGAAGGAGCAACACATGAGGATAGATTCCAAAGCTATTATCTGCTGGCCTTTGTTATTTGTGGTTGTCTTGATAAGGTGACTTCAAGGTCTATTTGAAGTAAGAAATTATGGCACTTCTAATGGTTTACTGTAGAAATGAGAAAGAGAACATAGGTGTGGCTCAGAACCTTGGGAAAAAAGTGACTGACTACTTTTGTAGGAGTTTTAGGTTATATGTAAACAATTTTTTTGTTTCTTTGTTTAAAATCCCAAGTGTGGGATATGGGTGCTGTTCCGGTTTGTCCACAGCTGATAACTGCCTTCAGAAAGGACACATGATGTTTGTCAGCTGACAACTTCCTCCTGCAGGGCTGTGTTCTGTGCCAGGATGATAAAAGCCAGACCGAGAAAGACTGGGGGCTCTGAGAAAGAAGAAGGTTGCTGGTGTTTCCTCCTGCTGTTCCTGGTTGCTGTTGATGCAGCTGGAAGAGAAGAAGAAGTTGGAGATATTCTTAAATGACGATGGGACTTACCCCAAGGAACCCAAGGACCCCGAACATCAGGAAGCAGCTAACGAAAACCACACCCTCCCTCCCCACTAACTTTCTTTCTCTCCTACCTGTTGTTGGGGTGTTAGAAGGGATTGGAGTAAAGAAGGAAGAACGAGATTTGAGGAGCTCAGAATAAAAATAAAATTTAAAACTATGCCAGTAAGTGGACATTACAAAGAGGAGCATATCAAAACTTTCTATCTTGCGTGATCCTCAGCAATGTGACGTTCTTCAGTTTCATTAAAAAAATAGTTTACTGCCTTCACGGACATACATCTATCCAGTGACTTTCCTATCAGCAAAATAGTGTCTGACCATTCCAAAGACAGCTATAACTTGA
Organism: Acomys russatus; assembly: GCF_903995435.1. Classification (NCBI taxonomy): domain Eukaryota; kingdom Metazoa; phylum Chordata; class Mammalia; order Rodentia; family Muridae; genus Acomys; species Acomys russatus. Next base: position 61,210,737 of record NC_067144.1, on the reverse strand, counting down.
ATTCAACGTCTCATTCCTTTTTGAAACCAGGTACACATAGAGCCTGTGGTGGTCCTATATCTAGCAGGTTGTCCTAAGTCAAAGGCATGGAATAGTTGAGGGAGATCAGATGTCATATTAGGAGGAATAAAAATGCCTAAACTATGAACCAGCTCAATGATGGAACCGCCTTAAATATCTACACGTTTACAGAAGACTAATACTAGTCGGCAGAGCAGCGGTAACACACAAGTCCAGGAGATTTAATATTTTTAAAATATTCCCTTAATTCAGAAAATATGGATGTAATTTTATACCAAAATCAATCATGTTAAAGAATCTTTATTATATTGTTTTTTAAAACTTCGTGTGTATGCCAGAAGGGGGAAATACAGTAAGACACATAAAATACATTAGAAAATTTAAGTAAAGTATTTATCTAAAACAATGTTGATAAATACCACATACATTTAAACCAATTTGTGAATTGTCATCAGCCAAGAGTGAGCACTAAATATAGAGAGAAAAATGTTTGGGCTTTAGTTAAGGAAAATGTATGGCCAGGGAAGGTTCAAACTATGTCACCAACCAAGGACAATACGTGCAATAAACAATGAATCCCTACCCAGATCTAGCCAATGGACAGGACATTCTCCAGAGATGAGTGGAGAGTGGGGACTGACTTTTACATGAACTCTGGTTGCCCATATTTGACCATGTTCCCTTTATGGGGAGGCCCAGTGGTGCTCAGGGGAAGGATAACAGGCTACCAAGAAGAGACTTTATAACCTATGATAATACACAGGGGGAAGAGGTTCCCCTCAGTACGGTCATAGGGGAGGGAAATAGGGTGAAAGTAGGAGGGAGGGAGTAATGGGAGGATAGAAGGGATGGGATAACAAATTGAGATGTAATATGAACGAATTAATAAATAAATAAATTAGAAATATTATAAACTAGTTAATTGAAAATACTATACTGGGAAAATATTTTCTTTATTATATTTTTTTTTGAAAAAAAGTTTGTTCTCTTTTTAAAACTGTGCTTACTCAAACTTCTCTAGAGTGCTCTGAGTCACTGCCCTCAGCATCCCAGTCACCTGAGACATGCTCTTTGTTAAGTCTAATCGGAATTGCTCTCCATCAATCACAGGTGCAAATCACTTTTTCTTTGGGCTGCTCCCTGCAGTTTCTAATCTTTCTCAGATGATTGACATTAATTATAGATCACCATTCCTGGGAGGATATGTGCTTTTCAACTATGTGATTTGGTACTTTTTTGTTGTTCTTGCTGTTTCTCTTCAAACTGATGCTTATAATTTAAAATCTACAAAATTTTACTGAATCTTGAAATAGCAGGTGGGTTTCCTTCACATTTTACTTTCAAGTAAAGTTCCTTAATAAAAGTTATGTAAATGAAAAAACATGTACATTCCAATTGTAATTTGAGACTATATCTGAAGATATTCAACGATTATAAGAATTATTTGGAACAGAGAATATCTTCCTAGAAGAAATATGTGAGGAGCTGATGAAATTGAATTTGAGTCCTTTGTAGGTTTACTAGTAAAGACAAGGTTTTTCAACAAGAAAATAGAAAAATCTTACAAATATGATTCATTTGGATATATATTCCTTTAAAAATAAAAAGTAAACAACAATAAAGTACTCTGTGTATTCTTCAGTAACATACTGAGATGCTCAGTGGACATGTTTTTTAATTATTTTTCTTTTTTACTTATACATTTATCTTATTAAACATAAATACAATAAACGACATACAGCAAGAAGCATTAAGAAGAAATCAGTAATTATAAAAATGTTACATTCATAATATTTTGGCTATTTGAATTTGGCATACTTGAAGAAAACATCTTTGCTATCTTGGTGATCCTAAAATTCTGAATATAAATCAGTATCTATTATATCTTATCTCTATCAACTTAAAACATCTATCTAGACCTAAGTACATCTTAAAACCTAAACAACTAAGCTTACTTGTAAAAATAAAGTATCTGGTCCTCAATCCCATCAGAGACTTGAGAAGGAATAGAGCAAAGAAGTATGTACATCAATAAGTTGTTATTCACCAAAGAACAATGATCTGATTATTCTATTCAATTAGACAGCATAAATTTGTCTCTGGCCTTGGCGCACAGGGCCTTCACTTCACTCTCTTTGATGAGCTCACAGCTCCGCAACTGCTCGATCTGTCGGTCCAGATCTCTGATTTCCCAACATTTCCATTTTCAAATGGTATTAGTATCTCATTTATTGCCTGAAGTCTCCATGCAAGAAGATTGTGTCTTAGACACTGCAACCATTTTGAAAGTCTCATTAAGTAGTGATTTTTGAATTGCTTTTTGCATTGCTAATTATCACAGAACAAGCTTTAAATCTTTTCCATTTTTCTCTTCTAAATTTAGAAAACGAAAAAAGATGTTGATGGTTGAGGTGGTATGTGATTTGCTCCAATCAGAAGATTTTTGTCAGGTGTTTATACTCTCCCTCCCCATGAAAGTCTACATTCCTAAAATGATTCAAAATAAACTTAGTGGGGATTATAATTGTCTCATTGCCTTGAGTACACATCTGGGGCTATTGAGTGTGTTTTTTTAACCACTAAAACTTTTCAAATTACAATTCCTTTAGAAACTCCTTATATGGTCAAAGATACATTGGTCTTTTCATACATACAGCATATAGAGATAAAAACTAAATATCTTCTCAATTCTACCCCATAATTAAAGTCAATGTTTAGGTCTTGTTCAGTCAATTTCATTTTTTATTTTGTATCAAAAATTCAATTATGTCAACATAGCATTAGTGCCTTTAATAAGACTTAAGATATATAAATAATAATAACAATAAAAAGTCCTTTAGAAATATCCACAATCAAACTTATTTTAAGGTGTGGACATTCTCACTGGTTGATTTTTTTTAAGAATTCAGGAAGCAAATAAAGTTCAAGGAAACAGAGACATACTAAAAGTCAATAATTTTATCTGAATGTTTGAAGATAGGCTGAACATTTGAATGTTGGACAGAATTTCTTATACAACTATATAGTTATATTACAAAATTATTTATGTATTCTACAATATTATGTTTTAATTACTTGTAACTTTTCTCTCAATATCATAGATAATTTATATTTTCATATCATTTTATATGACCTAGGAAATATTAATGATTTTATGAATTAGAAGGGAGAAAAAATACCTCAGGGCTTGAAGAAAATCATCACAAGAGAATTCATCAAAATTAAATTTAGAAGAAAATGCATGAGCTAAGTATTTTATTCCCTTCCAATTTCTGTTTTGACTTTGTCCTCCTGGCAATTAAGCTCCTTTTTGCACTCAGCTCTTAAGATATTGAATTCTAAATATTGAAGAAACCACATTTCATTGAAAATGCTACACTTTCATTTTAGAATCAAAGATTAGTTCTTAAAAGATGAGATTCTTATATGAATCTCCCACTTATCAGTATTATATTTATTATCTGGCAGCTCTACATATAAATGAGGAAGCCAGGTTGTTTTCTGAATTCAAGTTGTTTAGCCATCTCTTCAAAAATATTCATTTTTTTACAGATATAGAAATTTGAGTTCTAAATTGATAGGCTTGTGTAAAGACTGAAAATTGAGTATTAGTTTGCCACTCCATATTTTCACATCATTTCCATTTTGTATACATTACTTTCAGGTGTTACAGATGCTATCAAGGTAAACACAGCTCTTACTTCAAAGGAAATAGGAGTTATTATCTTCTCTCCTAAATATGAGGGCGTCTGACCAGGATTCATGTTTTCCGTAATGCCATAGCTCATTCTAGAAATGACTGCATTAATCTTTATAGTTATAGAATAAAGGAAAATCATAAATTCAATTGTTTACTAAAATACTGGCACTGAACATCATTTCAGTGTGCGGTAGCCAGTGAGGAAGGCTTTGCTATAGAATCCACATACAATCCAATGACACTATTATTCTTGGATGGTGGAAGCTTGCCTTCACTAAGAATAGTCAAAGAATGTCAACTCAGTTACAGAGGTGAAGAAATGGCTATGAATAGGAACTACAGAGAGCCCATTATGATGAAGACCTGAATCTGCTACTTTTCAATTCTCTGCAATGACAAAATTCTAATCAACCATTTGGCCTTGTAGAATCTTCAACATAAGTTTGCCCTCCACCCTTGGGAATTCAGATGAATGTCTCAATTATTACTCAGTAAAGAAACATTGAAACAAGGACATTTTTCTTTAGTGTGCCTACTCTCACATTTTTCTCCAAGGTAACTTAGACATGCACAGAGCTTACAAATGGCATAGTCTCTCTTTTCTAAAGTGTCATTATAGTTAAAAGAGAACATAAAAAGTATTGACTCATTACTGTAAAACAATTATTTATGAGCTTCAAATTAAGTGCTAAAATTAATAAAATTAGATTTCAATTTAAAATTAATATCATCTTCATATTACACAAATAAATGCAAGATTAGATGGGATTATAAACAGAAGTCCACAGTATATGGATAGAAAATTTTATTAGGCACAAATTCACCTACTATTTTTAAAGTATCTAAGTTTCACATTCATTAGAAAAATGAATGATCCTGCACAGATTTTAAAAGACATTGATTTGTGTCTTTTCTGTGCCTCTAATAGATACTGTTAAATTTTCATTGTTCTAATATTATTTCAGGTTACTAGAATGTTCACGTTAATTGATTGTATATGTAATGTTCCTCTACACAAAACATGGTGCTTTGTCAATAAATAGACATAGTTGTTTGTGACTGTGGTAGTTGGTATGAATACCCCTCACAGGCTCATGTACTTAAATACAGGTTTCAAGTTCTTAGGAAAGTTTGAGAAGGATTAGGAAGCACAGTCCTATTAGAGGAGGTACATCTCAAAGGAGTAAACTCAAACACCCGAGACATAGTTAAGAAAATGTTTCAGTGTCCATGGCTGGTGTTACACCACATGCCGTGTTAATGTCCTTAGCTTGTGCTGCCTCCAAGGTCATGAGAGTGTCAATGGTCCAATCTGAGGTTGAGGCCTATGTTGATGTCAGCTGTCTGTTCTGCAACTAGAGATCATGCTGAGTCCATAGTCCATACTGCTGCTGAAGGCCATCTTGATGTTGATTGTCAATGCTGTTTCAGAATCCTAGTAAAAGTCCAGGATCCTTGCTGCTGTTACTTGTGTAGGGTGAGAAATCTTTTTTTGTAGTGGTATTGATTATTACAGGCTCACAGTTGAGAATCTGAGATATAGTATGCTTCTGTGACACCCTCTCCCTTCCACATATCAAAAAGAAGAAGAAGAAGAGGAAGAAGAAGAAGAAGAAGAAGAAGAAGAAGAAGAAGAAGAAGAAGAAGAAGAAGAAGAAGAAGAAAAAAAAAAAAAAAAGAAGAAGAAGAAGAAGGAAGAGAAGGAGAAGGAGAAGGAGAGGAAGAAATGGTCTAGACAGGAAATCATTGATGAAAACTCTTAAAATTTGTGATAGGGATGGTAATGTGTACGTCTTCACAGTTGATGATTTCTGGTTTGACTTGGGGCTGGTAAAGGTTTGGTTCAGAGGCTGGCCACTGTGAATTTGACCATGTTCCAGTGAGTATGTGGAAAACACAAATTGAGCTTGGTGAATTTTTCTTTTCTTTCATTCTTCTAATTTTTTAGTGAGGAGGTCACAAGCATGCAACGGCAGATCTGGGAGGACTAGAAAGTGAGTGTGATCAGAGTACTTTATGTGAAATTCCCAAATAATCAAAAAAAATCCCAAATAATCAAAAAATATTATGTTGGACAAAAAGAAATACTCAGCATCCTTAGTCATCAGAGAAATGCAAATCAAAACTACTTTGGGATTTCATGTTACACCTGTCAAATAGCTGAGATCAACAGAGTAAGTCACAGCTCATTCTTGTGAGGAAGTGAACTGAAAAGAACACTCATACATTGCTGGTGGGAATGCAAACTTGTATAGCCACTGTGAAAATCAATATGATGGTTCTTTGTGAAGATAGGAATTTATCTACTTTAAGATCTAGCTACGCCACTCTTTGACATATACTCAAAAGATGCTTCAAACTAACACAGGTACCCTTGCTCAGTGATGGTCATCGCTACTTTATTTATAAAAGCCAGAAACTGGAAAATATTTAGATACTTCTCAACAAAAAATGAATAAATAAAACATTTCTCATGTACACAATGGACAAATGGAATATTACTCAGATATTTAAAAAAAAGAAGCCATGAGTTTAGAATGCAGCAATATGAAACTAGACAAAAATAATCATGAGTAATATATTCAGTCCCAGAAAGAGTATTGTGGTAAATAATACGTCCATGTGGATATTGGGTGTTAAGTGAATTGAAAGTACCTTGTGTGAGGGTTTGTGCTGTTTGTCTACTGAAAATAGACGTTATGAGAGATGCATGATACTCTTCCATTAGAAAGGAACTGCCCCTTCTGGAGACATGAGATCCAGAGGGTCCTAGAAATCTACAAGTAGAACAATATGATAGGCAGATTTGGGCCCAGGGGTCCCACTCAAACTAAGGCACCAGCCAAGGACAATACAGGAGGTAAACTTTAAACCCCTTCCCAGATCTAGCCAATGGTCAGAATATTCTCCACAGTTGAGTGGAGAGTGTGATACAACTTTCTCACGTACTCTGGTGCCTCACATTTGACCATGTCCCCTGGAGGGGGAGACCTGGTGGCACTCAGAGGAAGGACAGCAAGTAGCCAAGAAGAGACTTGATACCCTATGAGAATATATAGGGGGACGTAATCCCCCTCAAGAACAGTCATAGGGGAGGGGAAGAATGGGAAAATGGGGGGGGGGAGGAATGGGAGGATACAAGGGATGGGATAAACATTGAGATGTAACAAGAATAAATTAATTAAAAATAAAATAAAATTTACAAATGAAAAAAAAAATAAATAAAAAAAAAAAAAAAAAAAAAAATCCTGTATGGACTATGGGAGAGTAAAAATAATCCAAATAAGAAAGATCAATTGCTTTTTCATCGTTTTGCTTCACTTGGCTGTTCATCACTCTGCTTTGAGGTGCTCCTAGAGAGAAATACTCCAGAGAACATAAATTACTGCTGCTGCAGTTGTAGTCTCTTTTGCTGGATTGTGGGTCTGTTGTTTAATGGGTCCGCTGGAATCCTGATAAGATCTCACCAAGGAACTGAGTCTAAAAAGTTCTATTCTATCGTTCTTATTAACCTTTTATCTCTCCTATCTAGGGTAGGTGGGTTAGAAGGGAGAAAGAGGCATAAAAAAAAAAAAAAAAAACCCAAATAAAGTAGGTTTTTGAAAAGGTCAAATGCTACAGTGATTGGTTTTTAAAAATTTATAATCCATAAAACATTAGAGATTAGGTATTGAAAAGGGAGTTGAGGGATAGTCCTTATTGGGAAATGGAAATAGAATAGATGGTTATGGATGATGGGGGTAGAACAGGTGGGCTAAATAAGGAGGGGGAAGGACGTCAAGGAAGAGAATACACTGACAGACATCTATAATTAGGGACCATTTTAGGGTAGGATGAAAGGTCAATACAGTTGAAGCTTCCTAAAATATATACATAAATGAATGTTATCTAAATGAAATAGCCAAGTAATTGGATAGAAAATGTCCCAACTGGTGATGACCAGTGACAAAAATAAACTTCCCTTCTCAGGATTGAGTTGTTGCCAAAGAGGTTCCATGGAAATGCTCAAACAACCCTGGCTATTGCCAAGACTATAGGTCTTTTACTGAAGACAACACCTATGCAGCCTTTTGAACTTGATGAAGTTAACCTGGTACCTTCACAAAGCCCTCACCAAAATGTTTTAACACCTAGAGTACAGGAAGATACTCTTCATGTTAACAAAAGAGAAATGTCAGCACCTACCCTTACACAAGGCCTTTGATCTACAATGGTATGCTATCTGCAAGATATGCCAGGGAACTGGTGGCACAATTCTTGTGGGAGAAACCAGCCAATATCTGATGGAACCTGGATGCAATACTGCTTGGGTGACCAAAAATCTGAGACTAGATATCAAAAGACCTAGGGTAAAAACAATGCAACTATGTTAAAGAAACAAAACAATAAAAACAAAGCCATAGCATATATAGTATGCATCAGTATAACTGGGTATATCTTAAGGCTTTTAATATATCTTCCTAATAACAATCAGAAAATAAGATATGACCTTGTTATATATACCAAATAATGTCAATTATGGAAACATTTTTGAAGATATTTTAAGAATTGATTTATTTCTAAAATCCACCTTTCAACTTCACGTTAACTATCCAATTAAAATTCAAATGCCTTGTAATATTATTTAATCTCAATGTTGTTGCCCTAAGTAGATACCTTAATGTAAAAGTGCTAGTATTAATAATACTAGCAACACACACACACACACACACACACACACACACACACACACACACATTTGTTTTGTTTATCTAATATAAAATAGGTTCTTTTTCTGAAGAAAATTCAATTCAGTTTAATAGTTTATTTTCGTTTTTTTATAAACCAATGTTATTTTTTTAATTTTATTGTATTAATTTATTCATATTACATCTCAGTGGTTATCCTATCCCTTGTATCCTCCCATTCCTCCCTCCCTTCCATTTTCCCCTTACTCCTCTCCCCTATGACTCTGACTGAGGGGGACTTCCTCCCCCTGTATATGCTCATAGGGTATCAAGTCTCTTCTTGGTAGCCTGCTATCCTTCCTCTGAGTGGCACCAGGTCTCCCTATTCAGGGGACGTGGTCAAATATGAGGCACCAGAGTATGTGTGAAAGTCATACCCCACTCTCCACTCAATTGTGGAAAATGTCCTGTCCATTGGCTAGATCGTCCTTGGCTGGTGCCATAGTTTGAGCATGACCCCTGGGTCCAAATCTGCCTTTCATAATGTTCTTCTTGTAGGTTTCTAGGATCCTCTGGATCCTTCAACTTCGCCATTTTCCCATGCTTCTTTCATCTAGAGTCCCAATAGGATGTCCTCCCCTCTATCCCAGTTTCCTGTAAACCAATGTTATTATGAGCACAAATAAAACACAATTATTACAGTAATTTGTTATTAAGTATTCTCTAGAATTACATGTGAAAATACAATGTAAATTTTAAATTAACAATTAAAGTGTGTATAAGGGGGAATAAAGCAAAATACATACCATGGCCTTGGAGAAAAGCAGTGAAATCTTAATTTTTTTTTTCCTAGAGAGCCAGCTATAGGATCTCTAGATTTGGTGCAGCAATTAAAATCACTTGCAATTGCAGAGGACCTCAGCTTACTTTCCAGCAAACATATATATCAAGCGTCTCTCAAGATCTGTATACTCCAGTTTCAAGGGAATTCTGGACTATGAAGACACTATGTACATATAGATACATATACAGTTCCTCAGGTACATATACTTACAAATTACAAAAATAAAAGTCTAAAGTATGCCATGGCCCTAGGAGGTAACTGAATATTAGTGTTATGCTAAAAGATGACAGCAAGAAAATGATTCCTAAAACATACTGCTATACCCAGATATCAACACCTCACTCAGCCTTATCAGAGAAGTTTCCTCTTGGAATAGATGGTAATTGACATTGTGTGGAGACTGGGAGATTTAGGAACAGTCAGTATTACATGAGATGTCTTTATCTAACCACTTTCCTCTTGGCTCAGAGATCCACATGGAAGAAGTAGATAGATTGTTAAGAGGCAGAGGTGACTGATAGCATCGTTTCCTTGTTGTTTGCCTGTTAATTTGCTTTCTTAAGAAAGAAAGAAACAAAGAAAGGTCATGAAGTCAAGTAAGTTGAAGAGTGGCAACGATCTGGGAGGAGTTTAAGAAGGTAAAACTGTGCTCAAAATCCCCCTCCTTGTTCTAGAGACAGCCATATCTTCTCATGCAGTGCCAGCCTCCTCCCTTGCTATGCTACGATGGTGAAGGTGGGAGTAAGTGGATTTGGCCATATTGGGCACCTGGTTAGCAGGGTTTGCTTATTATCTCGCAAAGTGGAGATTGTTGCCATCAATGACCTCTTCATTGACCTCACCTACATTGTCTATACGTTCCAGTATAACTCAACCCATGGCAAGTTCAAGAGCACAGTCAAAGCTTGAACAGAAAGCCCATCACAAGTTTCCAGGAAAGAGATGTCGCTAACATCAAATGGGGTGATGCTGAGTATGTTGGGGTGTCTACTGCTGTCTTCACCACCATGGAGAAGGCTTGGGCTCACATGAAGGGTGGGGCCAAAAGGGTTATCATCTCTGCCCCTTCTGCTGATGCCCCCATGTTTGTGATGGGTGGGAGGCACGAGAAGCATGACAACACATTCAACATTGTCAGCAATGCTTCCTGCACCACTAACTGGTTAGACTCCTGGCCAACAGCATCCGTGACAACTTTGGCATCATGGAAGGGCTCATGACCACAGTCCATGCCATCACTGCTCCCCAGAATACTGTGGATGGCCTTTCTGGAAAGTTGTATCTTGATGGTTGTGGGGTTTCCCAGAACATCATCCCTGCATCCACTGGTGCTGCCAAGGCTGTGGGTAAGGTCATCTCAGAGCTGAACGGGAAGCTCCCTGGCACGGCCTTCTATGTTCCTACTCCCAGTGTGCAGCCATAGATCTGATATGCCAACTAGAGAAACCTGCTGAGTACGAAGGCGTCAAAAAGACAGTAAAGCAGACATCCGAGGGTACAATAAAGATCATCCTGGGATACACTGAGGACCAGGTGGTCACCTGTGACCTTAACAATAACTCCCCCTCTTTCACCTTTGATGTTGGGGCTGGCGTTACTCTCAATGATAACTTTGTAATGATATGATAACTCGTTTTTCTTGTATGACAATGAATAAAGCTACAGCAACAGGGCAGTGGACCTCATATCTTACATGGTCTCCAAGGATTAAGAAGCCCTGTACCACCCACCCCAGCAAGGATACAAGAGAATGAGAGAAGCCTAGGCTGCTGAAGTGTCCCTGTTCCAACTCACCCCCTGACACTGAGCATCTCCCTTCCGTCTCCATCCTAGATCCCCATAATAATAGGAGGAGCCCAGGAAATCCTACTCGCTTGAATACCATCAATAAAGTTCACTGCACCTACAAAAAAAAAAAAAAAAATCTTTGATCAGAATATATTACATAATTTTTTTCAATAAAGAACTGCCAAAAGAAACCTAGATGTAGTATAAATATATATGTACACACATAGATATTTACTTTTTAATTTTTGTGTATTTGGGAGTTGGCAGTTGTGTGCTGGATAGGTTGTTCAAGAATAAAGGAAAACCTTGTCTTTATAATCAAAGTAAAATAGTTTGCACTCTGGGAGAACAGATATACATTTGATGGTTTAGAAGAAAAAATTGTTCTGAAATAATGTTTAGAAAATAATATTTGGATAAGCTTTCCCTAATTACTCTCTCAAAACTGCTGCAAATCAGTTTTTAATGAATTGTGAACAAATTGTGCATAATAACTGAATGCAAGGTGATTTACATTGCAAAACTGAGGCCATATTTCAGTGCCCTAGGCAACAAAAAATAGGAAATAAAATTCAATAGCATGAAGAAAAGTTTGATCACATACTATTTAATTCTTAATTAGTTAATGTTCATTTTAGTGATATAGTAAGCTAACGACATAAACATTGGAGATTTCACAGCTTCTGGAGAGCTTCAAAATGACCGAGTTTTAAAGAAAAAGCTGAAATTAGCCCCAATCATACTAATAGATATCTGTTCTTACTAGAAATTCATGCTTCTTCCAAGGGTAAAAGTTTAAAAATCATATTAAACAATCAAAGGATTTCCAAAAGAGTTTTTTCACTCTATGGACAACAACAGCAACAAAATGGAGAATGATTGGTCATGGGAAACTAAATGCAAAAAATAGACACTTGAGTTATCAGAGAATAAAGATGAAAAGGAAATTAATAACTGTCATCTCTTAGTATATAATATCCTACAAGTCAAAGAGGGTTACATTCCAATAATTGGATCATGAGAAGGAATAAAACTTAAGTACCTGAGTAAACCAGAAGTACAGCTTAGAAGTTTCCAAAAATGAAAAAAATGACCGAGACATTTTACTGCGTGACAGTCACCCAACACTCTCTATATGGTGGAATACCGTCTTCAGCCTTGTGGCCCAATGTATCTGACAGACATATTTGTGAGGTGGGAACTATTGAGGACTTACTTACTCTGCCTTGGTAGAGTTCAGCCATCTGATGGGGTTGAACACCAGATAGTTTAGTCTTTCAATAAAGCTTAGTATGTTAGGGATTAAGATGTTTTTAGATCAAGATAGATGTTTCAGGTTAATAGAGATGAGATATGCTAGATACTGATCTTCATTCAGAAATTTAGACCTAATAAGATAAGAAAGATGTTTAATCAAGTTTGCCAAACACAAATAGCCAAATTATTATGAATGTAACATTTACATAATTCTTGATTATTTCCTGGTTCTTCCTTCTGTATGTAGTTTATTTCCTTAATGTATAATAATAATAATGTATACATTAAAGAAGAAACATAATAAAAACCTTCAAAAAATACATGGGATCATGATGTGACTGTTTAAGTTATGCTTGTAACATTTAACAAAAGAAGTTTGTAGAATTCATTTTATTCCATTATTATACATAATTAGGAAGGGGCTTAAGGTTCTGTTTTATTTTTATTTTATTTTTTAAAATTGTAACTTGTTCACTTTACATCCTGTTTTTAGCCCCTTGTTGTCTTCTTATACCTCCCCTCATCTCTCACACCCTCTCCCTCCGTCTCCTGGCCCTCAGAAAGGGGAGCCATCCTTCCTAGTATCTGACCCTATCCTATAAAGTCTCATCTGGAATGCTTGTATCCTATTCCTTTGTGGCCTGGCAAGGCCACCCTGCCACAGGGAAGTGATTAGTGTATGGGAGCCACAGTCCACACCAGAAGAAGTCCCTACTCCTAATATTATAAAAAGGAGACTGTGAGTCCTATTTACTACATCTGAGAAGAGGGTCTAGGTCCATACCAATAAAAAGGAGACAGAACTTTCATGAAAATATTTTATTTACAATTTATGATTTTAAATATTCTGAAATCAAGTACCATGTTTATGTATACATTGTTTCATCCAGATAAACACATGTGCCTGTTTAATATATTGCTACAGATTGGATTGAATCTGAACACATTCTGTACTCTCTTGCATTGAATTCTAATCTCTAAACTGATGTTGAGTTAGGCATTTACAGAGTAATTATGTGGCAAGAGGCATCATGAGTGAAATAAATGCCCTGATAAATACTTCAGTGGGATTCCACATCATATATATTATATGTGACAACAATTAAAAGTTACATGTCTCTAAGTCAAGAAGATAGCCCTCACCAGATATTTAAACTTCTGGCATGATGTTGGATTTCCAAGAAGTTAGAGTCGGAGGATAAGCTTATTCATAAGCTATAAATTGCTATAGCAGCCTGAAAATTGTAAAACTGTTCTTGATAAATATTTTGAGTAGGTAAATATTCTATGCTTTACTATCATATCTTGAATTCTTTACTATGTTGCTTTGCTGTCACCAAACTTGTATATGTTCATACATCCGGAAAGAAAGTAAAACTGGGGATTATTTTAAAATTTGTGAGACTGAAAAATTGAGCACATTCGTAATTCATGAAATGGTCTCATATTTACAATTATTTTTCCTAGTAAGGACAAAAGAGGGAATGGAAATTTTTTCTTAGCTTATGCACTAAACATTTGTTCTAATTATCCCTTGTCAGAGATTTATCATGTTTTAACATATTTATGCAAATTGAATACCTTGTAGTCACAAATGAATGAGATAACATAAGGCTAAAGAACCAAAGTATAAAACGTCTTCTTCTCTTTCAGTAATTGATTCACTTACTTTACATCCCAATTGCACTTTCCCCTCCCTCCTCTCCCCTGAGTCCCTCCCTCTCATGTGCTCTCCTCCTCCACTCCTTTCTTTTCTCCTCATAAAAGGGGAATGCTCCCTTGGCTAATAATCTGCCTTAGCTTATCAAGTTGCAGTATGACTAGGCACATCATCTTCTATTGAGGCTAGACAAGGCACTCCAATTAGTGCAAAAGGATCCAAAGGAAGGCAACAGAGTCAGAGACAGCCCTTGCTTCTGCTTTATGAAGACCAAGATGAACAACTATTTTTTTACATGCAGGGAGCCTAGGTCTGTCACATGCATGCCCTCTGATTGGCAGTGTAGTCTCTATGAGCCTTTATGAGCCCAGGTAAGTTGATTATGAAGGTTTTTTGTTGTTGTTGTTGTGTCCTTGACCCTTCTGGCTCCTTCAGTCATCCCTCCCCAAGCTCCTCCCAATGTTTGGCTATGAGTTTCTACATCTGTTTCCCTCAGTTGCTGGGATAAACCTCTCAGATTACAGTTATGCTAAGCTCCTGTCTGCCGGTATATCATTAATATCAGGTCAAAGTTTGGCCATTTCCTCAATTTCTGCTCCATTATCATCTCTGCACATCTTGTAGGCAGGAAAAATGGTGGGTCAAAGTTTTTAAGGCTGGATATGTGTCTCATCCTTGCCTGGTTAAAGGAGATGACTCAGGTTCCATATGCTGCATTATTGGAGTCTTACCTTGGGTCACCATCATAGGTTTCTGAGAGTTTCCATTGTCCTAGATTCTAATGTATTCCAGAGATGCTTCCCCCACATTTTCCAGTTGGCTCTCCCAGTTCTCTCTCCCTTGGTCTCCCCATAGTTGATCACTCCTGTTCCCCTCCCTAATGTCTCTTCCACCCAGTTCCTTCATCCATCCACACCTGATGTCTATTTCATTTCCTCCTTCTCAGTGAGTTAAGTGGCAGCCCTTGTGTTCTTCTTGTTACTTAGCTGCTTTTTTTTTTTTTTTTTTGGTCTGTGGACTATAGCATGGTTATCCTGTACTTTATGGCTAAATTGCACTAATGAATGAGTTCATACCATCTTTGTCTTTGTGGGTCTGAGATATTTCACTCAAGATGGTCTTTTCTAGTTCTATCCACTCTGCCCACCAGTTTTATATTGTCATTGTTTTAACTGGGTGAATAAATGGTAAATATACCACAATTTCATTATTCATTCTTAGATTGAGGGGCATCTAGGCTGTTTCTAGTTTCTATCCATTATAAACAAAGTTGCTATGAACAAACTGAGCAAGTGGCCTTGTGGTATGGTAAAGCATCACTTGGTTATATGAAGAGGATTGGTACAAGTCAGTCTTGAGGGAAATTGATAGGCAGTTTGCTGAGCAATCACCAAATTGATTTGAAAAGTGGTTGTAAAAGTTTGCATTCCCCCCAGCAGTTCTGAGGGATGGATGGTCATATCTCGGAGTCATTTTGATTTGCATTTCCTTGGTGCCTAAAAATGTTGAACATTTTTTTCAAATGTTTTTCAGCCATTAGTGGTTATTCTATAGAGAATTCTGTTTAGTTCTGTATCCAATTTTTATTTGGGGTATTCAGTTTGTTGATGTGTGAACTCTGGTGACTGAGATAAGATTTGATTCTACCTGTCAATGAGCATGCGAGATCTTTCCAACTTCTGATTTCTTGTTCTATTTTGTTCTTCAAAAACCTGAAGTTCTTGTCATAGAGGTCTTTGACTTTCTTGGCTAGAGTTATGCAAAGATACTTTATGGATTTTTGTGGCTATTGATAAGGGTCTTGTGTTCTTAATTTCTTTCTCAGCCAATTTATCATTTGTATAAATGACAGCTACTGATTTTTTGAGTTAATGTTTTATTCAGCCACTTTGCTGAGGGTGTTATCAGCTTTAGGATTTGGAGTCACTTAAGCATGCCATCATATTATCTGTGAATAGCAATATTTTTATTTCAATTTGTGTATTCGTTGATCTCCACTAGTTGTCTTATTGCTCTAGCCAGAACTTCCAGTACTATATTGAATAGATGTGGAGACAGGGAGCAACTTGGAATATTCCTGATTTGTGCAGAACTGCTTTAATTTTTTTCCCCCACTTAATGTGATGTGGTTATCAGCTTGCTATATATTGCCTGTATTGTGTTTAGGTATGTGCCTTGTATCCCTGATCTCACCAAGATGTTTATTTTTTAAATTTCTTTATTATTTTTCTTTTTTCACATACTTTTATATTATCACACATATACACAGTAAACTGTCTACAACAAGAAGAACCACGAAACAATCAGTAATTATATAAATGTTTTATTCATAGTGTTTTGGATATTTATACTTAACAACCATGAAGAAACCGTTTTGTCATGAAGGGGTGTTGAATTTTGTCAAAGTTTTTTTCAGATCTAATGCGATGATCACATGTTTTTTCTTTCAGTTTGTTTATATGATTCATTACATTGATGGATTTTCATATGCTGAACTATCCCTGCTTCCCTGGGATAAAGCCTAGTTGATCATGTTAGATGATGTTTTATGATCTGTTTTCAGATTCCATTTGCGAGTATATCTGAGTATAGTTGCATCAATATTTATTTATCAGGAAAACAGGTCTGAAATTTACTTTGTTGAGTCTTTGTGAGGTTTATAATCAGACTGATTGTGGCCACTTAAAATAAAATTGGCAATGTTCCTTCTCTTTATATTTTATAGAAAAATTTGAGGAGTATTGGTATTGTGTACTAATGTTATTTGCCCCAATGATATTTTTTCTTCTGGGAAAATTTAAATGACTGCTTCTATTTCTTTAGGGGTTATAGGTTATTTAAATTGTTTACCTGATCTTGAGTTAATGTTGGTAAGTGGCATCTATCAGGAAAACCATACATTTCATTTAAAAATTTCAGTTAGTGGCCAATAGGTTTTTGAAATAAGGCCTAATAATTCTTTGGATTTCCTTGGTGTCTGTTTTTAAGTCCTTCCTTTCATTTCAATATTCTTAATTTAGAGATTCTATGTCTGTCTCTTGGTTAGTTTGGCTTAGGGTTTTTCTATCTTGTTGGTTTTCTCCATCTCTAAGATTCTTTCAGTTTGTGTTTCTTTTTTAAATGCTTCTATTTCCATTTTCCGGTCTTCAACAATTTTATTCATTTTGGTTGTATTTTCCTGTATTTGTTTAAGGAATTTATTCGTTCCCTCTTTAAATGCCTCTATCATTATTACAATGTTGGATTTAAGGTCATTTTCTTGTGCTTCAGCAGTGTTAGGATGTTCAGGGCTTGCTGTAGTAGGATAAATGGGCTATTGCCATGACAATTGCCATGACTGCTGTTGATTGTTTTTTTTTTTTTTTTTTTTTTTTTTTCGTCTTTAGGTGTGCCTGTAGGCTTTTATTTTTTAAATATATTTTATTGATTTATTCATATTACATCTCAGTTGTTATCCCATCCCTTGTATTCTTCCATTCCTCCCTTCCTCCCATTTTCCCCTTATTCCATTCCCCTATGACTGTGACTGAGGGGGACCTCTTTCCCCTTTATATGCTCATAGGGTGTCAAGTCTTTTCTTGGTAGCCTGCTGTCCTTCCTCTGAGTGCCACCAGGTCTCCCTATCAGGGGATATGGTCAAATATGGGGTATTTTTACCCTGAATTCTTACCATCTCAAGTTCTTTGTTATTAAGGTTTAGATGCTGATTTTTCAGTTTATCTTTGTTAGATGGTTTATTTTTTTATTTTCCCCCCGAGGTATCTGTTTCTTCTCAGTCTTCTGACCTTGGTGGCCTGGTGTTGTACCATTGAGCCTTTAAGCCCAGTAGGGTTACTCCACTGGGATTTTTTTGTGGTCTACAACGCTCTGTTGTTTTCTTTGCAAAAGTTGCCTCTGGGTTCCTTATTCCCAGTGTGGCCTGGAATTCCTTGTGCCTTGTGGCCTTTGGGAAAGCAATCAATGTTATAGGGCTAAAAATGGAGCAGAGTATGGAGAGCAGTTCACCACTGTTGGCTCTGCTTTCAGGGGAGTGGGAAGGCAAGGGCTTGGAATGTGGCAGGTGTTCTCACCTGGTGTTGCAGGTGCCAGCAAGACTTGAGCAATGCAGGCAGAGTTGTACAGGAAATATGTAGCACAGAGTACGGCTTAAATCTAATACTTTTTATCCATCTATCTATCTATCTATCTATCTATCATCTATTTATTTCATATGTACTTTATTAAAATTACTATTTGTCAAGTACAATTATAAGTACTTGGTAATATTGATGTTATTCAGAGCTTTTCCATTTACAAAGCACAATTACTAGTATAATTATGTATACAATATAGGATATATATATATATACATATAAACACAAATGTTTTCATCATTTTAATATTATATATATACATATCTATCTATATATCTATATATATATATATATATACATATTGTGAACCAAAATTTCCATAATGAAGCTGTGACTGAAAAGCCTGGTTAACTAATTAGAATTTCAGTGATGTAGAGAGATGAGACTGCTTCAAATTCAGAGTGATACTATCTTTGAACATCTTTATCACTCTTAATAGCCATTCATTGTGACTCTTACTTAAAACATTGAGAATGTGATAACAGCAGTAGCTCTATCAAGCAGGGCTAAAGTGCTGTCAATCAATTAAGCAGAGCTCCTAGGGGTTCACACAGAAGCAAACAAAAATCACAGAGTTTGCATGGGTCTATGCTAGGTCCTCTGCATATATGCTAGTATTGTTAGTTTTGGGGTTTTGTTTGTTTGTTCTTTTTGTGTTTCTCCTAACAGTGGGAATGGGAAATTCTCTCACTCTTTTGTCTGTTCTTAATAGCCTTTTCCTCTTAGTAGGCTGCCTCATCCATTCTTGTATGATGGTTTATGCCCAGTCTTGTATGTTATTATGCTGTGTTCGGTTGATGTTCCTGAGAGGCCTGCTAATTTCTGAACACATGAGGGAAGACGCGATCTGGGAGAGAGGGGAAATTGGAGAAACTGGGAAGAGTGAAGGGAGGAGAAACTGCAGTTTTGATGTATTATATTAATAAAAAATAAAATGAAAGTTACTGTGATTTTGCTTCATTCCATTACTATAAAAATGTTTATAAATCACTTCTTCATTGGAAATTGGTATATGGGAAAACCTGAATATGTTTTCCTGGCGCATAGTCACCCATATTTGATTCTAAAATAAAACAGAACTTATTTTATTTTGAAATGAGAAATGTTTATTTCACTGTGTGTGTGTGTGTGTGTGTGTGTGTGTGTATATACAATAGTCTTCCATTATACCTTTTAAAATTGTCATTCACAATTCAACAGTAGGCATGGAAAATGACTGCTTTATATTTTTCATCATTCTGGTATAGTTGGACGATTTTTATTTTTTATAAGTACATATCTCTGTATTTTTTATAACCTGCTTATAAACAAGTATGACCAATGGCCACCGTACTGATATATCACCCTCATCCTCAAAGGGCCTTACTGAAATAACACTGAAGTGTTTTTGAGGGACTTCTGCTTTGTTTGTTGCATTTTGTATTGTGGTTGTTTGGGTGCCCATTCTTTCCTCAAAGGATACGGAACAGGAGCCAATTTGAGAGAAAGGAGAGGTGCAGAGGGTTAGGAAGGAGCTGGGAGGAGTAGAAGGAAGGAACAGTGTGTAATGTATAAGAGAAGAATTTATTTTAAAAATGTGTTGGTATATAGTTATCCCAAAAGCCTAGCAGTATAATTAAATGTGTTTTGCTGAAGTGACCTAATGTGTCACCACTTTTAGAGTAAGCCATTCTTTTTTAGACTCAGGTTCCCCATTTGTGAGCACCCTTGCAAATGTCTCTTCCAGTTGCAAACCCTCTCATTTATGTAAAAATAAATCTCAATATTCACAATGAAACAGCATTAAGAGCAGGAGTGATAATCATAAAAAATGGCAGCATAATGGACATTTACTAATGTTTATGTACAAAACCAAGAGACAACAGATTTAAAATCATGCTTTCACTTTTATCCATGATTGCACAAAATGTGTGAAATATATCTGCTGATTGAAATTCACAAGAAAATTATGGAAAAGTGACAATATTTCATCTGAGGAATAAAGCCTGCATTATCAGCAGTTTTCTAGTCTCCAAAAATACCAGAAACTATCAGGGGAGTATATTAAGCATTCAGATCTCAAATCATCATCTAGGATCTATTGAACTAGAAATTTGGAATGTACCCCAATACTTTTCATCTCTAAGTATGGAAATATCAACTGACAGCATCTGGTTAATTCCTAGAATGAGAATTGGGGGTAAATGGCAGTAAAACAAGCACCATAGAAGAAACAGGTTATTTGAAGTTGTCATCATATCTGATTTAATCTTTGTTTTTATGCAAATGCTTAAAGATCCAAGTTTACATAAATTTGGACTGATTATATTAAGAACAACGTCAGTGGTGGTTTAAGGACTAAGATTTCTGACTAAATATAAATATATTTTAGGAAATGGCAGCAAACTGATGACAAGGAAGATGGCAGAGTGTCTGTTCAAATAAGCCATTTGTTTTATGACATTTCACCCTTAGTGATCACTGACATTAAAATCTAACAGAAGAAAGACTTTTTTATTTTATTATTTTTTAAAAGATGTATTTATTATTAATACAGAAGGAATACCATATCTCATTACAGATGGTTGTGAGCCACCGTGTGGTTGCTCGGAATTGAACTCTGGACCTTTGGAAGAGCAGACAGTGTCCTTAACCTCTAGAAGGATCCAGAGGGTCCTAGAAACCTACAAGTAGAACATTATGATAGGCATATTTGGGCCCAGGGGTCCTGCTCAAACTAAGGCACCAGCCAAGGACAATACAGGCGGTAAACTTTAAACCCCTACCCAGATCTAGCCAATGGGCAGAACATTCTCCACAATTGAGTGGAGAGTGGGGTATTACTTTCACACGTACTCTGGTGCCTCATATTTGACCATGTCCCCTGGAGAGGGAGACCTGGTGGCATTTAGAGGAAGGATAGCAGGTTACCAAGAAGAAACTTGATACCCTATAAGCATATACAGGGAGAGGAAGTTCCCCTCAGGAATGTCATAGGGGAGGGGAATAAGGGAAAAATGGGAGGGAGGGAAGAATGGGAGGATACAAGGGATGGGATAACAACTGAGATGTAACAAGAATAAATTAATAAAAAATTTTGAAAAATTCTAACAGAAGACTCACAAGTCAGAGAGATCTCCTGTACTCTCATTATCAGTGCTAGAATAAATGTAGCTATAAAAAGAATTCCAAAAATCACATTCTAAGATAAAGAGGTTGTTCATTGATGATCCAAAATTCACACATAGGTGAGAATTTATCATAAGCACAAAGACATAATGGAAAACAATGATTTTGGTTCACTACCTCATTTAGAGCAAATTATTTGAAAGTCTTTTCTGCCAACAATTAAATACAATCCTTTGTTTTATATTTTCATTTATTCATGAGTCTCTCATACATGATGAAAAAGTACATATATACCTTACATTTTACCCATGCAACTATCCTATATCCATGACAGCATGCCCTCTTCTAACTTCGTGTTGTTGCTTGGTAGCCCTCTAAATCCAGCTAGTCTACCCATATGTGAATGTTGTGCAGTCATCTACTGAAAATAAAGAACCTACTTGAAATTCTATTATCAATATAGAATTATTCTTCTTTCCCAGCAATTGTCCAAGGCCAACGGCTCCTCGGCAATTGGTGGAGCCCAGAAATCATCTATCCATCTAAGGTAAGACATTGATCTTATAAAGGTCTTGTGTAGGTGACCATAGCTGCCATAATTTCATGATTGTCATAGAGAGATAATGTTCAGAAGACCGCATTTCACATTCTTTCCATACTGTGGCTGCCACGATATTTTTTAAAATACCACTGAGTTATAGAAATTTATATTTGAACATTTCCTTAGGACCCCTTTGTTGAGCAAAGTGTTTGAAAAATTTTTGATCTAGGTACTTGGTATTGATTCATTAATAGTTTAAATTTAATTAACAGTAATGTCATTACCCATGCTAAAATTATTAATACACTTTAAAAAGTAATGAAATACAAAAGAACTTTCTACAATGTTCATAATCCCTTAAAAACCAATCATGGATGCTCAATTTCTACTTTATAGTTTATCTCTATAAATATCACAATATAATAAACACTATATTTACAAGAATTGGTTTTTCAATTCAGGCAAAGTAAAAGGCACTTTATATTTTTCACAAACTGCCAATCATTCCAAAGCACTACATATATTGCTTCACCTGTTGATCATTTTATTTTATCTGTCAAAATGGAAAATATGTGGGGAGTCACTTGAAAGTTCAAGCAAATTTAAATGAATTAAAGGTTCAAACAAGTAATTACTGTCATTGAATAAAAGGTTACTTAGGACTAAGTCTGACCACTCCATCTATTTAATAGTCTTTAGTCAAAGACAGAGGGTTGTATATCACTGCCACTCTTTCAGGAAAGCTGAGATAGGCATTTGTATGCTGACATTGAAACTAATTTTACAAGATATTTTGAATGTAACTTATTACGAGACCTGAGGTCTAAAGAGATCCTACTCCGTAATTTTAAGGACAAATCTCTGACAGATTAAGTGCCATAAATGTCTTAGAGACACTGCCATGAATGCCTTCAAATGCCATTCAATGTCTGTACAATGCTGACAAGTAAGAAGGATCAATTATGGATAAACATAGATGAAGGTTGGGAAGGAAATTCTTTTTCCAAAGGATTGCATTGTCAACTTGAATTTTATAAAACATTTTTCAAAGTGCTCATTGGCTGAATTAATGACGGTTGAGGGCATTTACAATCTTTAAATAAATCTTTGGCAAAGAATTATTAAAATGATCATCTTAATAAATATAAGAACAATAAGTAAATTATAATATGTCTATATAATGACATGTAATGAATAAAAATAGTTTTTGAGCATTTAGAATTTAAATTCTTCAAATTCAAGTGTAGCAAAAACATGTAAAAATTAAGACCAACGAAGAAAAGTGTTGGAATCTTAATTCAAAGGCAGTCTTTTGTTTTGTTTTGTTTTATTGTTGTTGTTGTTTTTGTTGTTGTTGTTGTGTGTGCTTACATGCATGCATGTGCGCATGTGTGTGTGTTCCTTTCCAGTTAAAAAGAAACTCTCAATCCATCTTATTATCTTTTCAATGTGGTTAACTAAATACCCTGTTTAGAATTTACATAAGGTAACATTTCCTACATAAGATACTCTCATCACACAAAAAACAATATGAGTTTGTTTTTTCTTTGAAGTTTGACTTTATTGTTCAAAGTAGGTTTATGGTTCAGGATGCTTGTGCTGGAAAATCATTCATGGGCATATATAAGTCCTTTGAGGATGCTGTCTCAGGCTCTTTGGTATTTCCCCAGACTTGCCCACACTAAATAAAGAGCTCCCAGAGAATGAGGCAGACAAGTCTCAGAAGGCAACAAGACAATTTGAAGACTTTTATTACTTGGCATTTGATTGCATTGACCAAATAAAGAAATATGGCTAATGGCCAACTTATCCTCAGCACACTAGTGACAGGAATGGAATGAATCTTATGATCATTAAAGATAATTGTCTTTCTTAAATAGGTGTTAATCTCCATATTAATCAGGTAATTTTTTCCTTCCTCTTTTCTCATAACACAGACAAGTAGATCAGTGGTGAATCTGCATATTTAAACATAGACCTTCCAATCCTGTCCCTCTAAATTCTGAAAACTATGATAAGGGTAACACCACCATTCCAGCTACTCAGAACAAACCTTAGGTATTTTCTTGATTCTTATTTGTCTTTTTCTCTGGTTTGTTTTCTAATCCACCAGGACATTCTATGATGTCTACCAAAGTCTCTCTCTCTCTGTCTCTCTCTCTCTGTCTCTCTCTCTCTGTCTCTCTCTCTCTGTCTCTCTCTCTCTCTGTCTCTCTCTCTGTCTCTCTCTCTCTCTGTCTCTCTCTCTCTGTCTCTCTCTCTCTCTGTCTCTCTCACACACATACACACACACACACACACACACACACACACACACACACAACCAGTGACCATCACTTCCTTTAGAACCTGCTGGGCCTGGACATTGTTATCTCTTGTTTGCTTTTTCTGCAATGGGCTCCTAATGATCTTTTTTCCCCCCTCAAGCCATAGCTATTTCACTATGATAATGTACAATCACCCTGAGAGTCAAAATCACTCTGTTATATGCATAAGTACCAAAGAGAGGCAGCATAGAAGCTAAATTTGTCTGACAGTTCATAAGTCTCTACAAAGGTTGAACACTTCAGCCTTCCTCTCTACAGAAGCAGTTCAAAAATTTTGATAGCTCTAACTGCTTATTTCAGTATGAAAATGCACATGGATGCTGAGTGTCTAACGAAGCACAGAACAATACATTTTGTCAGTGTTAAACACATCAACAAGTAAAGTCACCAAATAGGACACAGCAGCACTTTCAAGATTTTGGATGACACAAGCTACTTACTATTTTGCTGAGATGCATCTAGTAAGACATCAAGTGACCTGTTAGCTAATTAAAGAGAGACAGAAAGAAGACAAGAATGGTTGATTCTTGGTTGATGCAGGAAAGCTTGAGGGTTAGTGAGGCTATAAATGTGATATCAAAGCACACAATTATAGGAGAATCTAGGTAACTTGGAGTAATTGTTTAAACACATATTTCTCTGCAAACAACTATAAATAATTGTGATTGGAATTTATACCATATAAATTTTATACAAGTCATATCTGAATATAGATCCTATAGGTGACTTTTAACCATCAAAACATTAATTACCTAGAATATCAGTTACTATTCTTATTTAAATCATTTGCCTTTATTATCAATGGTCCAGAGTTAACAAGTTTATTTATCATGTATTTTTAACAAATATTATTTACATATATTTCTATGTTTGTTTCAT
Organism: Acomys russatus; assembly: GCF_903995435.1. Lineage (NCBI taxonomy): Eukaryota > Metazoa > Chordata > Mammalia > Rodentia > Muridae > Acomys > Acomys russatus. The sequence goes on along the minus strand of NC_067144.1, from coordinate 61,185,812 downwards.
TAAATTTGTACTAAATTTAATACTTAAAACTATGTGTACTTGTACAAATATAATTATGCCTAATTAACACTAGGAAGCTCCTACAGATTCCAGGTATTAAAAATATTGTTATATTAAAATTAACTTAATTCTAATATTTCATACTCATTACTATTTTGCAATATATAATTATTGTAGTATTTCTAAGAAAATAAGTAGAAATAAAGAAAAGTGTTACTTACACTAAATGTATGCCAAAAAGAGAACATATTTTTCTATATTACTTTTAAAATGATTCCAAAAATAGTTTCATCCACATACAACTGGACTGAAACACATATGATTTATGAGCTATGAGTTACCCACACACAGGACCTGTACAGGGTGGAGATAGACAGGGCCCAACTATAAAAGGAGGAAGTAGATGCAGGATTCCAACTGTAATTAAGAGGCTATTACAATTGATACCTTAGCAAAGAGAAAATAAATTTTCTCCAATGTTGTGTCACTGGGTATATTAACCACATCCTATGGCCAGCCTCATGACCAAAATAACACGAACAACATAAAATTAGCGCCATGTTTTGTTGTTGTGTTTTTTGTTTGTTTGTACATGTTGTGGACTTTTTGTTTTGTTTTTATTTCCCCAGGGCTTTTCCCCCAGGGCTTATAAAGTAAATATTTAAATGGTATCACATATGTCTGATGAAGCAAAGTATAATCACGACGACAATATTTTGATACTGAATTTTCTATTCTAAACTGAAAATATTTTTTTAGTTATTTTTATTTTTTATTATTTTTATTTTTATTTTTTTATTAATTTATTCTTGTTATATCTCAATGTTTATCCCATCCTTTGTATCCTCCCATTCTTCCCTCCCTCTCATTTTCCCCTTATTCCCCTGTGACTGTGACTGAGGGGGATTACCTCCCCCTGTATATGCTCATAGGGTATCAAGTCTCTTCTTGGTAACCTGCTGTCCTTCCTCTGAGCGCCACCAGGTCTCCCCCTCTAGGGGACGTGGTCAAATGTGAGGCACCAGAGTACGTGAGAAAGTCATATCACACTCTCCAGTCAATACTACTCAGTTATGAAAATATTTTAAATAGAAAATCAAACCAGAAGACATAAACAAGTTTGATACACATGACACATGGTCAAGACTCTCCCTGAAGCCATAATTTACATACACAATGGTTTTGTTGTTGTTGTTGTTGTTGTTGAAACAGATAGTTAGAAAATATAAGCAATCTAAATGTTTCCAGGTTATCACCAGAATTAATTTAGTCTTGATCTAATATTTATTAAATAGTAGAGTGAAAGAAGAAATTATGTTTACTGAATAGGTGTGTTTTCTGCCATTTGAAGGACTTCTATGATTAGTAAGTAAACATCTATTCATTTGTATAGGAAAATGTCAGTATCCTCACATCACCAAGCCTTGGTTAACATTTTTACTATTCATTCCACTGAAGATTAAACATAGCACTTAAATTGATAAAATTTAAATAAGTCTTAATATTGTTACATTCCAAAATTAATACTGTTCATTGTCGATGTCATAAATGCTATACATTAATTGAATTTGCAAAGGTTCACATGGCAAAACTATTTCAAAATAGACACGTTTCTTCATTTTGGACCTTGAAAGCTCAGGTTTCAAACACAACATAAGAGAAGCAATTTTCTATTTTAAATTTGCTAGGAAACTAAATTAATGAGACTAAATAAGAAGTTAACAAAAGCAAACAAATAAACGCATGAGTCCAAAATGTAAGTTAATACTAATATCTTGGAACTAAGATGTTTTGGCATTTAGCTGAATCTATCAATGTGTACTGAATGACAATAAATAATTTCAGACACAATAAATAATTTCCAGATAAATTCCTATAGTATTGTGATGGTTTATGTGAGATGCTCATTAATTCCCAGTTGGTAGACTGTTTAGAAAAGTTTAGGAGTGGCCGTACTGGAGGATATATGTCGTTGAGGGTTGGGCAGTTGAAACCTCAAAGGCTACACAAGGTTAGGCAAGCCCCATCCCCGTGTGTGTGTGTGTGTGTGTGTGTGTGTGTGTGTGTGTGTGTGTGTGTGTATGTGTTTGCTAGCAGATCAGATGTGAACTTTCAGTTACAACATTAACACCATTTTTGCCTACTTCTCACCATGCCTCCCACCACAATGAATGATTGTTTACTAGCCAACGAAAATTGTAACAATGCCCTCAATTTGTGCTTTCCTTTATATTTTACCTTGATTAGGGTATTTCTTCACAGCCATAAAACAGTAACGAAGACAAATATACAGTAAATTTTTATTTTAAAAAAATTTTGAAGTACATATATCTATATTAGGAATATGAGAACAGAAAGATGAGGCTACATTGTCCTGGGCACAATCAGGACACGGTCTGGGAGCCGATACGCCATATGAGAACAGAAAGATATGGCTACATTGTCCTGGGCACAATCAGGACACGGTCTGGGAGCCGATACGCCATGTTCTTGTTCGTATTCATGAATAAAAAGAAGAGCTGTACCACATGAGAGTGTAAAATCTGTGGGAACACAAGACAACAAAGACATTTTAATATAATTCATATAAAAGTTTAAGGTAATGATGTTCTGAGGTGAATCTGAACTTGTAGTATTGTGAATAGATTTTGTGATTGTAAAATGCACAGGGTTCTGAGACTAAAATTCATCTGCCATAGACTCTAAGAACTAAAAAAAAAAAAAAAAAATTCCTAATAAGACCCTACAATAAATGCTCACTTTTTTTTTTTTTTTTTTTTTTTTTACTATCCCTATCCTCAAGTTTGTCATTTATCTTTAACTTAATACAGATCCGTTAGATGCTGTCTTAAGAGCAAGGCACATGTACATAATGGAGAAGGCATACTTCTCAGGTATTGAATGTAGAAGCACTCACTTTGGAAAACTTCAGTCATTTTTCATGCGTGTATTAAGGCCTCTTTACATAGTGGGCACAGCTCCAGGTACTAAACAGATACCACTTAAAGCAAGTCTCTGCTTACCTGGAGCCCATTTTCAGTTGGGCTCAAAATATAAATGGTTGGCACTGGAGAAATCTAGGGAAAGTTGCCAGGTGACAGTTATGTTGAGAACAAACAAAAAATGGAAACACTACATAAAAGGAAAGGGAACTCAGTGATTTGAGGCACTCGATTTTTTACTGTTGCATACAGTGAGTGTCTATTTAACAAGATGACATTTAGGCAGATAACTACAATGCAGTATAGTTGCAAGTTTATTTAAATCAGAGGATAAAGCAAGGGCACAGATCCAGTGTAAACACATTTGTTATGTTTGAGAATGAATAGTGAGGCCAGTTAAGCAGGACAGCATGAATAAGGCCAGGCAAGTGATTAAGGCTTGCATCTAATATCTCTGAACCAAGAGTAGCAATACAATTAGGGTTTCAGAGTCTGGTGCCTGAAAGATGTGTGATATATAAGACAATACAGCTGTCATTAAATAAACACAGTCTAATTACTTACATTGTAAAATTTCTTTTTTTTAAACATTGATGTCAAATTTGAATATATAATCCTTTGACTAATTTTTTAAATTTTATTTATTTATTATAATTTAGTCACATTACATTGATGGTTATTTCCAAGCACTTCTCAGCCGTGTCTCACCCTTCACCCATCTTCTGCTCTATTCCCCTACCGTAGACTTCTGACAGAGAGAGGGGTCTCCAGCCCCACCATTTAATCACAGACTATCAGGTCTCTTCAGGGTGGCCTGCATCCCTTTCCTGTGTGTCCCCACAAAGCTGCCCTGTCAAGAGGATATTATCAAATTTAAGGCACCAGAATTCATGTCAGAGGTGGACCCCACTCTCTTCACAACATGGAAAATGAGGTGTCCACAAACCTCTTGTGAACAGGGGAATCTAGGTTCTCTGCATGCATTGCCCTTGTTTGGTGCATTAAGTTTTGCAGGGCCCTCTGTGTCCAGATATACTGGCCTATGTGGTCTCTCTGTCTCCCTGTGAATCTCCTCACCTCTCCATTTACTTCATTTTTCCATGCCCCCCACTCTTCCATTCAACTCTAAGTTCTTCTCCCAGGGTCCAGCTGCAAGATTCTGTATTTGTCCCAAAACACAGCTAGGTGCAGTTACTCAGAGGACATCTATGTTGAGCTAATATCCACTTATAAGTGAGTATATACCATAAATGTCTTTCTGGGTCTGGGTTACCTCATTCAAAATGATCTTTTCTAGTTCCATTCATTTGCCTGCAAATTTCAAGATTTCTTTGTTTTTGATAGCTGAACAATATTCCATTGTGCACCACAGTTTCTTTATCCATTCTTTGATTAATGGACATCTAGGTTGTTTCTAGATTCTGGCTATTATGGGTAAAGCTGCTCTGAACATATGTGCTTGTGGTATGCTGGAGTGTCTTTTGGCTATATGCCCAGGAGTAGTATAGTTGGGACCTGTGGTAGCACTATTCCCAGTTTTCTGCTAAAGCACCAGGTTTATTCCCAAAGTGGTTGTATAAGATTGTACTCCCACCAGCAATGGATGAGTGTACTCCTTTTCACAAATCTCTGCCAACATGTAGTATCACTTGAATTTTTTAGTTTAGCCATTCTTGTATGTATAACATGGAATCTCAGAGTTGATTTGCATTTCCCTGATGACGAAGTACCTTAGCATTTCTTAAAGAATTTTCTGCCATTCTATAGTCCTCTGTTGAAAATTCTGTATTCTATGAACCCTATTTGTTAATTGGGATTTTGCTTTGGTAGTATTTAATTTCTTGAGTTCTTTATATATTTTGGATATTAGCCCTTTGTCATGTATAGAGTTGATGAAGATCCTTTCCTAGTATGTAGGCTGCAGTTTTGTTCTGTTGATGTCCTTTGCCTTTTCAATTTCATGAGGTCCCATTTATTAATTATTGACCTTAGAGCCTGAGCTATTGGTGTTCTGTTTGAAAGTTGCCTCCTGTGATGATAAGGTCAAGGCTCTTCCCCATTTTTTCTTCTAATGGATTTATTGGGCTTGTTTTTATGTTGAGGTCTTTAATCTGTTTGGACTTGAGTTTTGTGTCTACATGTAGACATCCAACCAGTTAGCCCAGCACCATTGTTGAAGATGCTATCTTTTTTCCATTGTATGGTATTGGCTTTCTTTTAAAAAATCAATTGTTCATATGTGTATGGGTTTATTTCTGAGTCTTTGATTCAATTCCATTTGTCAACAAGCATATTTCTATGCCAGGACCATGCCATTTTTATTGATGTTACTCTATAGTATATCTTGAGATCAGGACTGGAGATTCCTCCAGAAGATAGTTTATTGTATAGGACTGTTTTAGTTATTATGGGTTTCTAGTTTTTCTGTATGAAGTTGAGAATTGGTCTTTCAAGTTCTGTAAAGAATTGTGTATGTATTGTGGTTGGGATTGCATTGAATCTGCAGATTGTTTTTGGTAAGATGGCCATTTTTACTATGTTGATCCTCTTGATCCAGAAGCATGGGAGATCTTTCCATCTTCTGATATCTTATTTAATTTCTTTCCTCAGAGACTTGAAGTTTTTTTTTTTTCATACAAGTCTTTCAGTTGCTGGGTTAGTGTTACACCAAGATACTTTATATTATTTGTGGCTATTGTGAAGGGTGTAGTTTCCCTATTTTCTTTTTCTGCTCATTTGCCATTTGTATATAGGAAGGCTACTGATTTTTTTTTTTTTAATCTAACCACTCTGATGAAGGTGTTTGTCAGCTGTATGAATTCTTTGGTAGAATTTTTAGGAACAGTAATGTATGTATATTATCACGTCATCTGCAAATAGTGATACTGTGGCTTTCTTTCCAATTTGCATTCCCTTGTTCTCCTTTAGCTTTCTTATTGCTCTAGCTCGGACTTCAGGTACTACAATGAAGAGGCTCGGATAGAGTGGATGGCCTTGTCTTGTCCCTGATTTCAGTAGAATTTAAGTTTTGCTCCTTTTAGTTTGAAGTTGGCTATAAGCTTTTATTATTGCCTTGCATCCCTGAACTCTCCATGAATTTTAGCATGAATGAACATTGGATTTTGTCAAATGCTTTTGCAGCATCTAAGAAGATGACCATGTGTTTTTTCTTTCACTTTGTTTATATGATGAGTTACATTGATAGATTGCCATTAAACAATCCTTTCATGCCTGGGATGAAGCCTACATGGTCATGGTGAATGATACATTTGATGTGTTCTTGGATTTGTTTTACAAGTATTTAATTGATTATTATTGAGTATTATATGAGTATTGTTGATAAGAGAAATTGGTTGGAAATTCTCTTTCTTTGTTGAGTCTTTGTGTGGTTTAGGTATCAAGGTGACTGTGGTATCATAGAATGAGTTTGGTAATGTTCCTTCCTTTTCTCTTTTGTGGAATAATTTGAAGAGAATTGGTATTAGCTCTTCTTTGATGGTCTGGTAGAATTCTGCACTAAATCCATTTGGCCCTGAGCTTTTTTGGTTAGAAGACTTTTGATGACTGCTTCTATATCCCTAGGAGATAAAGGACTATTTAATTTGTTTACCTGATTTGAATTCAATTTTGTTAATTGGTAGCTATCAAGGTAATTGTCCATTTCATTTAAATTTTCAAATCTTATGACATACAGACTTTTAAGTAAGACCTAATGTTTCTTTGGATTTCCTCTGTTTCTGTTTTTATGTCTCCCTTTCATTTCTGATTTTGTTGGTTTGAGTACTCTCCCTCTGCCTTTTAATTAGTTTGGCTAAGAGTTTTTCTAACCTGTTGACTTTCTCAAAGAAACAGCTCTTGCCTTCATTGATTCTTTGATTTTTTTTTTTTGTCTCTACTTTATTGATTTTATCCCTGCCTGAGTTTGAAGATTCCCAGCCATCTACTCCTTTTGGATGTGTCTGCTTCTTTTTGTTCTAGAACTTTCAGATGTGCTGTTAAGTTGCTTCTATGGGATCTCTACAATTTCTTTATGAAGGTTCTTAGTGCTACAAAATTTCCTCTTAGCACTGTTTTCATTATGTCCTATAAGTTTGGGTATATTGTGCATTCATTTTCTTTGATTGAGGAAGTCTTTAATTTCTTTTTTATATCATCCTGACGCAGACGTCATTGAGTAGAGTGTTGATTAGTTTCCATTAGTTTGTTGGCTTTCTGTTGTTTATATTGTTGTTGATTTCTAGCTTTAATTCACGGTGTTCTGATAAGATGCAAGGGATTATTTCAATCTTTTTGTATCTGTGGGGTTTGCTTTGTGACCAAGTATACGATCAATTTTGGAGAAGGTTCCATGAGGTGGAGAAGAAGGTATATGCTTTTGTGTTTGGGAGAAATGTTCTGTTGATATCAATTAAGTCCATTTGATTCATAACGATACTGATTTCAGTGTTTCTCTATTTAGTTTCTGTCTTGATGATCTGTCTATTAGTGATAGTATGGTGGTGAAGTCTCCCACTATTAATGTGTGGAGTTCTCTGTATGATTTAAGCTTTATTAATGTTTCTCTAAAGAATATGAATGCTCCAGTGTTTGGGGCACAGATGTTCAGAATGGAGCCATCTCTTTTGACTAGCTTTGGTTGAAAGTCTATTTTATTAGATATTAAATGGCTACTTTAACTTGCATTTTGGATCTGTCTGCTTGGAATATCTTTGTCCAACCCTTTAATCTCAGGTAATATCTATCTTGATTGCTGAGTGTGTTTCTTGTATGTAGCAGAATGATGGGTCCTTTTTTTTTTTTTTTAATCCATTCTGTTATCCTGTGTATTTTTATTGAGGAGTTGAGGCCATTGATGATGAGCAATATTAATATCCAGTGGTTGGTGGTTCTGTTTTTATTTAATATTTGTAGTGGTAATGTGTGTGTGCATTTGTGTGTGTGTGTGTTTCCTGTGTGTGTTTCCTTTCTTTTGATTTTGCAGGTGTGGGGTTATTTATTTCATTTGTTTTCCTGGAAAAAATTACCTTCCTTGGATTGGAGTTTCCATTCTAGTATCTTCTGTAAGGCTGGATTTGTGGCTAGGTACTGTTTAAACTTGATTTTGTTGTGAAATATCTTGTTTTCTCCATCTATGGTGATTGAAAGTTTTGCTGGTATAGTAGTCTGAGGTGACATCTGCAATCTCTTAGTGTCAGCATGACATCTGTCCAAGACCTTGTGGCTTTCATAGTCTGTATTGAGAAATAAGATGTAAATCTGATAGATTTGCCTTCGTATATGACTTAGCCTTTTTCTCTTATAGCTTTTAATATTTTTCTTGTTCTGTACATTTAATAATTTTATTATTATGTGGCAAGAAGATTTTCTTTTCTTTGTGCATTTGTTTCTTTATGTTAGGGATGTTTTCGTCCATGATTTGTTAAAATATTTTCTGGGACTTGGAGCTGGGACTCTACTTTTTCTCCTATTCCTATTATTCTTATGCTTGTTCTTTTCATAGTGTACCATATTTCATGGATGTTCTGTCAGGAGCTCTTTAGATTTAACATTTTCTTTGACTGCTGTACAAATTTCTTCAATCATATCTTCTATACCTGAGGTTCTTTCTTCTATCTCTTGTATCCTGCTGATGATGTTTGTGTCTGTACTTCCTGTCCTACTCCCCTTGTTTCCTATTTCAGGATTATCTCAGATTGTTTTTTCTTCATTGCTTCTATCACCATTTTTTAGGTCTTCAATCCTTTAATTCATGTCTTTCTTCTTTTTGATTGTAGTTTCCTCTCTTTCACTAATTTTTGTTTTTATATATAATTTATTTACATTTTGATTGTAATCCCCTTGCTCCTACCTTCCATTCCCCACCCTCCCTCTCTCTTCTGCCCTACTTCTCTCCCGAGACCTCGTACTGATCGGATCCTCCTCTCTCTCAGAATGACCAAAGTCTATCCTGTCTGGTCAGGACAGTCTGCATCCCCTTCCTCTATGATCCCATACAGGCCTCTGCCAAGGAGCAATGATCAAATCTTGGACATCAGAGTTCATGTCAGAGTCAGTCCCCTGTTCTCTCCTCCCCTTCCCCAGGTGGTGAATGAGCTGTCCATCAGCTACAACTAAACAAGGGGTCTAAGTTCATTGTTTGCAATGTCCTTGATTGGTACATTAGTTTTGTAGGCATCCCTGGGTCTAGAAATGCCAGCCTTAATAGTCTCCCGACCCCACCCCACCCACTCCTGTCATTCCACCCTTCATCTCTTCCATACAACTTGGAGCTCTTAACCAAAAGTGTGGGCTTTGAGTCTCGGTATCTGTTCAAATCCCCCATTTGATGGAGTCTCTCAGAAGATATCTATGTTGGACTAATATCCATTTATAGGTGAGTATATACCATGCATATCTTTCTGGCTCTGGATTACCTCACTCCAGATGGTTATCTCTAATCCATCCATTTGCCAGCAAATTTCAAGACTTCCTTGTTTTTGATAGCTGAATAAATAGTATTCCATTGTGTGAATGTACCATAGTTTTTTAAAATCTATTTTTCAGTTGTGGTACGTCAAGGTTGTTTCCAGGTTCTGCCTACTATGAATAAAGCTGCTATGAACATAGTTGTGCATATGTCCTTGTCTCAGATTGTCTGAGTTTATTTTTTCTTCGTTGCCTCTATCTCCATTTTAAGATCTTGAATCTTGTTTTCATTTCCCTCTCCTGTCTTTCACTAATTTCTTTAACCAATTCGTTCAGTTCTTTCACTTCTTTATTTGAATATTCCTATTCTGGTTTGAGGGATCTATATTCCTCCTTTAAGGCCTCTATCATTTTCATAACCTTAGATTTGAAATCTTTCTCTTGAGCATTGGATGTGATAGTGTATCCTGGGTGCTCTGTTGTAGGACTGCTAGTTTCTGGTGGTGACTAATGACCCCAGGAATTGTTGCTTGTGTTTTAAGCTGGTCCCTTCCCTTTGTGATGTCTGTAATGTCAGAAAGTCTTGTGGTCTCTGATGGTCTGAGAGTTTTGCAGAAGGAGTTTTGCAGAGGGTATAAACAATGGGGCTTTAGTCCCATGCCTAACTCACTTACTCTGGTTTCACTCTCCGCTTACTTGCTTTTTCTGAAAAGGTGAGCCAGGTACTAGGGAACAGATATCTGAGCAGAGAACTACTACAGTGGCCAGGCCAGCTTCATCCAGATGGAGAGCAGTAGGACTTTGGACTTAGGTTCACTCTGTTTACTTTCTGATTCTGACTTCGATTGGCCTGGCAGTTGGGGAACAGGCAGAAGTATATATGAACAGAGATTTGCACCAGGCGAGCTTCCCTGGGGCAGATGACAATGGGATGTTGGTCCAACACTCAGGCAACATCCTCTGGGTTCACTGTCTCTGTTTGTTGCTCATTGTTTCTGACCTAGCTGTGTCTGGCAGGTGGGGAGCAGGAAGTTAGGTATCTGAACAGAGAGCTGCTCAGGTGGTCCTGACGTCTTCCTCAGGCAGAGTATCCTTTGACTTTTTAAGTTTATTATCATCTTACAGAGGGACACAGAAATTGCCTTAGAAGACCTATTGGAGTGTGCCGTAATGATCCACATGGGATGTGGGCTGATGGTATAACAGAGCAGGACTATACTAGTGGGAAAGTCTGCTACTACTATTACTCTGAGTGGAAGAGATTGTATATGCTGTTGGACAAGATACATAGCATATGATTATCAAAAGGAAGATATAGATATATACACAATTTTGGAACATAAAGACAGAGACTTGCTCTAAATGATATCTGTTTAGACATGGAACTCTGCCTAATATATGAAAAGTCTTTAATACATGATTCAAAATGACAGAATATTACAACATGAGTGCTTCTACATTGTATACAACCACTATGAAAATCTATCTGGCACTTTCTCAGAAAATGGGAATAGGGCTTCCTCAAGACCCAGCTATTCCACTCCTTAGAATATACCCAGAAAATGATCCACCACATAGCAGAGACATATGCTCAACCATGTTCATAGCTGCCTTTTACACAATAGCCAGAACATGGAGACAGCCTAAGTGTCCCTCAGTTGAAGAATGGATAAAGAAACTGTGGTACATTTACACTATGGAATACTACTCAGCTATTAAAAGCAAGAAATTCCTGAAATTTGTGGACAAATGGATGGAACTAGAAATTATCAAAATGAGTGAGTTCACCCAGAAGCAAAAAGAGTCAAATGGTATATACTTACAAGGAAAAGTGGGTCAGAGGGGAGGACATCCTATTGGGACTTTAGGTGAGAGAAGCATGTGAGAATGAGGAAACAGAAGGATCCAGAGGGTCCTAGAAACCTACAAGAAGAACATTATGACATGCAGATCTGTGTCCAGGGGTCCTGCTCAAACTATGGCACCAGCCAAGGACAATATAGGCAGCAAATTTCAAACCCCTACTCAGATCTAGCCGATGGACAGGACATTCTCCACTGTTGAGTAGAGAGTGGGGTCTGACTTTCATGCGAAATCCCCTTGATGGGGAGGCCTGGTGGCACTCAGAGGAAGGATAGCAAGTTACCAAGAAAATACTTGATACCCTATGAGCATGTACAGGGGAAGGAGGTCTCCCTCAGTCACAGACATATGGGAGGGGAGTAGGGAGAAAGCAGGAGGGAGGGAAGAATGGGAGGATACAAGGGATTGGCTAACAAGATGTAATATGAATAAATTAATAAATTATTAAAAAAAGAAGTATGTCTTCTCCAAATGTAAGAGTACCCAACCCAAAGAGCTAGGATAAAATTGCCATATGTAGAGTGTAAAAACCTGAGAGAAGCATTTTTTTGGGAAACCAGACTTTGAAAACTTTAGAGTAAGCACAAACTAAAATACATGCTATGCGTCTAAGCAAACATCAAAGGGGTTTTTATACATATTTCCTGGAGTTTATGCATAAGAGCCTATCTTAATTGAATTACTATATTCAGGGAGAAAGTGTGCTTAATTTGGGGCACCATGCTGAAAGCAAGTGCCTTTCTTTGTATCTCACAAATATGGATATTCTCTCATATTTCTTATCTCAGTAATACAGAAAAAATTACTTACCTGAATGAAGATGGCAAAGGAGTTTGGAACATTTGAGAAGAGTAGAGAAGATAGAAAATTATCTAAATTTATGGATAAGGTAAAGAAGAAAGAGAACATAATTCCCATTTCATACCATGGACCCATAGTACAAATAAATACATCCAATTAAGCAAGATCTTTACGTATTAACTTTTTTGTGTATCAACAATATCATGCATTTGTTTAATTAACATGAAAAAAAAGCATGGTGCACCACTGTTACTTGTTTCTGCCAGAGCAGACCTCCCATTTTACACATGACTTTATGTTAGGAAGATATATTTTTAAATTTTATATTTGATTTCATAAGTTATTGTGGTATATTTGGAACATAGCTGAGAAATCATGCTGTTGGCAGAAAGTTGTTGTCTTTTGAGGGGCATGATATTTTTTTATTTGTTGTTGTTTATTCTTAGAGAGATATTTGAAAGTTTAAATGATAAGCTATTCTTTGCTTTGTTTGCTTTGTTGCTTTGTTGATGTCAGCTTAAATGATTTGAGGAGGGAGGGAGGCTCAGAATTAGAAAATTAATTATACCAGAATCACTTCCAATAATTTTCTGGTTTCAATTTCTCCATATCCTCATGTCACTCAAATTACCTTTTATATATAGAAACTAAATCTTCCATACACACAATGTTTATTTTTCATTGACTTTTATTCCTAATGTTATTATACTAGAATACATATTCTCTTTTCTTCAAACCATCCATAATATCTTTTGTTTCTTGTATTTTTTAGTAATATACATTAAGAAAGAAGGGTCATGATTTGTGTATACACACACACACATATATATGTGTATATGTATATATGTACATATATGTTACCCATATATGCCTGTTGAAATATGACATTTACCCTAACATGACTATAATTTTGTGTCACATACAAATATAATATATTTTGGGGAAATGCTCAGAAGTTTAAGTATTTGATGAAAGCAAGAGAATGGGCCAGAACCCATGTAAGTGATATGAGTATAGATTGACCAGCCTGTGGGGAGCCGTGCTAAATTCTGCCATGTCATGCTATGCTTAGGCTGCATGCTGCGACCTTCAAGTTGCTGACCTTTGCCTCATTAGGTCTTGTGTTCTAGGCTATCCTTGGACTATTTACCTTTGAAATAAGTAGGGAAGTCCAAATTTGGAACCACCCAGAAGATCAAGGAAGTTCTTACAGGGAACTACTCAGAGAAATAGGAAGTTTTTACAGGGAATTCCCACATAGAACTAGGAAATTCTACAGGGAGTGATTCAGGCTATTGTATTCTTGCCTGGGGGCTAGGGCGAGTGGGATTAGAATAGATCCTACTGACCTTGCTCTATATGTATTCTTACTAGTCAGGCATTAAAGTGAGTCTTGATCAGAAATTTCTAGACTTGACTCGTTATTTCTCGCGTCTCTGTACCCTACTTTCAATCCCGACTCCCTCTTTCAGGTGAACCCTGGTTAGATTTGTCCCACTGGCTGGGACACACCACCAGCCTATTATCTTCAGCCTTAGGAGGCAGGAGTGGGGAATTTCTAGGCTATGCTGTATCAGCAAGCTCTGATTTGTTTAAGATCCTGCTATAATAAATAAGATTAAAAACCAATAAAGGAAAAGATGTCTAGCATCAGCCTCTGACCTCTACATATAAGCACACCCATACACATGGGTTATCATACACACACACACACACACACATACACACACACACACACACACACACACACACACACACACGTCAACATGGAAAATACACAAAAATACAATGAAATGTTAATGGGAAACCATAAAAATGTTTTTGAAATAGAATGTGCTTTCTCTCAATCTCTTGGAAACTTAACCATCACTTTACAACTGAATAGTTCGGTAGGGAATAAGTAACATATATGAGCCACTTACCAATCTGTCTTACTTAAATTCCTATATCTAATACTATATTCAGATCTAATTTTATTATACCCAAAACCTATGATGCGGCGCTTGTCTAGGGATCAAGGCATAATAATTATCCTCTACGTGTACTTTTCTTTTTCCTTAGGTACCTTCTGTGATACCAGATCATGATCATCAAATCAGGTTGAGTTTAATTTTAAATGTCATGCCAAACCCAACTTAATGTTGTAATTAAAATGATTTATAGGTGAATTCCTCCCACTTGGAGTCCCCTCCCTTATTCTCCTTTTACTAAGCACTTCATGCTGCACCTTTCTTTAAATAGAAGGAGGACAATATTGAATAGTTTCATGCAGCATGCATATCTTCAGGACGTTTACAATGTTAATAGAGAGACAAGGTATGAATACATAAGATACTTGAAATGACTATCAAATTTCAGTATAATAATGAGATTCTGAAGTTCACATTTTGAGCATAGGTGAATTTAGATAAAATGATGTCAGTTAAAGAGTTTTCAGTGACAGGAACATGATCAAGTGGAAAGATTCCTGAAAGCAGTTGAAAATTTATTATTGAAACACAAAGAATGGTCTAAAGGAAAGGTAAAGATAAATCATTCTTTTCCATGAAATCAGAGGTGTTTTGAAGAAATGTATTTAAGGAAATGAAATGAAGTATTGAACTATAGAGGTTGAAGAACTTTGTGTTACACCATGTAGAAAATCCTAGTGCTAAATAATTTTCTCTTGCTATGGCATAGTGCACTGGAGCACTCCCTTGAGCAGCCACACCTCTCTGTTTTTACCACAGCTGTCTGTGGTAAAAGACAGACTTCTCTGATTAAGATTTGGAGTATCATCTGTATATGGGTTTAAACATAGACCTTTAGATGGGAACAACAGTAGTGTCTATTGTCCCAGGACTGATTAATGGTGCAGTTCTGGGGTTCGACCATGAAGACACTACCATCAAAGATTCATTCAGTGCTGCAGAACAAGGCTCAAATCCAATCAGAGATTTCTTAGTTATCCCCATACCTTCCATCATGTCACACAAGTGAGTGCAGTTTCTATGATAGCTTATAAGAGTTAAAATTGGGTAAGGCCATTGATACATTGTTACTCCTAGAACCCTCCTTAATACTTCTAGCCCTGTGAGAGCCAGTAGAGAATATGTTTTCAATTTATTTCCAGCCTGACTTTTATATTTTATTACAAAGTTGGATTATAGACTAAGCCATAGATTTTCATCATCTAGTTCCAAGAGAGAGAAAAAAGTGATGGTAAGAATTCGTTGAGGGCTTCTCTGATCAGCAGCTTGAATATAGATAGCCTACCTTTGGAAGTTCTTTTCGCAACCCATAGATTATATAGGCACAGAATTATTTAACAATGTGGGACATCTCCTATCTAACTCTCTCTTCTGTCTCTGTCTCTGTCTCTGTCTCTCTCTGTCTGTCTGTCTGTCTGTCTCTCTCTCTCTCTCTCTCTCTCTCTCTGTGTGTGTGTGTGTGTGTGTGTGTCTTAATAATTGTGTTAGAAGATAGTAGGTTAGATTTCCATGAAGTGCTTTTATACACCTGTTCCTATGTTGTACTTCAATGTATTCTTTTCTATAAGGGATATAGCTGGTTTTATATAGCTATGATCAGATAGCAAGATTAATGAAATCCATTTTAAAACATATCAATTAATACACTGATAATCTCATACAATATATGTATATTTTTATTCATCCCATTCTTCCATAAATTTTCCCTTTTCACCCTACACCCTCCCAAATATGTACCATCTTAAATAGCTTTCTAAAGTTAAATTTGCATTATCTATATATTACTAAATGTGGAGCCACCCCATAAATAAATGTTGACCTACCAGTAGCAAAATCTGCAAACAAAACTGACTGTCACTCCAATAGAATCATTCCAGGGTGCATAGTTCCTTATTTAAGGGTGAGTGATTCTGAAATTCTCACTACTTCGTTCATGCATGACTTGATCTTATATATCTTCTGCAGGCAACCAGAGATGCTTGAGTTCATGAGGGTAGTAGTTCTGTCATATATAGAAGACAATAACTCTGGTACTCTTTAATACTTTCAATAGTTACACCCCTCTTTTAAAATTATCTGAGATTTCCTTGTGCAGTATGATATATATATATATATATATATATATATATATATATATATATATATATATACATATATATATATACATATGTCATGGCAAACTCCTTTGATATTTATCTTTCTTTTGACTGTTGTGATTTTCTGTTAGCACCTTTTTAAATGACATTCAAATCATGGCTACTTTGTTAGATTTGTTAGAATTACGTAAAGAATCTAAAATAAAGTTTTGTAGGAAGAATTGTACAGATGACCTTAAAAGTTGTTCATCTCTAGATATTCAATCAGGATTGTAAGTACTTTTGTATCATGGCTTTGTTGGTAAATATTAATTTATTGTTTGACTCATATAAAGATAAGGTAGATTATGAAGTTGTGTGCAATAGTGTCATGTGATCATTAAGCAAACTCAAGATGAAGTTTGATGAGGAGGGAAAGGTAGAGGAAATGAAGACAAAGAGAAATCACAGATGGGATATGTGAGAAAGGTTTAGTAGCAGCATGAGCTTAGAATATGTGTAAGTGGTGTCCAGTCCAGGGATGTGGGTGAAGGCTAGGATCTAGAAACTCCCTTCAGCATAAAATCAGACAAGCGTTTAAGGCTTCATCAGTACATGTTTGATAAACTGACTTTGACAGCAACATGCATCAACAAGGGCATGGACTTTTTTTCTAAATATTTCAGAAACATACACATTAATATCTTGTAGGACAAATCAGAGTAAGCCTCACTGAATCGATTCTAACACAGATTGTGAAATTGTTCATTTGTACTTTTTTATATCACTAAATTTGCCATGATCTATTTTAGTAGCAATCATAATAATAGTAAACTATTACTTAAATTAAAAATGTTATAACAAGGTTGATATCAGCTCAATTGAAGAAAATCTGTTGGTAAGAGCTTAGGCATGAGTTTCTTTTTTTATTGAAAAAAATCATAACAATTTGGTTAAGTGACGAGAACCACTTCTTAGGTGACCAGCTTGTTCTGTTTCAGCCATGTGTTCATGGATTTATACTGTTCATCACAATTCCTGGAAAACAACACAGTCTGTCATGAACTGAACTATGTTCGGTGTTCTTTGTGAATACAGAACTCGTGGAGCATAAATGATGCTCTGAACTTTGAATCTTGACACTCACATTAAATACATTCTTAGTTTCTTTCCAAACTTTCTGTACAGTTCTGAGATTATTCATATATTTTCACACTGGTTACTTACTATATCATTTCTTTATGCATTATGTATGTGATTGGAACATATCTTAAATTTTTACCTTTTATATTTTTCTAGTTTAAGTCTTTTCTGGTTATTTGTATACACCTATTAGCAACTATGGGTTAGAACTCTTACCATATTTCATTCCTTTTAATAAAAGCATGCTAGACATATTTCATACACATAACTTTTTATGAGAATCAGTTCTTGTTTACAACACATAAAATAAACTTGTGAGTAGTTATTTGTTCAAAAGAAAGATAATATTCAGATTGGTACACACTAGATACAATGTTAGTCAATATAACGTAGATGTATTTCTCTTTGTCATTTACTAGTAACTAAATAAGTGTAGTTTGTACAATTAGATTATTTATACAAATACTGGTTTTTAAATTTTAATTTTCAATAATAGAAAATTGTGTCATAAGAGCATTATTTCTATCCCTCCATACAAGAAGTGACTCCTAAATGACCAAATCATATACATTTTCTGCTAAAGGTTTCTGTTTTTAAAAAAATGAGCTTTCACAGTGGCTCAGAATATAATATGTTTAGTGCTAAAAAGTAGGGACCCAACTCCCACCTCTACATCAATGTAAATTCCAAGAGTCTTAGCCCATGATCCTAGCACTGGGGAAGTAGAGGCAGATGGATTCCTTTGGCTTTTTGCTCAGCTACTTTAGACAATTCCGTGAGATGTAATTGAGAAATTGTACCTAAAATAATGAAATGGTACAATGAGGAAAAACTATTGTAACTATCCAGTCTCAACTTATATCATACACATGCAAATATGCCTGTAATCCTGTATACTTGTGATCACATACATACGTATGCTCCTACACAGACCATTCAAAATGGCATATGGCAGCATTAATCTAGATTCAATAATCAAACTTAAATTTACTCTGAAAATACTTTATCCTGTCCTTGCTTTGACATATTTCTAGTTTGAGACTAACAATATGTTAGCTTTGTAATTTAGACAAAAATATCCTTGGACAGAATACGCATTTTAAAGTTGTTACTATTCACATAAAATATTAACCTTTCAAATTAATGTTCTGTTTGTATATTTCATGCTTAATATTTGGAAGAGAACAAGACTAAAACTATTTTTGTCATTACTTCACATTCTTCCTCATGTATAAATAAATGTGATATTTAGCCTCAAATGATTTTTAGCTCAAGGAAAGATTAATTTAGAATGGATATGAATATGCTGTATTATTTTAACCAAATCTCCATTTAGCCCCAATTTAGATTGATTCAATGTGCTCTTTTTTTTTTTTTTTTTTTTTACTTCCAGAAATACTGTTCAATTTATTTTTTTAATGACAGTTAAATATGAGGAATTCAATTCAAGTATTTTATGTCTAAATAAAGGCTCAGTTTTCTTCTTTACAGAAGGTCGTATGTAGTTAGTATTATTTAATTTTTCTGGTTCCTACATTTGAAAGCTCCTTAAGTTCAATATTTCATTTACTTTTTAAGGTGTATGTATGTGTTATGCATGTGTGTGTTGAACTTGAGTACAATGTTCATGGAGATAAGATAACTTAGGCTCCTTCAGCCAGAGTAAAATACGGTTGTGAAGCAACTGAAATGAGTGCTGGAAAATGAACTTGGTTCCTTTGCAAGGCTAGTAAATACTCTTTACTTTTAATGACGAGATTGGATTCTTTCTCTTAATTGATTATAATTTATCCATATTACATACCAATAGTTATTCCCTCACTTCTATCTTCCCATTCCCACCCTTGATCCCTCTTCTGCCCTAGTCCCCTTCCCTAGACCTTGGACGGAAACAGACCTCCTCCTCCATGATATGACCACAGCCTATCAGGTGTCATCAGGATAGTCTGCATCACCTTCTATGTGGCCACATATCTTCCCCACCATGGAGAAGTGATCAAATCAGGGTACCAAAGTTCATGTCACAAGCATTCCTTGCTTCCCCCAAAGCCATGGAGAATGAGGAGTCCTTTGGATAGATGTGAACAGTGGGTCTAGGTTCACTGCATACATTGTTCTTGATTGATGCAAACAATGTGTGTAGGAATAGTGCTACTGCAAGACCCAGCTATACCACTCCTGGGCGTATACCCAAAAGATGCTCCACCATAAAACAAGGACATTGGCTCAACTATGTTCATAGCAGCCTTATTTGTAATTGCCAGAATCTGGAAACAACCTAGATGTCCTTCAACTGAAGAATAGATAAAGAAATTGTGGTGCATTTACATAATGGAATACTACTCAGCTAGTAAAAGCAATGAAATCTTGAAATTTTCATTAAATGTTCTTAATTGCTTAGCATATTGAGCTTTCTGCCCAGTCCCAAGTTCAGTATCTTAGATGGGGATTAAAATTTATAATTTTATGGGGACATGTTTGAATAACATTAGCATATTTAATTTGGCCAATAAAATGTGCATGAATGGGATAGGTATTAGGGATTCTCAGTACATTTTTTGCTCTACCTCATTATCTGAAATCCAGCACTAGTATGTTGAGAGAAATTATTACATCATCTCATATGACCCATCTTGTGGATAAATACAAGATGTCATATCTGTGCCATGGTTGAAAATATTTAGTCACTGAATATTGTGAAAACTCTCTTTTTTCTGTCTATAGAATATGGAAACTGGAAACGACAAAGAATTTCACGATTGTTAGGTCCCACAACAGTTAATTTAACCTGAATAGAATGAGAAGAACTTATGATAGCTTTAGAATAAGATATCATATTATCGGAAACTGTGAGAGGACATGAATGAAATTTGTATGACACAAAAATGTAGCTAGCTTCCACGAGCTAAAATAGGACTGTGAAAACCTGAGACTAGTAATAAGCTATGACATTTTCCAGAAGCTGAAAAAGTTATTAGATGTTCTTCTAAACATCTATATGTATGGAGAAAAGATTCACTGAGACCATATTTTTGTTTTTAAAATTTTTGTGATTCTTATAACTTAGCTATGTTTTATGTTTACTTCAAATGGATTATTGTATGTTTACTCTGTATTTTTGCAGTATGCACATACTATTTCCAATATGAAATTCTTAATGATAACAAAATAAACATGTTCCAATTTATAAAGGAAATAACTTACTAAAAGTAACTAAAATCAACATCAGTGATCAATGTCTTGGTATGTCCTGTGTACTTGGATATAATTTCAACTGCAATATTTGAGCTTTCGTGCAAGAAGCAGCATATTATCGAGCCTTGACTGTAACTAGTTCCACTACAGAAAAATAGAGGCTAATGTTAGCTTTCATAAAAATCTATGCAATCAAGCTCTTGCCTAGGGAAGAGAATAAGGAAGAAATAGATAAGGGACACATTCCACCATAATTAAATGAGAAAATAAAGTGCTGGGTGAGCCACAGAAACAGCATCCCTGGTTGTAACACACAGCCCAAACAGCTGGAGGCTACTTTGATTACTGCATAAAATAACTGAGCCATCCCAGAGAGACTGAAGAATGGTAACAATGAGGTTCCCTTCTTTAGCAGGAGGAAAGATATTAATCCTCATTGAAACAGAGACAACCTTTCTATCTAGGAAGCTCAAGAAAGCCAAATTAGACTTTATTGAGAGAATAAAGACTTCTTTGAGCAAGTTCAGCACACTCTGTATTGAATTGGCTTATTTTCATAGAGAATCCATGCCCTTCTACACTTATTTACTTTCTTATCTTATAATAACATTAATTTTGCCAATAAGCACACATACACATACACACACACACACACACACACACAGAGTGTGTCAGTTTAAGAGGAGTTTGTTAAAACAAACAAAAACGTGCTTCTTACTCAAACCAGGTAAAAATCATTTTAATAGCTTTTGCATACCTCATATATTTTTAAATTTCATGAATATAAATACAATTTTTAAGAAAACACCATCATGAAATAAATTATAAACAGCAAATAATAAAACTGACATCTCTCTCCCTCATTTGGATTGCAGAATAAAAGGCAGTTACATTTTTTTCTTCCACAATCTTTAAGCATATTTAAATGTTTTTGTTTATGCTTGAGAAGTTTTTCATGTATGCTAGCTGCCTTAGGGTTTTATTGTTGTGAAGAGACACCATGTCCATGACAAATCGTATAAAGAAAAGCATTTGATTTGGCTGGTTTAGAGTTCTGAAGTTTAGTTCATTATCAATATGGCAGGAAACATGACAGCAGACATGGTGTTGGAGAAGAGGCTGACAGTTCTATGCCTGCATTAACAGGCAGCAGGAAGAGAGCTTCTTGAGTTTCTGAGATCTCAAAGGCCACCAACTTGTGATGCACTTCCTCCAAGACTCTCACACGAACTCTGCTGCCCCCTTTTCTGACCACGTCCCCTGGATGGGAAGGCCTGGCAGCACTCAGAGGAAGGATAGCAAATTACCAAGAAGAGACTCGATAATCTAAGAGCATATGTAGGGGGAGGAGGTCTCCCTCAATCACAGACATAGGAGAGGGGAGAAGGGGGGAAGCGGGAGGGAAGGAGGAATAGGAGGATACAAGGAAAGGACTAACAATGGAGATGTAATATGAATATATTAATAATAAAAAAAAGAAATCCACACCTACTGCAACAAGGCCATGCATTGTAATAGTGCTACTCCCTATGGACCTATGGGATCCATTTTTATTCAAACCACATCAGCCATATTCATCTATAAAAAAAAGAAGAGACTGCTTTTTCTTAACATGTTAGATACACATTAGCCACTTTAATCATTTTCTCCACTGCATTGTTAGGACTTAGAAAATCCCCAGTATGCTATTATTGAGATAGTGGACTCTGAAGTGGAGACCATCAGTATAAGGCACATCTTATTCATTTATTTATGTATTTATTTAATTTATATCTCTAGATAGCAACTCCCATATGAAGTAGATGGAGGAGTCAAATGTTCACCAAGGCAACAAATGCAAATTGAAAATATTTGGAAAATAATAGTATTTTTAATATATTTTATTAATTTATTCATATTACATCTCGATTGTTATCCCATCCCTTGTATCCTCCCATTCCTCCCTCCCTCCCATTTTCCCCCTACTCCATTCCCCTATGAATGTGACTGAGGGGGTCCTTCTCCCCCTGTATATGCTCATAGGGTATCAAGTCTTTTCTTAGTACCCTGACATCCTTCCTCTGAGTGCCACCAGGAAACGAGGTCACATATGGGGCACCAGATTTCGTGTGAAAGTCAGTCTGCACTCTCCATTCAACTGTGGAGAATGTCCTATCCATTGGCTAGATCTGGGTAGGGGTTCAAAGTTTACTGCACATATTGTCCTTGGTTGGTATCATAGTTTGAACAGGACCCCTGAGCCCAGATTTGTCCATCATAATGTTATTCTTGTAGGTTTCTGGGATTCTTTGGATCCTTCTATTTCTGAATTCTCCCACGCTTCTCTCACCTAGAGACCCAATAGGATATCCTCCCCTCTGTCCCACTTTCCTGGTAAGTGAAGACTTTCATGGGACATGCCCCTTGGGCTATTGTCCTGATGTAAGTGAGTATATACCATTTGAGTCCATCTGCTTCTGGGTTAACTCACTTAGTATGATCATTTCTTGTTCAATCCATTTGTCCACAAATTTCAAGAATTTCTTGTCTGTGAATAGATACAATGAAGATTATTCTCCATCTAAGAAGTACAAAATGACCTAAAAGCAGCATTATCATATGGTTAATAATTAATATACTAAATGAAATACTTTTTGACAAAATTCTCTCTTTTTTTTTAAATTTTCTGGTCTGTAAGGTATTGTGATTTTATTGATAATCCATCATCAAAATTGTTTGAAAGTATATGAATCAATATAAAAACATTGTCTAATTCACACAAAGCATCTAATTTTAAAATTTAAAATTTGGACACTTCTTTAATCATAATCACTCTTGCTTCTTGACACTAATTCAGAAAGTATAGGATCACACTGTGATAGAACAGAATTTAGTTGATTAGAAATATGTTGCACAAATTTATTCCTAAGTATCCCATAACATTCATCAACAGTAAATAGTGCTATAGCCATACACTGGAATACTGCCCAACAAAACAAATAAACTGCATTCTATCCAAATCAGCAACGTGGATAATTCTCAAAAGCGTTTTTCTAGGGACAGAGCTAGACATAAAATATCACATGTTATAATCCAATTATCATAATACTTAGAGAAAACTTAGTAATAGGATCCATCTGACAAGTGCTATTTCAAATTATTTTTAATTCTTTCCATATATTATGCCACAGAAACCTTACAACCATCCACGGAATGTAAATACTATTACATTCCCAATTTTATAGGTGTGAATGAAAAGTATAATGTTATAGGGGAACTTGCTTGAGTCACATGCTTAATACACCCAAGCCAAAATTAAAAAAAAACTTTCTGGCGTTTGAATCAACATTCTGAACATGTCTTAATGTTAAGATAAGAACACTATTGCATTTGAACTATGTCATCTCATAATTAGTGTGGAGAGGCTTTCTCAAAATAGTAATAGTCATGTGCGTCATGAAGATCAAAGTCATTAGAATTAGCACAAGCAAAGCAGTACCTTAGATTTTAAGACCATATTGCCTGTGGGTGCATGCAACACATTTTTTTTTGGATACTCAACAGCCCAAATTTTATTCAGAATAACTTCATATAAATGTGCCATATATTTTGTCAAATACTTCTACTCATATACCACCAGCCATTCAAGCTACAAGACAAAATTCTCATAAGGGAACATTAACAAATGTCAGACATTATGAAAACAAATCATGTAATGCAAGAATTATTGCATTATATGAATGTATAAGCTCTGAAGATTGAAATATAATATAAGGAGTAGTGAACAGTAAATAAAAATTATGTAGCAGGAGTCATGGAGACTATACAGGACTCCTAATGGAGGCAGGGGAACACCAACCCACCCACAAAAGCTTTCACTGAAAATTTACCCTGTCTATAAGATATGTAGGGATGAAGAAAGAGCAGTGATTGAAGGGATTCCAATCAATGCCTGGCCCAACCTGAGACCCACTCCATGGGAGAGAGCTAACCCATGACACTATTAAGAATACTCTAATCTACTCACAGACAGGAGCCTAGCATAGATGCCTTCTGAGAGGCTTCACTCAAAAGTTGGTGGAAACAGATGAAGATATCCATAGGCAAACATTTGGGAGTTATCTCAGCAAATCTTGTGGAAAGGAGGAGAAAGGATTGAAAGGGCCAACAAAGATCAAGGACACCACAAGAAAACTTACAAAATAAAGTATCCTGGGCCAATAGAGCCTCAATGAGACTGAAATGCCAATCAAAGAGCATGCATGGAAGATACCTGGCTTGTTTTTCATGTGGGACAGTTAATTGAAGCAGAGGCTGTCTCTGACTCTGTTGCCTTCCTTTGGATCCCTTTCCCATAATTGATCTGCTTGTCTAGAATAAATAGAATAAGATGAGCAACTTGGTATGACTAGGCTGGGTGATATCCATGGGAGGCCTTCTCTTCTCTGAGGAGAAAGGGAAGGGTTGGTAGTGGAAGGGAAGTGTGAGGGAGGGACTAAGCAGGAAGGAAGGAGGGGATATTACTATCAGAATGTAAAATAAATAGATACATAAATACATTGAAAAATGAATAAGATAAGAAATGATGGGCGGGACCTTTAAATTTATAGTTAAATATTCTTCAGAATAGTAATGATGCAATGAATGAGATATAAAAGTTAATACATGTGTATTTTCCATAAACTTTATTTGCATAAATGCAGTGATGGAACTTTTATCTCTAGGTATATATTAATGGCATATGCATTTCTAAGGCTATCTTCACTTTCTTGTTTTCCTCTGGAACATTCTAATTCATACCTCACTAAAAAGCCTGGGAAATTGCTTACAAAATCAGAGTTTACCATAGTTTATTGTGGTCTGTGGCTTTGTGATTTTATATAACTCTTCTATAATAGATATTTCTCTAGATTCTTGATAACAACAATGGTTTTTCTTCTTTTTGCAATGATTGTTCTTTCCTTTAACCCATTCTTTTTCTATGAAAATGTAATTGGTGTTTTACACATATTATTCTACAGGCTGACCAGGAAAACAATCAAAAGAGCCTAATCCCTCAAAGCGTGCTCAGAAATGTTAGCTTTCTCTCTCTCAGCTTTAAAATGTGCTATGAGGCTTATTATTTAATCAAGATTGAGGTTTATTATGTAGAAATCTAGAGAGTGGAAAATCTTGTCATGTTCTTGATCTTACTGTGAATAATTTGAGGTTTTTAATCAGCTACTATTATAGTGACCATATATCTTTATTATATGATTTTTATTATGTTTTGTAGGTTTTCTCCTCTAGACTATCCATTAATCTATGATTTTTATCATAATGGCATGTTGAATTTTGTCAAACACCTTTTTTGATGCTGTTGAGATAACAATGTGATTTCTGCTTTTTTGACTGTATGTTGTATTGAATTTATTGATTTCTGTTTGTTGAAACAAAATTCACATTGGAATGAAAACCATTTGATCATGATTAATGAAATTTTGGATGTGATCTTGAATTTGGAGAACACATGAAAGAAAGTAAAAAAAATTCAAAATTAAGGAAGCTTTGGTCAAAATAATACAAAAGGAAATAGGTATTATTCCTCTTATTGCCGCTCTCAGGATTCTTTAATGTGTTAATCAATATATCAATATAAAATCTGATTCTCTGAGTTGGTAAAGGAAAGGTACAGAGAATATTTCAGCACACAAGCATAGATAATTTTTCAATGAGAGCAATAACAGAAAACAAGACCAACAATCATAAAAATAACACACAATGTAATTTTTCTGAATGATAAAGAAAATTGTAATTTGAATTATGGAGGATATGACACATGCTTACCTCAATGGAGAATTATCAAGATCATATTGTGTAGAACAACATAATGTTTTTATGAACACAGATAAGTACCAGGGAAACTAGAAATCTTAAGCAGCTAGGCTTGGTTCTTCAGCAGAAGGGGTGTGTATTACTGTTCTCCACTCACAAGGCTGGGAGTGAATGTAGTTAATAAATTGGTGAAATTTACTGTCTTTAGGGCAAGGCTATACATGAATCTTCTAGCCTATTATATTTATCCTAAGATTTCCCTTTGTTTTTCTTTTTTTCTCAGTCAATAGTACTGAACTTTAGGGAAGATGTTACTGATACTTTAGAGTTTGGTAGTCTCTAAGGTATCTGAAAGACCAAGACCACACCAGATCTAAAAGCTTCAGCTATAGAACTCATCTTCATGATAGAGGTCACATGTACTTTACAAATAATTACAATGTAGTTATACATTAAACTTTATTGTGCACATAATATTAAAATAATTGTACCAAGAAACTTTTCCCCAAATTGTACTGTACTTAAAAATGTCTAAAAGACACTATTCAGTGTCAGACTTAAGAAGTTTCAACAAGCACCAGCTACTAATTTGGACTGAACCGGATTTCCTTCTTGCTTTTTGGAGACCATTGCTCCAACAGCTGTAATGTTTGCAGGAATCCCTACCTGTGGCGCCCGCGCCACTGCGGTACTGAGTAGAGTGAGTAGAGGGCAAGGGACTGCGGATTTAACTCACACACACACACACACACACACACACACACACACACACACACACACACCACACAATAACACAGCGGGTCCTTCGTGCTAAGAGCAGCAGCCAAAGAACCTTCTTATAGGCAGCAAAACAGGAATCCTCTTCCCAGGTGAAATCCCTCATGAGGTGATTGCACAGAGGAGGAAAAGTCTCGAGGAAGGGAGGGGTGCGTTTTCAGAGCAGTAAACATGACTAGCTAACCAAGATAAACACAGACATGGAAGCCGCTAGAAACAGGACATGAAACAGCAAGACAAGCAGGCAGCCCAGTTGGGCCTGGTTCCTACACCTACCATATTGTATTGAGGGTACTTTTGTAGGTAATTTTGTTGATTGTGTTCATTGAATTGAGGAGACATACACTGTGACTAGCATTCCCTGGGCAGCAGGTCCTTAATTTTATGAGTGGATAAAAAATATCAAACACAAGCATGCACTAATTTTACTCTCTGCTTTTAATTGTGAACATAACCTCACTATTTTGCCTTGACTTCACAATGATAACATGAAATTGTGAGCCAAAATGTCTTTCCTCCTCTACTTTGTTTTGTCAAAATATTTTATCATAACATAAAAACATAAAACTAAGGCAGATGTCATAAATTCCAGAAGAGAACTTACTATTACCATTTAGCTAAATATAGCATAAAGCCACCTTCTAAATATTTATATTTATACTCATATGCAAAATCAACTGTCAACCTTAACTATAGAAACTTCTCTTCACATTGAAAGATTTTGAATTGAAAGTCTTATGGCTGCCCAAGATATTGAGGAATAATGACAGTTGAGAATTCAGCCTGAAGCAAGACATTTATCCCACTCCTTCCCTGCATCCAAGCATACTGCAGAAGAGGGAGGAACATTGTAGGGTCCCATCCACTAGACGTTGGCTTAACCATTGCAGTCACTAATTACAAGAAATACAGTTACATGCACTGAGCCAACACAGGACTAGCTCTGTCAGCAATTAGTTATGAACACAGCATAAACTTTTGGGGCATGACTCCTTACAATGACTGACAGATTCTGGAAGGGGGCTGGTCATTATCTTTAATTGATTAGCCCCTGATAAGTCCAGTGGGTCCCACTAGGCAACTTCAAACCAAAGAGCACAATGTACTGGGAAAATTCAGTGAGTCACTAAGTTTAACATGAACATGAGAAAGTGTCTTGTAAGGAAGGGAGAATGGTTCAACTTCCACCTTATAGAAATACATCCTTGGTTCAGATATATTCTCAAAATAATGTGGGATTGTTGATGAACACGAATAATCTACGTAATTTTTAACATCTCCACAGCATTATACATCTCATATAGACATGAATCTTAAAGTTCAGAGGATATTAAAATATCATAAAATACACACACGCTGTACAAAAACAACAATAGTGGATATAATTTTTACTATGAAAATTGTAGTGTTATGAGTAAAACAGTTCTTTATTTTTCCATTTCAGTGATATCTTGACATATCGATGCATATGTAACAAAACACTGAATAATAAAATAAGTAAATGGAGGTAATATATAATGACCTTATGCTAAACAATGAGCATATGAATGTGGTAGAAGCGAGCATTTTGAGCTATATTCATTCTAAAGTGTACATAGATAGGATCTCACCTTACCTTACTTTTAATTTCATATATTCTTCTATTAAATATAAATTAATTAGAAGTAAATTATAGTTGTGTGAATGATCATTTGTCTAAAGTTAAACATGATAGAGCTTATTTGCTATATCAATAGTAGATTTATCAATTTTACAAGCTGATTTGAACCCAACTTTTTAAGGGAGTTCTAAAACCTAACTACAATACATTTTTTGGAAATTTGTAGATGAGTCACGAGACACAGAATAATTGTCAATGTCACAGTTCAGTTTACATTGGTGGGATAAAAACACTAACCAAAGCTGGGCACAGTGGTGCATGGTTGTAATCCCAGCACTGATGGAGACAAAGGAAGGACAATCTCTGTGAGTTCGAGGCCAGCCTGGTCTATAGAGTGAATCCAGGATTGCCAAAGCTACACAGAAGAAAAGTATCTTGAAACTCCAAAAAGCCAAAATCAAAACAAACAACAACAAATAGTAACCAAAAGCAACCTGGGGAAGAGAGAGTTCCTTTCATTTGCAGTTCAAGGCCATCACTAAGGTAAGTCAAGACAGAAACTCAGTGTAGGGACCTGGAAGCAGTAATTGAATCAGGAGCCAGAGGCCATGGAAAACTACTTCTTTTTAAATTTTTCTTATATTTTATTAATTTATTCATATTACATCTCAATGGTTATCCCTTCCCTTGTATCCTCCCATTCCTCCCTCCCTCCTGCTTTCCCCCTACTCCCCTCCCCTATGACTGTGACTGAGGGGGACCTGCTCCCCCTGTATATGCTCGTAAGGTATCAAGTCTCTTCTTGGTAGCCTGCTATCCTTCTGTGCACCACATTCACACCTGGTGCCTATGGAAGCTTGAAAAAACCATTGGATTCTTTAGAAGTGGATTTATAGCTCAAAGTGTGCCTCTATGTGGGTCCTAAGAACCAAACTTTGAGTCCTCTGCTAGTGTAGAAATTGTACTTAACAGCTGAACTAGCCCTCATCTCACATATAACTTAATTTTAAACATTTTTCAGGACAGTATCATATCTCATGTTCCACTATCAAACTTAAAGTCAATGATGGAAATCCTTTAAACTAAGTCCCTCCTTGTAACTAGAGCTTCTCCCATATAAGAGGAGGTCTGATCATGTAGCCTAGGTCATTCTACAGGATCAGCAACTGCATCCCAATGATATAATACCATAGTTTCTTTAAAATATGAGATGCCAGTTCCTGTTCTAACACAGAAACTAGCCAGATGGAAAATTTGATAAAAACTGACTCTCAAGAAAGCCGTCTAAAAGAAACACCTGTGTTGAGACTCCGTTCCAGGAAGAAGTGGTTTTCAATCATTTATGTTCTATTCCTATCTTTTTTCAAAAAAAAAAAAAAAAGTATAATTTAACTCAGTCTATCATCAGGGCTAATCTAAACCTAAAAATTTGCAATATCATGAAAACACAAACTCATGAAGAACTAAGTTCCAGTGTTCTCACATCATTCTCTTAAGAAACAATTTAGAAGCTGAGTGTAGCTGAACACTTCAAAGAAATGAGACAAAAAGAATGATGAGCTTCCTCAGTTTTACTACACCTGCCATTTCACCTTTCCTTCCCATTTATTAGGTGTTTGAATCCTAGGGAGTTGAAGGAGAATAAACTACATTTATCTTTAGATATATTTTAAATTTGTCTCAGGAACATATAATTCAACAAGTGTCAATCTTGAGTTCATTAATGTCTTCAATATTCAGTATAAAGGTAAGTCAAATAAAAATAAATTATTCATGAAGAAAAGTCATAATGAATGATACTAACATAAAAATATTGTTCTTAATACATAATATATAACAAATGAAAGTTAAACTGTACTTAATATTAACTTATTATAATATATTTGAATAATAAACGTTTAATAATTAGAACTGATATAAATTTGAAATGTGACTGTTTTATTTTTGTAAGTGTTTAATTATGTGTAGATTGATATAATATGAGTACCACTCAACGTTTTTCCTCAATGATGATAGTAACAGTTTTAGTTCCATATACTCGGCATAATTAAGACCAGAAGTGTGTCTAAAGCATGAAGCAACCCCCATCAAGTCACAATAACTTTGATTATAGTTGTCAGAAGACGTCCTGGAATGGTGGTGACTCAATCCGTAGTTCTGTCCTTTGATGAGAATCCACTGAAATGCAGACTTGAACTCTTTAAATATTCAGTGCAGGTCCCTGGTCAGCAATGCTCTCCTTTTCAGGAGATGGACCTGGAAACGTACTTTAATCTCCAAGCAACTATCATTAATGGTAAAGATCACAGCTGATGGTTACAAGCCTCACTAAATGAAAGATGTTAGTCTGAACAAGGTGAAAACTCAAAAGCTTATGAATATATTACAGCATGAAAAAAAGTTTGGAACCTATTTCCATGGATGTATAATGCACAATTTCTGAAATGAATAAAAGTTTGAATCAGCTTTAAATAAGACATTGGAAAGACGTAAGTATAGCTGCTTTAATCTTAATCAAGGCAACTTGTGATGAGCTAATGAAGAGCAGGCAATCAGTCAGAGCCCAATCTTCCCAAACGGAATCTCAAACAACAACAGAGGAATTTTTTTAAACTTTAGTTTGTGTTAAGAGAAATGGGCAATGTAAGTGCTATGTAGATTTAATGTGTTAATGAAATCAATTCATCAAGTTTTAAATGCTGGAGGAAATTAAAATAAGAAACCATTCTATGCACAAAAGTGGTTATGTCTCAACCGAATATCCAGACTTGATAAAGAGCTCACATAATAAATTCTAAGTGGAGATTTAAAATATTTTGAACCAGCTTCTTTTAAATGCACTAATTTTTTCCCTCTTTCAGTTTATTTGATGACTATCTAGAAATAGTTTAGGACTATTTAGGAGCTCAGAGGAATGATAGCAGGCTACCAAGAAGAGACTTGATACCCTATGAGCATATAAAGGGGGAGGAAGTCACCCTCAGCCCCAAATCTGCCTATCATAATGGTCTACTTGTAGGTTTCTAGGACCCTCTGGATCCTTCTACTTTGCTATTCTCCCATGCTTCTCTCATCTAGAGTCCCAATAGGATGTCCTCCCCTCTGTCCCAGTTTCCTTGTAAGTGAAGGCTTTCGTGGGACATGCCCCTTGGGCTAGTACGCAGATATAAGTGAGTATATACCGTTTCAGTCTTTCTGCTTCTAGCTTAACTCACTCATTACGATCATTTCTAGCTCAATCCATTTTTCCACAAATATTGAGAATTCCTTGTTTTTAATAGCTGAGTAGTATTCCATGGTGTATATGTAACACAGTTTCTTTATCCATTCTTCTACTGATGGACACTTAGGCTGTTTCCATGTTCTGGCTATTATGAATAAGGCTGCTATGAACATGGTTGAGCAAAGTTTCTTGTTGTGTGCTGGAGCATCTTCTGGGTATATTCCAAGGAGTGGAATAGCTGGGTCTTGAGGAAGCCCTATTCCCATTTTTCTGAGATAGCACCAGATAGATTTCCAAAGTGGTTGTACTAGTTTGCATTCCCACCAGCAATGAAGAAGTGTTCCTCTCTCTCCACATCCTCGCCAGCATGTGGTGTCACTTGAAATTTTGATCTTAGCCATTCTGATGGGTGTAAGATGGAATCTCAGAGTTGTTTTGATTTGTATTTCCCTGATGACTAAGTAGGTTAAGCATTTCTTTAAGTGTTTCTCAGCCATTTGATATTCCTCTGTTGAGAATTCTCTGAAATGAACTCTAACTTTCATAAAATTTAAATCAAGCCCACAATGGTGAGTGATTTCATTGACATTAGAGCAGCTAAAATAAAAATTATGATGAATAATGACAAATGATTTTAAGTATGAAAATTAGTTTGATTATTGGATGTTATTGGAGGAAATGTAAATTTGACATATGAGGTTCTGCCAAAAACTAAAGACATAAATCTTATGTTACTCATTTTACTTGTTGCAATATGAAATTTTGAAGGAAATTAAATCATCTTGTGTGAGACACATCTACATGACTCTCTTTCTTGAAATACTATGCACAAAAGCCAGGCTGTAGCATCAGTGGACAGAGGACACTGGCATATATTATACACAGCTGGAAAAAATTGTTTATACATTGTAAGCAAACCTGTCATTGGAGCATCTTAGACAGACATGGATCACATCACAGTAACTGAAATAAGCCAGACACTAAAAAGTGATATTGCATTTTGTCACTTAAATGCAGAAACTAAGAGTATTAATGTTAAAAAATAAGAAAAATAAAGTGGAGCTCCACAACTTTCATTCCCAGTGCCTATTCTTACTACAGATAGCTTCATTGAGCTTTTGTACTTGGTTAATTTTACAGTATTATCTTTTTATTTATTTTGAAAGGCTTTTATAGTAAAGTTTATTGAATAAGTGATCACAAGCAGGAACTTGGAGATGTTTTGTGTAGAACTTGGATAGCTGGAAAATTCTCTATATCAGGAGTCATTCACATTGTTCTACAGCACGTTATATGGCTATTGTCTTTTAACAGTAATTATGCATGTATAATATGTACAAAAGCCACATTTGTGTAAAGAAAAGTAAAGGCTTCTCAACAGAAATGAAATAATATGTTAATAAATGGAGCTGATATTCAGTGTCATGATGTATCAGACTACCATAACGTACCCTAAAACATGTATAATATTGTGAGAAAATAGAAAAATATACTTTAAATTTTTGAAAAGTAAATGAACTTAAGTGTGTTAGAGTGCATGTGAAAGAAAGCAAATATTAATTGAGAAGTGAAAAGTGGAAACTTACTTATAATTCTTACAGGTCCAATAGTTTTAGTGACAAACGGATACAGGGTTGATAATATCGTCATCCATTAATGGTCATTTTCCTTATTCACTTTAGTTCTGTCTCCCATTCTCCTACTCCAGGGCTCCCATAACTGGCTATAAATTGTCAGCTCTGCAAAATTAGGTCCATTTTGAAAAATGTGAAGATCTACATCGACAGATGAAACCTGTGTGTTGCCAAATAGGATTTAAAATTCCTGGTTATACTCTTTGTGTTTGTTTTGTCTGGAATATCTTTTGACCCCTCTCCTCTAGTATGACTATTTTAGAATTTATTTATCTTGTAGTTTGAGTCCCTATATAATTGACTATAATGCGTTTTTATAGAAATGTACTGCAAGCTTAACTTCATTGTATATCTTTATGACAAATTGCTCAGCCAATCAGAGGTGGCCAGTGGATTAGACAATTACCATCCCCAGCTGTCTTTGCATCTCCCTTCCACACGGTGGGCACTAATGCTACCTGGGCACTTGTAGAGCTGATTTCATTGAACTTATTGTGTATTTGAGGGCTGTCCATTTGGAGAAATTTTCTTCCTTCAAATAAACATTTGCTAAATTTATTCATCTAGCAATTTTCTGTTAGTGGTGTTAGTGAGAACTCAGGGTTCTGCCCTCATGAATCTTGGAATGAAGATTGGGGCATGATTACTCTGAAATTTCTGTGTGATCTTTAGTATCTTACGACATGAACTCATTTCAAAGTTCTATGAGAATAGAAGTGGGATGATAAAATCAGAAACCTGATAGGTCAGGCTAGAAGGGATCCATGCAGACCTGTATGTAAGAATTCTTTTCTTTCTGTCTCAGAACCATTTCCTTTATTCTTGACTTTATTCTCAAAATACTCTTCAAATTAGTAAAAATTGACTTCCACAAATGTGTCCAAGGTTTAATATCACTAGCCTGATCACACAGAAATTAGACCTTCAACCTTGTTTTAATAAATGTCAAAGAAATTTTCCTGAAAAAACAAACAAACAGAAATTGTGATAGAAGGAAAAGCACACACATTAACAAAAGCATGGTCATGTACACACGGCTAGATCTCTGAGTTGACTTTTTTCTTTTAAGACAGAGCTGATAATGGGGTTAATGTTAGTGGAAAACTGAGCTGAGAATTGAAAAGTTTGCCCCTTAGATTTGTTCTCTACACTACAATATCTTCTTCTGGTATAATGATGTTTAACATCTACATAACTAAACTGCAATTACAATTTTTTTCATTGCATGTTTATAGTGTTTCTCATTTAGAGCCTATGTCTTTGTAGGAAGCTCCACGTCATAAATAACTTTTACTCCTGTCACCTGGCCTGATAATCTGTACTTAATAATGTTCCAGAATACAGTGATTGATAACATGCAATTCAAGGAAAGGTTATTTACTTATTAGTGGGCATAACATATCTCATTCTAAGATAGGATATATTATCCAAAGATTAAGGCTTGATATTGAAAAGTTTTGGAATTCTCATGCCATTTAACACAAACCTGTATTATAAAGGGAAGCTATGCATATAGACATCCATCTCATTAGCCCAACCTCTACTCTTCTAAAGACCAAAATTAGATTTGTTTGGTGAAGTTGCACATAAAAAGAAGAAAATTGTGACCTTCTGTTACAAGAAGGCATGATATTTGTAAAGTTAAAAGTTTTAAAGAAACGTACCATCAAATAAACTGGGAATATGGTGACATTTTATAGCTTAAATGTGAAATGAAAGGGCACTTCATCAGCATTCATAGTGTTCTGAAAACAAACAAAAATTCCTTCTCTATTCTGCATTAAGTCTCTACCTACATCGTTCAGTACTCATGGAGGATCTGGATGGCTCTCAGCTGGCTTACATCTTCCCCTACCTCATCTTCTCTGCACCTTGCTCTGTGGCCTCTACTCACTTGTTCCTGGTCGAGCAGCCACCACTTTATCTTTCAAATTGTCCTGGGTCACCTCAGCATTTCCTGAAGCTATCTTATAGCTGAGGGTGTTTTGAGCTCTACTACCAGTTGACGCTGGCCTTTTTCTCTGCATTCTTGCCTCTGCTGCCATGACCAGAGATGGGACTAATTAACAGCAGAACATATTTGCATAGTATGGCCTGTTCTTTCCCATCTAACTCTAGAGCAATGTGTGCCTACATGGGAAATAAGGAGGGCCAGCAAGCTATAGGGACTAAAATGGTGCCTGTTGTTAAATCAGTGATCAAAGTGAAAGCCACACCTGAAAGGGCTGTGCAAAAGCACCGAGAAGAAGAAGAATTAAACTCTAGATGAGAATAATGGGTATAGGCGAACATCCTATGGAATGTGTATGTGGAATCTACACTCCAGGTAAGAACTGTGAAATTCTGGTGCTTCGATACCACTATAAACTACCTAAAAGGAAAACTGCACAGTTTTTGCAATAAACTAAAATGTTATATGCCTTTTCTTATTCTTAGTCTTACAGCAACATGCACGATTTTAATTTACCAGAGGTTCTTGACGTGATCATACCACCTGCTTATTCTAATTTAAATACCGAAACCAGCAAGCATACAGAAATACAAGCTACACAGGTGAAAGTCTCACATGCATCAATAGAGGCACCCTTTTCCTTTGTATATATCTGAATTATGTACAGATAAGTGAAGGATTTTTCTGGGGGGAAAAAAGGCTATTTCCAGTCCTCACTCTGAGATCCTACAGAATTAATTTGATTATTGTTCCTTTACTTCTTCATATAAAGAGCAGCTAAATATTTTTACCTAATTCTACCTCACAAAGTAACTATGTGTTTTTACTGACTATTGAGTCCATATAAATGAGACAGGCTTAAATGGTTGTAAGTCTTGATCTTTTAATGATATTAATAACTGCTGACATGCCTGTACCTTTGGTCTGAGAAATCTGTGCTCCACATCAATAATGTCTGTTATTTAATTTGGCCTGAAAACCACTCTACAACTTTGCCATGATTATGATCTGAATTTTACATTTGAGAATAACTGAGATTTAAGGAGAGTAATTTTGTTTTAGAATTAATGAAATTTACTTTAGCCCACTTTTAGGTTTACAACAAAGTTGAGCAAAAGCAGAGGAAGCTTTGATATGCTTGTGCCTGCAGATAACAACCTTTTCCACTGAAGCACTTCACACCGAAGTGGTGTACACGCTGTTATAAATAATATCAGTTCACTCAAAGCTTATAGCTGATGTTATATTTTATAGTAGAATAGTTTTGGTTCTACATTCCAAGACTTTGGGAAATATGAACTATATGTCTTCCATGTCCACAACACTGTAGTACAAAACAGACCAGTTTCATTGTATTACAAATTCTCTGTGTTTGATGCATCTAGCCACTCCAGACCCTGACACCGTAAGGTAAATTTCCAGTTGAGCCATGAATGCATGACCTGAGAAGCACAAGATGTCCTATGATATCTGCACTCATGCTGAGGAACATGCACACACACACATTCATACATGCACACATGAATAAATAAAATCTAAATTAATTTTAAAAAAATGTGTACTACCTAGTCTTGAATCTCACAACTGAAAATATATATGTATATATGTATGTATTTCAGATTTAGTATGCATTTTAATTTGTGTGTGTTATCCTATTCTTTATTGAGTGATTTGCTTTTGTTTATGTATGTGCATCGCATGCCATGTAACAGAAATAGTCTAAAATCCTACAAACCTCTGTAATTTCATAATTAATGTATTTGTAAATACCTAAAAGATACAGTCATATTTTATACGGATCTATAAATTACAGGAACTAACGCTGTTAATTTGGGCCAGCAGGATAGCTCAGTAGGAAAAAGCACGTGCTGTAGTGACCTTCTAAGTTTGAGCTTCTCAGAACTCATCTCAATGTGGAAGAAGAGACATGACTCTATAAAATGCTCTTTAGCTCATGTTTACCTACACACACTTTATGGACACATAAAAGTACAATGATATAAAATAACTAAATGTGATCATAATTTAAAAAGAAACTTCACAAAATGACTTATAGAGGAAATAATTTCACATGTCAAAATTTGATGTATTTACTGTGCAATTGCATCATTAAATATATCTTTTCAATTGAGAAAAAGCAGGATGCCAACAAATCTTATCTTTCTTTCCTTCTTTCCTTTCCTTGCCTACACACACACACACACACACACACACACACAGAAGTCAAGAGACAAAATGAAAACCTTGTTCCTCTTAAATTTGAAGAAGGACCTTATTTTAATGAAAAACCCTTCTGCTCCCATCCTGCGTAGTAAGTCACACAAAATAGACTCAGTGTGAAACCTGAGATTTATTTACTAAAATATGTTTGCTACTTTCCAAATGTCAAGCATGCTTTGAATAATAATCAAGTTCTACAGTCCACAAGAAGGTAAATAGTCAGTCTCTCATCCACAAGATCGTTCTTTTCTTCTTAATAGCATGCTGAGGGCACGTCTAGTCTACACTTCACTGCCCGAAACTTTGGTCTGAATTTTTCACTTCAGATGATATAACCTTATAAGTGACACAATATAAACAACCCAGAAACGTGTGGGCAACACTACCACCACAGCACTGATCATGAACCAGCTGACAAGGAGCTAAGTCTCATGATTACCAGCAATAGCCTTACGCTCAGTCTTTCTTATGCAGGTGCCTATGCCTTTTTTTGAAGACAGCAAGAACCTATACTCATTGTTTGAAAAGCAGTTGTGTGATCCAGACATAAAGAGAAAAGAGTGACTGTTTTCAAGATGGTTTCAATAAAGAATAGGATAACACACACACACACACACACACACACACACACACACACACACGCACACACACACATTTTTAATGGCTCACTCGTTTTACTTGTGTCCTTATCTCTTGCATCAAATTTATTAATTAATGCTAGTAAATGGCTTCCTTATATCTCATTCATGTTTACTTTTTGGCATTTAGTGTGTAAACAAATTAAATTAAATGCACAACTTTTCGCTCCAAACATTTCTTTAAAAAAAAAAAAAATAGGAAAATTAAGTAGCAAATTTAATTTGTAGCTTAGCAAAAAATAATCGATGAAGTGTTTCAGAGCAAAACAAACAAACAAACAAACAAAAACAAAACAAACAAAAACCCAAACCCCTAAAAAACAACAAAAAAAGAACTACAATTATGTGCTATCAAATATTATTGTTATAAATGTTTCTGCCTATAATACCTTTTATTATTGCTGAAAGACTGCATCTACTAGGTCAAGAGTTACCCACACAGTCAAAAATATCAAGGCATGTAAAGTTGGTTGAGTTGAGTCTTGTGGATGCTGATGTAATCAGTGTATTTCTATCACTGAAAAACCACAGACCATAACCCCAAGTGTAAACAAGGCCTCAGGGCACAATGTTAAATACACCACAACTTTGAAAGGGCAATGAGTCTCCCAGGAAACAGATGTGAAGGATCATCAAAATGTCATATCTTCTGTTAGTAAATTTTCTGCAAAATGTGACCTTGAATACACAAATTACTTTTGAACACATTTTTCTACATAAAATTGGAAATGTCAACACTCTATTCAATCCAAAATTATTGAGCATAGTTGATGTTGAAATAAGCCTTCTTAAATTTGTTTTATATTTATTGACTTGTATATATGTGCATATGTATACAGCATGGGGCATGTGTGTATGTGTGTGTATGTGTGTGTGTGTGTTTACATGGGTGTATGGCATTGTGTATGTATAGAGGTCAGATTACAAATTTAGAGATATTTTTCTTTCTGCTGTGTTCATCCTAGGGATGAACTTAGGTCATCAATCCAGGCTGTAACTGTCTTTACTCCCTGAACCATCTTGCCAGGCATGAAATATGAAGACTATAGTTAAGTTAATAAGTCCATTGGGAGAACATGTTGTATTCTTTTTAAGTGTGGATGTACCATATTGATTACTGATACCATTCATTTATTTCTCCATTGTCTTTTGCAACTATACTGCCAGCCTCCTGAGTTGAAGCAATAATGAGATCTGCCCTGGGATCAGACTGGTTCATTCACTATATTCCTTTCAGGTTAACACAATCCCAAATTGACACAATCCCAGCACATAAAAATTATGCTTTGGTCTTACATAGTGAAATAGTGAGCCCTTAACTCAATTTTGGATGCTAAGCAATGTTAACCAACATCCTATGTCTGTTTCTGATGGAATAATGGGTTGACCTACTGTTAACGGCTTTGTATCTGAGCCTTTCCTAATTCTATTAAAGTGAAACAGGGTTTTATTTTACACCAAGTTTCAATTAAACAATTTTATATAATTAAGCATGCAATCATAATAATGACTGAAATATCTCAGAGATGTCATATTCATCTATAATTGGAAAACTATTATAACAATGCTTCAGGAGTTTTCATTGTAGGAACCAGGCCCGACTGGCCTGTCTGCCTGGCTTGCTGTTTCATGTCCTGTTTCTAGCAGCTTCAACGTCTGTGTTTATTTTGGTTAGCTAGTCGTGTTTACTGCTCTGAGAATGCGTCCCTCTCTTCCTCGAGACTTTTCCTCCTGTGTGCGATCACCTCTTGAGGGATTTCACCTGGGAGGAGGATTCCTGTTTTGCTGCCTATAAGAAGGCTCTTTGAGTAATTTATAAATTTAGGATATTAGCCCTTTGTCAGATGTAGGGTTGGTGAAGATCTTTTTCCACTGTCATTCTATTGATAGTGTCTTTGCCTTACAGAAGAGTAAGTGTTTGGGCAACACAAACTGGACTCCGGGATTTATAATAAAAAAGAGAACTGGAAGTTGGGAATGACGGGAGTGAGGGATGGGATTACGTCTGGGAGGAGCATAGGGGAGGAATGGGAGAGAATGTGCTCAAAACGCATTGTATCCATGTATAAAAATTTAAAAATCAATTAAGTGTTATTTAAAAAAAAAAAAGGCTCTTTGGAACTCTGGGAGAGAAAGAAGAATAACCTGCTGTCCTGGCTGCTGCTGCGGCTGCCGCTCTCTTACCACGAAGGACCCTCTGTGTTATTGTGTGTGTGTGTGAGTATGTGTGTATGAGTTAAATCCACAGTCCCTCGCCCTCGACTCGGTACTGCGGTGGCGCAGGCGCCACATTCATCACATAAAAATATCTGTTTGATTCTACTTTCCTGTTTTTAGTTGTGACATAAAAGTTAAGTGATGCTCAGTGGTCTATCACATAATCAAATATAAGCCTGATGTGGTTTTTGAAGTTTATGTTACAATAAGAATTCAAGGAAAATAGTTTCAATCTCACTTGAAATACACATTCCTTGGTTTGCCTTCCTTCCATTTTTCCTTCCTCCTTTTTTTCTTTCATACATTCATTTTTCTTTTTTAATTTTAATTTTTATTTATTATTTTATTATTAATTTATTCTTGTTACATCTCAATAGTTATCCCAACCCTTGTATCCTCCCATTCTTCCCTCCCTCCCATTTTCCCATTATTCCCCTCCCTTATGACTGTTCCTGAGGGGGATTACCTCCCCCTGTATATGCTCATAGGGTATCAAGTCTCTTCTTGGTAACCTGCTGTCCTTCCTCTGAGTGCCACCAGGTCCCCCCCCCCTCCAGGGGACATGGTCAAATGTGAGGCACGAGAGTACGAGAGAAAGTCATATCCCACTCTCCACTCAAGTGTGGAGACTGTTCTGACCATTGGTTAGTTCTGGGTTGGGGTTTAAAGTTTACCACTTGTATTATCCTTGGCTTGTGCCTTAGTTTGAGCAGGACCGCTGGCCCCAAATCTGCCTATCATAATGGTCTACTTGTAGGTTTCTAGGACCCTCTGGATCCTTCTACTTTGATATTCTCCCATGATTCTCTCATCTAGAGTCCCAATAGGATGTCCTCCCCTCTGTCCCAGTTTCCTTATAAGTGAAGGCTTTCGTGGGACATGCCCCTTGATCTAGTATGCAGATATAAGTGAGTATATAGCATTTGATTCTTTCTGCTTCTGAGTTAACTCACTCATTAGGATCATTTCTAGCTCAATCCATTTTTCCACAAATATTGAGAATTCCTTGTTTTTAATAGCTGAGTAGTATTCCATGGTGTATATGTAACACAGTTTCTTTATCCATTCTTCTACTGATGGACACTTAGGCTGTTTCCATGTTCTGGCTATTATGAATAAGGCTGCTATGAACATGGTTGAGCAAATTTTCTTGTGTGCTGGAGCATCTTCTGGGTATATTCCAAGGAGTGGAATAGCTGGGTCTTGAGGAAGCCCTATTCCCATTTTTCTGAGATAGCACCAGATAGATTTCCAAAGTGGTTGTACTAGTTTGCATTCCCACCAGCAATGAAGGAGTGTTCCTCTCTCTCCACATCCTCGCCAGCATGTGGTGTCGCTTCAATTTTTGATCTTAGCCATTCTGATGGGTGTAAGATGGAAACTCAGAGTTGTTTTGATTTGCATTTCCCTGATGACTAAGGAGGTTGAGCATTTCTTTAAGTGTTTCTCAGCCATTTGATACTCCTCTTTTGAGAATTCTCTGTTTAGTTCCAAGCCCCATTTCTCAATTGGGTTATTCGGTTTGGTGGTGTTTAATTTCTTGAGTTCTTTATATATTTTGGATATTAGACCTTTGTCAGATGTAGGGTTGGTGAAGATCTTTTCCCAGTCTGTAGGCTGTCGCTTTGTTCTCTTGACAGTGTCTCCTGCCTTACAGAAGCTTCTCAGCCTCATGAGGTCCCATTTATTAATGGTTGACATTAAGGCCTGGCCGTTGGTGTTCTGTTCAGGAAGTTGTCTCCTGTGCCAATATGTTCCAGGCTCTTCCCCACTGTTTCTTCTAAGTGACTTAGTGTCTCTGGTTTTATGTTGAGGTCTTTAATCCACTTGGATATGAGTTTTGTCCAAGATGACAAATATGGGTTCAGTTGCATTTTTTTACACATAGACCTCCAGTTAGACCAGCACCATTTGTTGAAGATGCTATCCTTTTTCCATTGAATGGATTTGGCTTCTTTGTCAAAAATCAAGTGACCATATGTGTGTGGATTCATATCTGGGTCTTCGATTCGATTCCACTGATCAACCAGCCTGTTGCTGTGCCAGTACCATGCTGTTTTAACTACTATTGCTGTATAGTACAGTTTGAGATCAGGTATGGAGATTCCTCCGGAGCACCTTTTATTGTACAAGATTGTTTTAGCTATTCTGGGTTTTTTTTTTTTCCATATGAAGTTCTGAATTGACCTTTCAATGTCTTCAAAAAATTGTGTAGGTATTTTGATAAGGATTGCATTGAATCTGTAGATTGCTTTTGGTAGGATGGCCATTTTTACTATGTTAATTCTCCTGATCCATGAGCAAGGAAGATCATTCCATCTTCTCAGGTCATTTTCAATATCTTTCTTCAGAGTTTTGAAATTTTTTTCAAACAAGTCCTTCACTTGCTCAGTTAGAGTAACTCTTAAGTATTTTATATTGCTTGTGGCTAATGTAAAGGGTGTGATTTTCCTAATTTCTTCCTCTGCAAGCTTGTTATTTGTGTATAGGACGACTACAAACATTTTTGAGTTAATTTTGTATCCAGCTAATTTGCTGAAGGTGTTTATCAGCTGTAGGAGTTCTCTGGTGGAATTTTGAGGGTCACTTATGTACACTCTCCTATCATCTGCAAATAGGGATAATTTGACTTCCTCCTTTCCCATTTGGATACCCTTGATCTCCTTTTGTTGTCTTATTGCTCTGGTTAGAACTTCGAGTACTATATTGAAGAGATATGGAGAGAGTGGGCAGCCTTGCCTTGTTCCCAATTTTAGAGGAATTTCCTTGAGTATTGTTGGACCCCAGAGTCCACACGGTAGGGGGTTGTCATGAGGGACCACTCAAGGACCACAGTGTTGATGCAAAATCACAAGGTTTATTGCTGATGCGCGTCAGGGGGCCTCAGGACTCACTTGGTGTGCCTCCAAGTCACTGTTACAGATTGCTCTTAAAGACTAAAACCACAAAGGTTAGGAGGGGCTGCATGCCCTATGTTAGGATTGGCTCTGGTGGTCGCTAAGAGTGCTTGTCTAAATGTTATTGGATATTGCATGGGTGGTTGGTCTTGGGGGCTATTCTTGGCAGGGAGGGGTTTTGGGGAGTTTCCTCAGAATTTCCAGATGGTACTTCTCTGAAAATTGTTTACCTTATGGAAATTGTTTATCTTGGTTGGCCACTTTGATCTCAGAAACTGAAACTGGCCTTCAATTCTTTCTGGGTCACTTTCCCAAGCTTGTCTGGGTAATGTTCCCAGGCTTAGGCTATTAGAGAGAGCCTTACAGTATCTCACCATTTAAGTTGATTTTGGCTATTGGCTTGCTGTATATAGCCTTTATTATGTTGAGGAAAGTGCCTTGTATCCCCGATCTCTCTAAAACTTTAAACATGAATGGGTGTTGAATTTTATCAAATATTTTCTCTTCATCTAAAGAGATGATCATGTGGGTTTTTTATTTTCAGTTTGTTTATATGGTGGATTACATTAATGGATTTCCGTATATTAAACCATCTCTGCATGCCTGGAATGACGCCTACTTGTTCCTGATGAATGATATCTTTTATGTGTTTTTGTATTCATTTTTCAAGTATTTTATTTAGTATTTTTGCATCGATGTTCATAAGAGAAAGTGGTCTGAAATTCTCTTTCTTTGTTGAGTCTTTGCGAGGTTTAGGTATCAATGAGACTATAGCCTCATAGAATGAATTTGGTAATTTTCCATCCATTTCTATCTTTTGGAGTAGCTTGAATAGTATAGGTATTAGCTCGCCCTTGAAGGTCTGGTAGAATTCTGCACTGAAACCATCTGGCCCTGGGCTTTTTTTTGGTTGGGAGACTATTAATGATTGCTTTTATTTTTGTAGGGGAAATGGAACTATTTAGCTTGTTTATCTGTTCTTCACTCAACTTTGGCAAGTGAAATTGATCAAGAAAATTGTCCATTTCCCTTAGATTTTCAAATTTTGTGGCATATATGCCTTCAAAGTAGGATCTTATGATTCTTTGTATTTCTTCAGTGTCTGTTGTTATGTCTCCCTTTTCATTTCTGATTTTGTAGATTTCAATACTGTCTCTCTGCCTTTTAGTTAGTTTGGCTAATGGTCTGTTTATCTTGTTGATTTTCTCAAAGAACCAGCTCTTGATTTTGTTGATTCTTTGGACTGTTTTCTTAGTTTCTAATTTGTTAATTTCAGCCCTGAGTTTGATTATTTCCAGATGTCTACTCCTTTTGGGTGTTATTGCTTCTTTTTTTTCTAGGGCTTCCAGTTTTGTTGTTAAGATGCTTATGTGCAATGTTTCCAATTTCTTTTTAAAGGCACTAGTGCTATAAATTTTCCTCAGCATTGCTTTCAATGTATCCCACAAATTTGGGTATGTTGTTCCTTCATTTTCATTGAATTTTAGAAACTCCTTGATTTCTTTCTTTCTTTCTTCCCTGACCCAGGTGTCATTTAGCAG
Source organism: Acomys russatus (assembly GCF_903995435.1). NCBI lineage: Eukaryota > Metazoa > Chordata > Mammalia > Rodentia > Muridae > Acomys > Acomys russatus. The sequence goes on along the minus strand of NC_067144.1, from coordinate 61,140,927 downwards.
AGAGTTGTTTAGTTTCCACGTACGTGTAGGCTTTTTGTTATTTCTGTTGTTGTTGAATTGCAGCCTAAGAGCATAGTGATCTGATAGGATACAAGGTATTATTTCAATCCTCTTGTATCTATTGAGACTTGCTTTGTGACTTACGATGTGATCGATTTTGGAGAAGGTTCCATGGGGTGCAGAGAAGAAGGTATATTTTTTCTTGTTTGGGTGAAAGGTTCTATAGATATCTGTTAGATTCATTTGTCCCATGGCATTGGTTAATGATGTTGTTTCTCGGCTTAGGTTCTGTTTCAATGACTTATCCTTCAGTGAGAGTGAGGTGTTGAAGTCTCCCACTATTATTGTGTGGGGATCAATGTGTGGTTTAAGATTTTTTAGCAGATCTTTTACAAATGTGGGAGCCCTTGTATTGGGAGCATAGATGTTCCGAATTGTGATGTCATCTTGGTTGACTTTACCTTTGATGAGTATGAAGTGTCCTTCCTCATCCCTTTTGATTAATTTTGGTTGAAAGTCTATTTTGTTTGATATTAAAATGGCTATGCCTGCTTGCTTTTTGTGACCATTTGCTTAGAATATTTTTGTCCAACCTTTTACCCTGAGGTAATGCCTTTCATTATGGGTGAGATGTGTTTCTTGAATGCAGAAGAATGTTGGATCTTGTTTATGCACCCATTCAGTTAGTCTGGGTCTTTTTATTGGAGAACTAAGACCATTGATATTGAGAGATATTAATGACCAGTGACTGTTAAGAGTCTTAATTTTGATGTTGTTTCCAGTTGAGCGTTTGTGTAGTTGTGTTTTTGCCATGGGATAGTTATCTGTTTCCTGAGTAGTTTTGGTTGTAGCTTGACCGAGTTTTCCTTCTAGTACCTTTTGTAAAGCCCGATTTGTGGCTAGCTACTGTTTGGATTTGTTTTTGTCATGGAATATTTTGTTTTCTCCATCAGTGGTTATTGATAGGTTTGCTGGGTAAAGTAGTCTGGCCTGACATCTGTGGTCTCTTAGTGTTTTCAGGATCTCTGTCAAGGCCCTTCTGGCTTTTATGGTCTCTCCTGGGAAGTCGGGTGTAATTCTTATAGTTTTGCCCTTAAATGTTATTTGACCCTTTTCCCTTGCAGCTTTTAATACTTTTTCTTTGTTTTGTATGTTTTGTGTTTTGATTATTATGTGACAGGCAGTTTTTCTTTTCTGGTCAATTCTATTTGGTGTTCTGTAGGCCTCCTATATGTTTAGAGGCATCTCTTCCTTTAGATTGGGAATATTTTCTTCTATGATTTTGTTGAGAATAGTTTCTGGGCCCTGGAGTCTGATATCTTCTCTTTCTTCAATGCCTATTATACTCAAATTTCTTCTTTTCATGGTGTTCTTAATTTCTTGGATGTTTTATGTCAGGAGTTTTCCAGATTTGGCATTTTCTTTAATGTTTGCTTCAAGATCTGTGATTGTATCTTCTAGACCTGAGATTCGTTCTCCCATCTCTTGGATTCTGGTAGAAAAGCTCACCTCTGTGTTGCTTGCCTTCTTCTCTGAGGTCTCATATCCTCATTTTTCTTCTGTCTGTGTGTTTATTATTGAATCCATTTTCATTTTCAGATCCTGAACTGATTTTTTTTTTATCTCTTTAATCTGATTGTTCGTATATTCCTGAGTTTCTTCCATTGACTCTTTATAGGTCTTCAGAGCTTGAACCGTTTTATTTATTTCTTTCATCTGGTTGTTTGCATTTTCCTGCAATTTTTCCAGTTCCACTCTATGTGCTTGTTTTATGTCTCTCACCTGTTTGTCTGCGTCTTCCTGCATTTGGTTATGAATTTTATTTTTTTCCTCCATTATCATCCTCATTACTAAGGATTTGAGGTAATTTTCTTGTATTTCAGTTGTATTTGAGTTCTCTGGGTTGTTTTCTTTGGGATAGCTGGATACTGGAGACGCCATGTTGTTTTGGGGTTTTTTGCATATGCTTTTTCACTGTCCCTTAGACATCTTGCCATCTTTCTTTTTGTTGGGTAGCTTCCAGAGTTGGATGGAGGGAGTCTGATGAGAGATTCACTTGTTTTCTCATGATTTCCTTAGGCTGGATGCTCTAATGCTTCACTGGTGTGGATGTTAGGAGGTTAGCCCTGTTGTTTTGGACTCTCATAGCCAGTGATCCTCAGCTCCCCTGTGATGTGCGTCCTGCAATCGTTCTGGGTCTCTGAATGAGCGTTGGGTCAGGCCAAGGTATCCACAGCCTTCTGTGTCCTCTGCCAAGTCCAGCCAGGAACACTGGGCCTGAAACATGGGCCAAACTCAGCTAGATTCTCAGGGCCTGTACCGTCTCCTGAGCTCAGCTAGGGATTCTGGGCCCAAAATGCACATAGGGCCCATCCAGAATTTTGGGGCTGGGATTGCGCACCAAGCTCAGCTAGGGTCTTTTGTCCCAAAGTGTGTGCTGTGGTCAATTATTGACTCAGGGCCTGAAATGTCTGTCAAGCTCAGCCAGGAATTCTGGATTCAAACTGCACACTGTGTCCAACCAGAGTCTTAGAGCTAGGACTGTGCCTAAAGCTCAGCTAGAGTCACTGGGCCCAATCTTTCTGCCAAGCACAGTTAGGGACTCTGGCCCCAAACTGCACGCGGAGCTCCACCCAAGTCTCCAGGGCGGAATTGTGCACCAAGCTCTGCCAGGGACACTGGACTCACACTGCACACTGAGTTCATCCCGGGACTCCAGGCCTAAACTGCATGGATAGTCCAGCTAGAGTCTTTGGGCCGCCGAGCCTGTGTGCAAAGCTCAGCTAGAGTCTCTGAGCCCAATCTGCCCGACAAGTCCAGCTAGGGCCTCTGGGCTGAATCTACATGCTGACCTCAGCCTGTGTCTGCACCCCAGAACTGCCCGCCGAGATGAGCTAGTGTCTCGATCAGAACTGCTTGCTGAGCTGAGCCAGCGCCTCTGGGGGAACCGAGCGCTCTGCCCAGCCTGCGCCACAGCAGAAGAACTGCAGCTGTGCTGAGCTAGCGCTGCTGGTGGAACCAAGTGGTCTGCCAGCCTGCGTCACAGCAGGGGAGCTACCGCTGAGCTGAGCTGGTGCCTAGGGTGGAACTAAGCACTGGGCCCAGCCTGCATCACAGCAGGGGAGCTGTGGCTCTGATGATCTAGTGCCTCGGGCAGAATTGCTTGCTGACCTGAGCCAGCATCTCCAGGGCACTGCCCACTGAACTGAAACCGGGACTCTGGGGCCAAACTGTCCGCCGAGTTGGGTCTGGGTTCCAAGGCACCACATGACCCAAATCCTGCCCAGAGTCTTCTCTCCCAAAGCAACTCCTACCAGCTACCACACCAATTGCCGCCACCGGAAGGCTCTGAGCTACAAACCTCAGCCACGGCCGCTACTGACGCTGGTGCTGCTGGTGCCGCTGCTGCTGCTGCTGCCTCTGCCATTTCTGCTCCGATCTAAAAAAATCTACGCTCCTCCCGTGTGCAGGGGTACGCAGGTCCTCTGCACCCTGGTCCCTCTGAACCGTGGAGCACTTCCGCTACCATGGTGTGGGGACCTCGGTGTTCCTGGCTCAGAAATCTGTGCAATTCCACATTCATTTTTCTTTTAACTTTGTTCTTCTTGTTGTTGTTTTTAATCCAGGCTTGTCAAAAATTTGTAATTCTTCCTCAGAACTCTGCTACAATTAAAGGTATGTGCTCTCATGCCAGATATAACCAAATGTTTCTTAGTCCCTTAAAAGACAGATTTTTCAAGTGAATCTTAATGAACTTGCACTTGTCATTAAAGATTCCAACACTTCTGGAATGTCCAAATGGACAGTCCAAAACCAATGTCCATTTGGTTTTCAAGGCAGCCTCTGTCCTCTTGATACTTCTCTCAATGTTGCTTCAATATTTTGTACTTAACATCAAGATCTCTCAGCAAGATGAAAGTGAGCATTATCCCTCACAACTCATACCAGAAAATATTAACTATGGACAGTGTTATTGTTAATAGTTACAGAGGCTGTTTCTCCATAAAGCATTTTGATGGGAGGCCATAGGATGCTGCATTCTGTTGCTATGGTAGGACTGCAGCATAGCCTTCTGTATCAAACCCCTTTATGTCCATTCAAAGAATCTAAATTACATATACTTATCATAATAATCTACCATTTTTAAAAGCCTAAACTTCTTGGATTCTTCTCCATGAACTCAAAGGGAGTACAATTATAGGACTCCTCATTTAAAAACTGATAAAAATTTCATGATGTGCCTGAAGAAAAAAAAATATGCCCAGACATGTTTAAGCCTTGGGTCTTGAACAACTATGTTTATTGTAGGTTTATTTGGCCTGACACGCGTAGTCACAGGAAGAAAATATATATGTGTTAGTTTCTAAATTTTAGGTTTTTGAGACCAACCAAAACAGTCTTTACTTCCTTTCATGACTTCTAAAGGAGATAGTATTTAGTAAACATATAAAATCAGCTATTCAGGAACACTTCTTTTTACCCTTGAAGTTCACATAGAGGCAAGAAACATGTTATATCTTTCATAGTGCCACTGCAACACTTGATGACAAACTCAAAGGAGAACGAGGCCATTTATCACCCAGCTTTGGTAAATTGCCTCTTTAAAATCCATAGTTCCTTAAGTATAACAAATACTTCTGTATCCAATCTGTAGTCCTATAGACAAGAATTGTAGGCAAGAGAGGGGATTTCTTGTTGAAAGTAGTGTGGACAAAAACTAGCATTACCAGAAATTTTAAATGAGTCCACTGAAATGAGTAGGATGGCAACTGCTTCTTCCATAAGGACTGTCTGATGTATTAGAAGTAGTTATGTCCTTCAAGATTTAAATAAATTAAAGTGGATTATATATTTTAAAAAATATTATCATGGAGAAAGGACCACCACAGGAAGATTGACAGTTAATATCTGAAAAGATTGTAATAAAGTATTTGTTTCTGTGTAGTTTTATATATTTCTTTGTATGATAATTAACATATTAGTTATAATAATGAAGAGATTCGATTCAAATATATAATTTTACAAAGTATATGATAACAATTGCTAATTTGGATATAATAATATAATCATTGAAACATTTGTAGTGTTCTTTAGACATTCCATGCAATAATAACATGCAATCTGATTATTGTACTTCTCCTCTTATTCCCTAACACCCCTCTTAACTTCCCCTATTGTAGTATGTATCTAACTAAGCTGAAATCGGTCCCAGGACAAGTATTCTGAATGATTAATTAGTATTGTAGAACACTGGATTCACAAAAATTAACACATTTATGTAAGAATGTGTTGTGCTATCTATGTTCAAGGTATTCTGTTATTTTTTGCTATCTATGTTCAAGGTATTCTGTTATTTTTAATGTGACACTAAACTTCTGGAGTTTGAAATCCCTGATGTAAAGAAGATAACAGTTTACTGAGTGATACTTGGTACAAAAATAAATGTATGTGGTTTTTATCACACAGATTACCAAGTTTCAATGCTCATTCATATGGTATATATAGTGGCATTGAGCACGTTGTATTAGAATTTAATTACTAATTATGAATATTATAAACAAGTTTCACAATGTCGGTGACCTCTGAGTTTTATATGAAACAGTAGAATAATTTTAATGTGAAAGAGGAAACATGGGATGTCCTGGAAAGCTGGTAGGCCAGAAATTTAGGGAGGCGAATGTACAGTGTGGTTTTGTGTGTCAACTTGACACAAGCTAGTTATCAGAGAAGAAGGAGCCTCAATTGAGGAAATTCCCTCCAGAGATCCAGCTGTAGGGCATTTTCTCAATTAGTGATCAATGAGGGAGGGCCCAGCCTATTGTGGGTGGTGCCATTCCCGGGTTCTATAAGAAAGCAGGCTAAGCAAGCCATGTGAATCAACCCAGTAAGTAGCAAGCCTCCATGGTCTCCACATCAGCTCCTGCCTCCAGGTTCCTAACCTGCTTAAATTTCAATCTTAAATTTCTTCTGGAGGTGCCCAGCAATAAAGAAGTATAAGTTGAAACCCTTTTCTCCCCAACTTGCTTTTTGGTCACAGTGTTGAATTGCAGCAATAGAAAACCTAACTAAGACAGCAATCTTCAGATCCTAATTTGTAAGTATTGTTTTTATTTCCTGGAATGATAGGGATAAGATTAGATCCATACCCAAGCTTTACTAATGTATGGCTTGGTCTGAGCCCAGAACTTTTCTATCTATCCCCAGGCCTGGAAGCATCTAGTCTCCATACAATCTAATCTTCTGCAAGCCTGGACCTTGAAGGTTTTGGCTTCCAGCCCCCTTCTGCTAACTTGGCCTAGAATGTTTTCAGCCTGTAAGAATAAACTTAACCTTGTTAGTTCTTTCTGAACTCTGGTTGGTTCATCTCAGCTAGTTCTTGCTGAAAATTCCTCTCTAAGCTTACTGATTCCAACTGGTTTCTCTCTGATTCTCACTGAAGTACTCTGCTTGTAAAAATGCCTCAGAACTCAACTGCACCCAGCTGAACAGCACTGACCTTCACAGAACTGTGCTGCAATCCCAACTCTACTGTATAGTCTCTATGAACTCTCTACTCTCTGTGCTTCTCTTAAGAACATTCTCTTTGTTTTATCTTCTTGGGAGAGTTGGCCATATGCTATCTTTGGCATATTCTGTCAAATCTTTCTCTGATTCTCTGGCCTTCAATCAACATCACTGTTTGGGATTAAATGTGTGTAATAAATTTCAGCCAGAAGGATTATAGGTGTGTTCTAAGGGTGTATCTGTATTCTACCTGGATCACACAGACCTATTTCTCTGGATGTGTTCCCCTGCTAGAGCAGTCATGTTTCTGTATTAAAATTCCTCTACATAGACTCTACCTTCTCTTCTCCTACTTCAATCTCCAAGTGTCACCCTAAACTCCATAGCAGAGCACCTGCTATGGTGGTCTGCCCCCATCCTTAACAGATCCTGTAACTAACTTTCTATAGCCTTCATCCCTTCTCTTCATACCCACCTGTCAAAGCCTGCAAACATTCATTCTTAACCATTAACCAAGCCAGTCAGAGAAGGAGGCTCGCCAGGAAAGCATTTAAGTAATCATTTTATCTTAACTCTGCCCCTTCATTTCCAGACTCCTCCTGTCTCATTCCCCGCTTTGTAGTAGACCACTTCCTGGGGCCTTTCCTTCCTCTCTGTCCCCAATACCCGGAGACTAAGAAAATCCTGATGGCCCAGCCTACTTTCTTTTTGCTTGTCAACTTCCATACCCTGTTTTATCCCATCCCCATTCCTAAATGTAATCTATCAGACAGCACATGCCAGAATTTACAGCTCTACCCTCTCCTAAGAAACAGAGACAGCAACAACAACAAAAAAAAGAAACAAAACATCAACCCAGCAAAGACAAAACCACATATCACCACCTAGAATCACAATCACTCCAAAACCAGGTTCCCAAATGCCGGTGTAAAAAGACTATTAATAATAGCCTGGACAATACGTCTCCAATGTAACACAGTTACAAAAGGCATTAGAAGGAATGCTTTAATCTGAAAGAGGTTAACTAACAGCACACTAGAAAACACAAGGAATAAATAATACAAGACCAGCAGAGAAAAATAGTGGAAGAACTCACACCACTACAATAAAATGACAAGAATCAAGAAACACTGCTCATTGATAACCCTCAACTGTTGGGAACTGTTAGGCTTGGCCCCCTAGGGCCATGCCCTGGCTGGTATGCAATTGTTATTCTGTCCTGGCTGCTTCCTGTTGTGAACACTGTGCTTTGCTGAGATGACCAAAAGTTCCTGTTTTGCACCCTGGTTACCTTGGTTACATGGTTCCTCTTGTCCTGGGGACTTTCCATCTACATCATTTTGTATTTTTCCACCTGCCTCTGTACTGTATAAAAGGCCCTTGGCCCCTCCTCATTAAATGGTATTCTCTTAAAAAGGATGACCCACTGTCTGGAGTGATTTTTCAACTCGTAGTCCCTCTCTTAATACTTTGGGGTATTTGCAGCATAGGCTCTACACTCAACATTATTGTTTGAAAATCACTAATACAAAGACACAAATAAACTGAATCCTAAAATAGCATCCATTCTTCTGCACCATCTAAGAAACACACCTTAACATCAAGGATACACATCACCCTGGGGTTAAAGAATGGAAAAAGTATTCCAAGCAACTGAACCTAAGAAACAAGCTGGTGAAACCATTTTAATATTTGATCCAATGGACTTCAAATCAAAACTAATCTGAAGAAATAGGGAAGTACACTATATATTCATCAAAGGAAACATCTACCAAAGGATATTGTAATTCATAACATCTATTCACAAAACACAAGGGTAGGGCACCCAAATTCATATAAGTAACACTACTAGAACTTAATGCACACATTGAAACTCACTCACTGATAGTGGGTTATGTCAATATCCGACTCCCACCAATAGACTGGTTACCCAGACAAAAGTGAACAAAGAAATTTTGGAGCTACATTACATCATAAGCTAAATAGACCCAACAGACATTTCAAAAGTATTCTGCCCCCCCAAAAGATAAAAACTTCTCTCAGCACTTCATGAAATACCCTTCAAAATTGGCCACATACTTAGACACAAAACACGTCTTAATAGATACAAGAAAATTGACATAACACCCTGTATTTTAATTTGACCTCCTTGGATTAAAACTGAATATCAACAACAAACATAACAGAAATTTCATAGTATTATGGTATACAGAACTAACCAGTGAATTATCCTTAAGGAAACTCAAATAGCTGAGAAACACTTAAAATTGTTCAACATCCTTTGTCATCAGGAAATGCAAATCAAAACTTCTTTGAGATTACATCTGACACTCACCACAATGGCCACAGTCAATAAAGGATGCAGAGCAGTGAGAACACTCACCAATTGCTAAGGGGAGTGCAAAGTTGTGTAGCCAGTATGAAAGTCAATATGACAGTTGACCAGGAAAGTCATCTTTGGATGTCCTTTGTCTCATAATTTTCATCAGGTCATTCTTTTAATCCACAGCCCTTTTATTTGTTTGTTATGCTTCCTGGCTTTGCGCGTTTTTGTCCTTTTTGTTGGTCTCTGCCTTCTGTTCATTTGGTTTGTCCTATTCCAATCTGTTTTGATTATATCTCATAGTATTTAATTTTTATTTTTTACTTTTATTCTTCTCTTATGTAATACATCCCCTCCCTGCACTCCAAACAGTTCCTCCTCGTCCCTTTCTTTCTCCCCCACATCCACTGCTCCTCAGTTTCCCCTCAAAAAAAAGCAGGGTTCCCAGGTACTTCAGTGAAACATAGCATATCAACACGGAATAAAACCATGTACCAACCTTCATATCAAGTCTGGATGAGGAAACATGGTAGGAGGAAAGAGATCCCCCAAAAAAGGCAAAAAGAGTCAACCACAGCCCCACTCCATTATTATGAGGCTAACAAGAACCCCAATCAAAACACCCACAACAGATATGCAGAGGACCTCGGACAGATCATTACAGGGTCTGTGATTGCTGTTTCAGACACTGTGAACTTCCCTGAGCTGGCTTAGTTGATGCTGTAGGCCTCACTGCCCTGGTATCCTCATCCCCTCTGGCTTCTTCTTCTCCCTCTCCCCCAGGGCTCACTGGCTTCCACCTAAATGTTTGCCTAGGAGTCTCTGCATCTCCTCTTCTCCTCTGCAGAAGAAATTCTCTTTGATTACAATTTGGCTAGACAATGATCTATGGGTATATGCAGAATATCAGTAGGAATCCTTTTATTGACTTTTTTTTTTCACCAGACCTGTGTAGTTCTACCCTAAGTCTCTGACATTTCCCCTCTCAGGAATTTAGCTGTTCAGGGACTTGCCTGCATGTGCTTCCTTTTGTGTCATGGACCTTAAGTTAGACCAGTTACTGCTTAGCCACTCCCACAAGTTCTGAGCCACCATTACCCCAGAACACCTTGCAGGGCAGGAGAAGTTGTGAGTTCAAAGATTTTGTGGCTGGGTTGGTGTCCCAACCTCATAATGGAAAGCCTTGTCTCATTATAGAAGATGGCCAGTTCAGGCTCCACATTGTCCATTACTAGGAGCCCATAGTAGAGTTACCCTCATAGATTTCAGGAAGATTCCACATCAATCCCCAGATACTCCCCAGTTCCAGCAGTCATTCCCCCCCCCCCCCCCCCCCCCGTCCCTCTTATTTTCTTCCCAACCTGGCACCAGTGCACCTGAGAATTCTGTTCTGTTTTCCCTTCTGCAGATGCCTGGCAGGAGGGGTCAAGAGACACTGGGAGGAGGACAGGAAAATGAAAGTATAACTAAAGTATATGCCATAAAAAATATCCTTTCAGCAAAAGAAAAAAATCAAAACTAGGATAGCTAGAGGATGTATGAGCAAAAGAAAAAGCTAACAATTGTGTGTGGCATGCAGAGAGAAACCACCAATCAACAACCCTGCCACCACTTCTGCTGAAGCATGTAGCAGAATGTGTGTGTTAGTAAGGATCATTCATCGTTTATTTCTTTTATAATTTTTCATATTCATGTTGTGACTCATTCTCTATGAAAGGATATAAAGAATCTATAGAGACAGAAAATAAATACAACCATCAATCAGACTGTAAAATGGATGTATTAGGATGAGCATATGAATTCTAAGTACCACTTACATTGTTTAATGATGAACTTGTCTGCATCTGATGCCCAAGGGGCAAAGGTCATTTAACATGGAGTAGCAAACTATAGCGAGGTTTTAAATTATTCATTAATCAGCCCATTTAAGGTGCTTTAAAATGTTCTTTGGCAGTTATATGGTTTCATAAATGCCTCACTCTTGTAAAGTCTTATTGTTTCCATTTGTCCGCTTTCCGTTGCCAATTTGAAACATCATTATGGGACTTCAGAAAGAATCACTTAAGAATGGTTCCAAAGATTCAAGCAGAGTACCTATGGATGGCTGTTGTGTCTTTTAAATTATTTATACCTACTTAGCTTAAAACACTTTTAAATGAATGGGCTTTAAGATCCACAATATTGCAAATGCTTATTAAAACCTCTGAAACCCAACTACTCTGTAGCTATTCAAGTATGAACTTGGAAATCAAAACTTTCACACTCTCATTAATACCTTGTGATTCAGTTTCTTTGAAGAGAAGTAAGTAAAATCAAATACTTCTGAAAATATGTTTTGCATAATGTAAGTATATTATTATGTTTTTTTAATCAGTGATTCCATTCTCTGATACACTGGTTTAATCAACAATACTTCAATTTAGGATATGGAGTGTAGAAAGTAATTTGGGAGTATAGTTGAATAACTGATTGAAAACATTGGTAATAATCTAAGCAAAATGAGATAGAGGTAAACTTGGCTTACAGAGAAATGTTGCAGTGACCACACTTATTTTGTTTCCTAAAGATATCAAAAGTAAAATAGTAAAGAGATGTAGTTGAAAAGCATTTCAGAAAAATATTTACTAGGGGATGAATTGGAGTGGCTGAATTGGGGGTAGATTTCATCAAAACATATTATATGCATGTGTAAAATTTTCAAAAATAAAAGCATTAAAATAATTTTATAGTATATTATATAAATTAACTAGTAAATGTGAAGGAATATATGAAAGACACATTTCTGATCTCAAGATAGAAAGTATGGGAAGAATTGACTGTGTCAGTAAAATACTTGATGGACAAGCATGAGGTAATTGAATTAAGATCCTCAGCATCCATGTAAAGTTGACACAGAGAAACATGCATCTGTAATCCCAGAACGGGCAAGGCAAACAAAAGTTGATTTTGGAGTCTCACTCTCCAGCCAGGCTTACAAGCAAAGGGGTTTATGAGAGACTGTCCTCTTGATGCATATCTAAAAAGCAAAAAGTGAAATTCAAAGGTTTATTTTTAAGCTATATGAGTTCAAATAAAATACGTATACCAGAAAGGTAAATATTAATGGCTGCTTCCTCACGTGATTTATCTCAGACATACAATATTGAAAAATGCTAATTTTGTAATTACAATGATTTACTCCTATCTACATTGAAATGTGAACCATTTTTTGGTGATTCATCAATACTGTTTCATTGAATCTTTCATTTGTTAGCTTTGGTCCAATCACAACTTGTTCCACCTTTTTTGTAAGGCCAATGTTGACCACTATTCTATTCACTTCTGTACCTGGACTTGGTCCAAACCTGAAAGATGACTTTTATGTGTTTGAGCAAGGACCTGGAGGAATTTACAGCACTTGACCTTGAGTAGATGCATGGAGTAGAACTTAATTTAAACTACACTCAACTAGTGTTCCATAAGTGTCTAGGAAGAGTCTAAGAAGTCAGAGAGGGCCATATAAGAATGACTATGGCCATTGAATGCACCCTATGCCTACTCTTTGAGAACTGTCAGAAGGAAAGTTTGACTAAGTATTTGTGTTTGTAAATTTAAAGAGACACATTCAAATAGGGAAGATAGCTGGAAAATGTGCTGACAAATCGAAATCAGGCAATATACATGCTCAAATTTGATTTCTTCGCTTTAGAGTTATGTAAATTGCTTTTTGTCTCTAAATCTGAATTCATTTTATATTGCAGAGTGGTAAGAGTAACTTCCTTAGTCACCTGATACAGATGCTAAAAAATAAAATGTGTGAAATTATCTAGAGTATGAACAATCTGGTAAATTTAATTCTATGCACCACAAATATCATTAAATTTAATATATTTTTAAAATTCAAAGTCAATATTTTTGTATTTCAAAATTTCGTTTTGGGGCTCAATATTTGCTCAACACTGCTTGGAAGTATCTAACCAAGAGCAATAGCCAGGAAGGCTCTAGGCTTTCGTTGCCAAAAAGCAGAAGAACAGAAGAGAAGCTGTAGGCCCTCCTTGTCCAATGCTCAAAACTGCCCATCAAATCTTGGATTAAACTTATAAGAGTTCTGAAAACTTATGAAAATGTTAAAGATATCAGTCAAATGCTTAATAGAAGAAAAGCTATTTTTCAAAATAATCACCAATTAGAGAGGGTATTATTTTTTTCTAATATCACAGGTACCTGAACACCAGCATCCTAGTAGTATTGTTCACAAATATAAAACATGAACATATTTTGGTCTGGTTTAAATATTTTCACAGAGTTTATGTGATAGAATCTTTATACCTAATGTCACATTATTAGACCTAGGAAAGATGTTCATATTATAAATTTGTCATCATCAAGCATAGACTATGCGGGCAGGTGCTGAAGACACCAAGAAGCATGCCAGCTGCCACATGGAACAAGGAGAAGAAGATACCCAGAGGTGCCACTACAATAAGCAAGTGTCTGTTGGAGAGGTGGTAGGGAAAGAAAAGCAGAATGCTTGGTGCACTATAAAGAGAAGCAGAACTAGAGATGAGAGGGTGGTATATAACAGCCTGAGGTGAGCAGACTGAGATACCAAAAGCGGTTGCCTGAAGTTGAAGGTTATGTCTGGCTTCATGGCCATGCACCAGCTGGGGTCTGGGTCAATGTCTGTTGCCCATGTTAACATCAAAGGCCATGTGGAAGTCTCTGGGCTGGGCTGCCTGCTAGAACTATCTTGATGACTAAGGGTTGCATAGAATTGGCTTTTCCCCTCATCCATTGCAGCATTCGGGGAGTTATCCCAGCCCCTAGCCTGGGTAGCATTGGCAAGATGATCCCAAGGGAATGAGAGGGTGTGAGAGATGGAGAGCTGGAGAGCCGGAGAGCTGGAGAGCTGGAGAGCTGGAGAGCTGGAGAGCTGGAGAGCTGGAGAGCTGTCCAGCTGTCCCTGGCCATCATCATCTGGTGTGCAGTGGTGTGGGTAAAGAAGAAATGTCTCTACTGTTCATATCCTGTGGTAGGCGGAGGAGCAGGCCCTACCTCCTTGACTGGAAAGCATAGGAGAGATTACCCCCTAGGGAGATGGCCCCACCCCTCATCTGAGCAGCATTGGAAAGTTAGGCCTGAAGGTGTCAGATCAAGAGAGCCGGCCAGATAGCACGAGCAGGAGTGCCAACCCTGCCTCTTGCCTGTTGCCACAAGCAGGAGAGCTGGCCCCACCTCTTGCCTGGGTACAGCAGGAGAGCTGGCTGGTGGACAGAATGCAGATGATCTGAAGGGTTCAAGAACAGGGGCTCCACCTAGACCCGGATCCAGAGCTTTATGCTGGCCCACTCTAACATCTACTCCATCTGTGAACTGCTGGAAAACATGAAGGGGCTGGTCCTGCAGACTCAACCCAAGTAAATCTGTTTCCCTAATAACTTTTACTGAGAGGCTATCCCTTCTCCAAATGCATGTTCTTGACAGCTTTGACAAAAATTTTGTCTCTGTTACTGCATAGCTTTGCTTATCTGTCATTTATTCTATTTCCTTGGTCTAGGTGCATGTTTTTCTGCCAATGCACTCTTGGTATTATGTCTCTTTGCTCTAATTCCAGATTGGGTATGTTGAGTCTCAGCACAGTTATTTCTGTCAAGGATTCCTTTAGTTATATTGTGTGTCACATTCCTTTAGGTGTTTTCTACACTTCTTGTCTTGAACAAAAACACTTATTTTTATGTAAACTTTTAAATGTAGTTGTGGTGGATATAACTGTCTTAGTTTTCAGCAATTTACTTTCAGCACTTGCAATGTCTTATTCTGCCCTTTACTGGGTTTGACAAAGAGTTGTTGCTCTTTGAATGTTTCTGTTTTTGGAGGTAAGTGGATAATTTTACATTAAATATTTTTAGAGCTTTTGTTTGGTTGTTTGGTAGGTTTTGACTTTGGTTCTTGGTTTTTGTTTTTGTTTTCATTATTGGTATACTGATCACATACCTTTCTCTGCTATGCTTACTTGAGGTTAAAAATGTCTCCCGTGGTTCAAAATCTTTTTATTTATATAGATTTTGAAACTTTTAATTATAATTATATAGTGTCTTTTTCTTTAATATTTATCTATTTTCTACTGCATCTGTCTTTATATTTGTCTCTTGATCATATTCCAGAGCTCTAGATTTCTACATAAATTTATTAATTTGTTTTTCTTATTTAACCATGAATTCAAAACTTCATCAATACATCATATTACAATGATATTCTTTTGGTTGTTTGCTAGTATATATTATTCTTTTCGTTTTTTAAAATTTTATTTTGATATTATCATTTAATTGTAAAATTTTCCCTTCAAACTCTTTCATTACGAATATTTGCTTTCTTTTTTATATTATTGTTCAGTAAGGGTTATTGCATTCATATATGCATAATTATATATAAGTACATGTATATATTCATAAATATAACATGCTCAGGGTATATGATATATATATATATATATATATATGTACATGGGAGTGGGTGTGTGGGTGTTTTGAGGAATGATTCTTTGGCACTAGAAAACCAACTGATGATCTCTTTCCCTGGGGAAGACAAGCTGTCTGCTTTCCTTGGTGTCCAGGAGTTTTTTCTGTGCTACTGTGGTCTTTTAGGTTTTTCCAGGCCCATTTGTAGTGTTTATGGGTGTTGCCCTCACAGTTCATGTGGGGAAGTCATGTTGGTAAGATGTTATCAGTGTATCTTCTTTGAACACTACTATGGTAAACAATTCAGTGGAAAACTCCCTGATCCTCTGTTTTTTACAATTTTTCTTCCCCTCTTACATATTTATCCCTGAGCCTTAGGTGTGGGAATTATGTTGCAGATGCATCCATTTGGATTGGGATCCACAACTCTTCATTTTAATTGGTTGTTATGTGTGGTAATGTTTTCCATCTGTTACAAAATATAATTCCCTTGATAAGGAGTAAAGACTATATTTATCTGTGCATACAAGATAAATATTTATAAATTGAACTTAAAGATAACACTGTTTTTGTAGACTAACTCTTTTATATTTTCCTACAATAACTATGATTTTACTAGTACAAAATTAGAGCTGCTTTTAATATTCACTCTTACCCAAACCTAAAGACCACTAATAAGAATCTCTCTAATGTCATAATGGACACTTGCTTTCTTAGTAGATAGTGTCTACCAGAGAACCACACAATTTGTCAAGGACAGAGAATACATGCATACAATTCATGGCCTTCCCAGCCAAAGCTCAGGCATCATTGTAGAAAAGGTGTAAACACACTGAAAGGGTCAAAGGTGAAGCATGACTCACATGATCCTAATTTGTGTCATATTGACATTAAAATATATGGCGCAAAATAAACACACAATATAATAGTGATAATAATGGATGCTAATGATAATTTTAAGTATTGTAAGCTCTAGATTTTTCAGTATTCATTCAAAGAAGTTTTATTGCTTACAACATTTATTTCTATAGACATGTATGGAAAATCACCTATGAATCAATAGAGTAATTAAAATGTCATAAAATATTCTTTTCATAGGTATAGTTGTCTATAAAACATTTAAAACATTTTAATGATAGCTCAGAAAACATACTTAAAAACACTGAAATATTTTCTGTTGTCTAAAAGTTATCGTTCCATGAAAACCCTTGTACTAAAAGCATTTGAAATAGTCGACAGATTCATTGTTTTCATTAATTTTTTGTTAACCAAATTGCTTTTTACTAGTGTATTTTCCAGAAAAATTCCTAAAGATTGAGATTGCAGAAGCCACCAGATATTTCAGCATGCAGTTATGACTGGGTGTATGCAGCTCAACTGTTTTATGACTTGGTTTTATTTCCTAGTGATGTAGCTTCCAATTTCATCCATTTTTAGGGCCTAGGATTGAACAAAATGGTTTTAAAGGATTTAAAAATAATTTGAAGCCACCTTCATACATCTTAAGACTCAACCAAAAAAAAAGAAAAATCATAGAATTTATTTAATTGGAATTTGAAACTGCAAACCTGTCAGGAGTACAGTTATGTAAAATTGTGGACTTTAATAATTCTTAGAACAAACCCTCAGCCCAAGTGCCTCGGGTATCATAATTTTTCTTTATTCGTTCCCTCTTTAGATCTGCCTGAAGTTATAGTGTTAAGTACAAAGCACATACCTAATCTGCATTATTATCCATAGAAATGCCATGGGCTTTACTTATATGAATATTTAGATTTTGTTTCAAGGCAAACCGATCTCTTCTATACTTCTTTTCATTTTTTCCCTCTGTGCACCCTCCTTCTCCCACCACTCCTCTGTGCATTCCTCCTCTTCATCTTTCACATGCTTTTATCTTTTTCTTTCCTACTATGTTAATATTCCTCTTCCTGATTCTATACCTTTTCTGGCCAACTCAAGGCAGATGAAGAGATGATTGGAATGTTTGGCCCTTCTATTTGCAGCAGCAAGTAAAGGGTTTTTTTTTTTTTTTTTTTTTTTTTTTTTTTTTTTTTTTTTTTTTTTAATAAATGTGTTGAAAATCGCTACTGATAGAATAAAAACCCTGGGAAATTTATTGAGTACATATTTTTACATGTTAAAATACTTTTTGTTTATTTTTTTTATTTGTTGTTTTTGTTTTTTGAAACAGGGTTTCTTTAAGACGGATAAAATGTCTGTAACTGGGACTCATTTCTTGTCCTCCTAGAAAACAAAGTTTGTGTGGGGAAGCACTTACAATGAAAACAAGCATGCAGATGCTGTTTGCTTCATTAGCTTCATACTAGGCAGACAAAGTGGGGGATGAAGAGACGTCCTCTTGCAATTTGTACAAGTCAAAATATGTAAAGGAAAGAATCCAGATTCCCCACTGGAGGAATAGCACTCAGTAAATAAGACATTGATTAAAGTATCTTTCCTACTTACTACTGGCGATGATGAAATAATATAGTAAAAGGAGTTAGGTATTAGTATTTGCTATTCATGAAAAGACCAGTTTAGATATTTTCTATTTTTCTGGAGCACTTTAAAACTGCAAATATTTCCAGCCTAAAAATAAGCGGTCATATAATATATGTGTTTTCTTTGGCAGAGGCATTCCTTGGATTCTTTGAAAAAGAGTGATAGGGATGATAATACAAATAAAATCTGTTATATTTGTACTGTCTAGTTGTGGCTCAACTTGTAGCCCAGGGCATATATGAAGAAAAGAAATCCAACACATATGCAGAGACAAAATGATATAATCTGTAGTCTATCTTTGTTCTGTTAAACATGTAAAAAGAAGCAAACTGATTTGCTAGTCAGTCAGAATTGCAAAATTACCATGACCACCTTGCCTGATGCCCCCCTCCCTCTCCGACTCCTTATCTCTTCTCAGAGACATTGCCAATGACCGGGGTTGGCCCATGACACAACAGTCAGAAAGACATAGAGGTTTCCATTGGACCTTCTTTTATTCAGAAAAAAATTATTAAAGAACAGGCATTCTTCTGACAGTGTGGTTTTTGATCCCAAGGAAAATACTTGATATTTAGTGGTAGTGAATCCAAGTGTAGTTTGATTTATGTGAGCTTCTAAAAGATTCAGTAATAATGGGTAGCAATGGATGTGTGTGGTATGGAAAAGTGCAGGTTAAAAGAACTAAGCTAGCCCTACTGTAGCTAATTGCCCTCCCCAAAATATACTGTATATATTCTTCTCAATGACTCAAAAATATTGTTGGTTTGTCATATTCAAAATACATTATGTATATAAGTATGAATTTCTCAAATATTAAAACATTTAAATAATTAAACTAAAAATAAATTTTGGTATAGTTAATAGAAGATATGGAGAGAAGTAATGAATTTCAAGATTAAGTAAACAGTAGGTTCATATACAACAAAGTTCCAAGACAGAAATGAAAAATAATAATACAGGATTACTATTCACCCACATCAAACTATGTCTTAAATACACCCGATTAAATTGTATAATACCCATTATCTGACAATGTATATTTTTCTTATTTTTTTTGTCTATGTTTTTAAAATATTTTTGCAAGATAAATTAAATATATTTGTTAGGAATGGTAGTTTCTGAACATACTGTACATATGTAAACTATACAAGGCCCCAATATATTAAAGATAATGCCTGGCAGTGGTGGTGCATACCTTTTGTACCAGCACTTGGGATGCTGAGGAAATAGGATCTCTGAGTTTGAGGCCAGTCTGGTTTACAGAGTGAGTTCTAGGACAGCCAGGCCTACATCAAAGATCATTTTTTTTTAAAGGAGGGATTAAAAATGCCTTTCAGCAAGCAAAAGTGTAGAACACTCCAAAATAAGGAGGAAAGATATGCAAGAAACTATAGAATCTTCACCCTGATTGATCTTTGTTGATGAATGTAATAATATCATTGTAAACTTTTTCAGGAGCATTTTTACCAATTAGAAAATCCATATGATTATATTCAGGAATCTTCCTGTGATAAACTAGATTGGTGGTTTTGGCTTCCAAGTTGTCAATATCTTCTGGATTTCACAGAGTATGTTGTCCATTACACCACATGGCAGTTTGAACCTTCATATTTCCCATCTAGTATAATGGAGGAATGGACTGACTGTAGTGCAACATATTTAGAGACTCCCTTCACCAGTCATATGCTTTGAATAAACCTGTTCTGATACCCTGAGAAATATAAAGTATACATTTTTAAATTAATTAACTAATTATTTATTTTTATTTTTAAACATTATTTTTTACATATACATTTATATTATTACAAATATACACAATAAACTACCTATAGCAAGAAGAACCATGGCACAATCAGGAATTCTACAAATGTTACATTCTTAGTGTTTTGGCTATTTGTATTTGACAGCCTTGAAGAAAACATATTTCCTATCTCGGTGCATCTAAAATTCTGGATGTAAACCAGCTCCATCACATTTTGTCATTATTAACTTAAAACATCTATCTAGACCTAAAACATCTTAACCCCTAAACAGTTAAGCTTCACTGTAAAACTAAGCTACCTAGTATTCAACTCCTTTAGAGACTTGAGAAGGAATAAACTTGATTACCTGAGTATTCCAGGAGTGAAGGTTAGCTTTACAAATGAGAAATGAAATATACTTTGAATTGAAGTTCCTTCAGGAATCTGTCCAATATATACATCAAAAGGACTCACATTTAAATTATTGGGTTATATACAAATAGTAAATTATTATAAACTGTTGCAATTCTCACCCAATGGCATAAGACCTGAACCATATGAGTATCATCTGCTCTGCTTACTATATCCTTTTTACCAAATACTTTCTTGATCACTGTTAGGTCAATGTATGCAAGTGTTTGAAAGGCACCTGACAGATACTTGACAGTCACAGCAGGACACAAGGCAATGTTGGCTTTGATCTTCTGGGCCAGTTGTGGGTTTGTTGCAAATGCCCCATAAGCATTACTCAAATCTGTGGGCTCATTCTTCCTACATGGAATCCGGTAGAGTGAGAGGAGGTAGCCATTAGTCTCAGTCTCCTACATTTCACTTTTATAGCCCCAGTGGGAAATTATCTCACTAATATTCATATCTGCTTTAGGATTCCTTGGTTTGGGTTTCAGTAAACAAAATATATATCCAATTACATGAACAAAATACATTGTTCTCAGTAGCAACCATAATTACACCCAACCCCTCTTAAGGGAAATGGGGAGTCATTCTTTTAAGGTTTCTTCTGGCTGATTTGGGACAAATAGTACCTTTGTAGGGGCCAGAATAAAATTGGGGAACATGGTTAATCAAGCTAGGAATAGCATTTATGGTCCAGTTTCTTAATTTTGGCAAATTTCAGGCTTAATAGGAGTCCTATGTAGCATGGTCTGAAATGCTGAGGCAATTTTTATCAGAAGCTTTCTTCAAAGTTGTCCTGGGAACTGTCCTGTTCTGATGATTAAAAGCAACTGAAGTGCTTGGGGCTGGATCATGAAGGATACAGGATGTCAGTGTCCAGCACGCTGAGAGGAATGAATCCTGTTAGGTTTGATACAGCTTCAGTGTGCATTTTTTTTTTGTTCTGAAAACATATCATTTCTCACAAGCATTATACATTCATAAAATTATAAATATATGAAGTGTACGTGATGCACAGAACAATTAAGGTTTGTTCTCTGCTCTTAACTATTAGTAGAAGACATCTACTAGTCTTCATTCATGCCATACAAAGAATGGCATCTAATAATAAGTATCAGGGATTCTGTGACCAAAAAGGAGCCTTGTCTATGCATGTACATTCATTTCTCAGCCAGTCTCAGAGGTATTATCATGTAGTAGGCTTAGCACTATAAGTTACCTGCTTGTTTTGCAGTTTGAATTCTTTAATCCTGATTGTAATGCCCCTCCTTCATCACATCCTTCTCCCACCCTCCCTCCCCCATGCCCTATTCCTCCCTACCCTAGTCCTCAGATAGGGGATCCCTCCTCTCCTAACCCTTGACCCCTGCCTATCAAGTCTCACCTGTACTACCTGTGTCCTCTTCTTCTGTGGCTTGGCAGGGTCATCCTGCTGGGGAGAATGATCAACATTTGAAGGCCAAGGTCTATATAAGAAGCAGTCTCCACTCCCCTTAATGTGGAACCCACAAGGAGACCATGCTGCCTATCTACTTCATCTGAGTCAAGGGCCTAGATCCACATCATACATGGCCTTTGGTTGGTGCATCTGTCTCTGTATTGTAATATGGTTATTGTGAATTAAGTGCCTAATATCTGCTTATGAGTAAGTATACAACATGCATGTCTTTGTGGGCCTGGGTTACCTCACTTAGGGTGGTTGTCTCTAGTTGTATCCATTTGCCTGCAAGTTAAATAATATCTTTTTTAAAAAGCTGAGTAATATTCTTTTGTGTAAATGTACCACAGTTTCTTTATCCATTCTTCTGTTGAGGGACGTCTAGTCTGTTTCCAGACTCTGGTTATTAAGAATAAGGTTGCTATAAACATAGTTGAGCAGATGTTCTTGCTGTATGGTGGAGCATCTTTAGGATATATTCCAGGAGTGGTATGGCTGGGTCTTTTGGTAGACTTATTTTCAATTTCCTGAGATAGCATGAGATTAATTTCCAAAGATTTGTACAAGTTAGCACTTCTACCTGCAATGGAAGGGTGTTTCCCCTTCTCTGCATCCTCTCCAGCATGTGCTATCACTTGAATTTTTTATCTTAACCATTTCAATATGTGTAAAATGAAAGCTTAGAGTCATTTTGATTTGCATTTCCCTGATGATTAGGATATTGAGCATTTTTAAGTGTTTCTCAGCGTTTTGATATTCCTCTGTTGAGAATTGTCTATTTCCTCTGTACTCCTTTTTAAATTAGGATATTTGGTGTGGTAATATTTATTTTCTTGAATTCTTTGTGTATTTTGGATATTAGCCCTTCATCAGATGTAGGGTTGGTGTAGATTTTTCTCCCACTCTGCAGGTTGTCATTTTGTTCTGTTGGTTGTTTCCTTTGCCTTGCAGAAGCTTTTCAGTTTCATGAGGTCCCATTTGTTAGTATTTGATCTTATAGCCTTTGGTATTGATGTTCTGTTTAGGAAATTGTCTCCTGTACCAAAGAGTTTAAGGCTAATCCCCACTCTTTCTTCTAACAAATTTAGAGTGTCCAGTTTTAAGTTAAGGTCTTTAATCCACTTCGACTTTGGGCATGGTGATAAGTTTGGGCCACCTTGCATTTTTCTACACGTATCCATCCAACAGCACTATTTGTTGAAGATGCTGTCTCTTTTCCATTCTATGGATTTGGCTTCCTTGTCAAGAATCAAATGCCCATAGGTGTTTGAGTTTATTTATGGGTCTTCTATTCCATTGATACGACAGCCCATTTCTCTGCCAGTAACATGCTGTTTTTAGTATCTGTTCTATAATACAACTTGAGATCCAGGATGGAAATTCCTCCCAACAATCCTTTATTTTACAGATTGTTTTAGCTATTCTGGGTTTTTGTTTTTCCATATGAAGTTGAGAATTATCTTTCAAGGTTTATAAAGAACTGTGTTGGAATTTTGATAGGAATTACATTGAATCTGTTAATTGCTTTTGGTAAGATGGCCATTTTTACTATATTGATTGAACATAAGAAATCTCTCCATCTTCTGATATCTTCTTCAATTTCTTTCTTTATAAACTTGATTGTTTTTTTTTTCATATAAGTCTTTCACTTGCTTTGTTAGAGTTACATCATGATATTTTATATTATTGGTGGCTATTTTGAAGGATGTAGTTTCCCTAATTTCTTTCTTAGACCATTTGTCATTTGTATACAGGAGGGCTACTGATTTTTGTAGTTGATTTTGTATCCAGCCACTTTGCTGAAGATATTTGTCAGCTGCAGAAAGTTCCATGGAAGATTTTTTTTTAGGGTCACTTATATATACTATCATTTCATCTGCAAATAGTGATAGTTTGACTTCACCATTTCCTATTTGTAGCCCCTTGACCTCCTTTAATTATCTTATTGCTCTACTAGGGCTTCAAGCACTATATTGAAGAGCTATGGAGAGAGTGGACAGCCTTGACTTGTCCACAATTTAAGTGGAATTGATTTAAGTTTCTATGCATTTAGTTTGATATTGGCTATAGGCTTGATGTATATCACATTTATTTTGTTGAGTTGTATGCATTGTATCCCGGCTGTCTCCAAGACTTTAAAAATGAATGTGTGTTGGATTTTGTCTAATTTTTTTGGCATCTAAGGAGATGATCATGTGGTTTTTATATGGTGGATTACAATGATAGTTTTCCAAATATTGAACCACCCTTGTATGCTTGTAAGGAAGCCTACTTGGTCATGTTGGATGAGATTTTTATATTCTTTTGAATTCTGTTTTCAAGTACTTTATTAAGTTTTTTTGTGTCAATGTTCATAAGAGAAAATAGTCTGAAATTCTCTTTGTTTGTGGAGTCTTTCTGTGGTTTAGGTATAAAGGTGATCGTAGCCTTATGTGTTCCTTCTGTTTCTATTCTGTGGAATAGTTTAAAGATAATTGATATTAGCAACTAAACTATTTTAAACTCCTACAGATGAGAGCTAACTGATGAATATAATTGTGAGTACCAATCATTCCATACCAGTCATAGAGAAGATGATTTTATTTTGTTTTGTTTTACATTTCCTTTCTTTCACAGGCTGTTGATCACATAGTTGTGTTTTACAATGTGGCATTCAATAAATGTCATAGTTTTAGGCTACTATTTGAAGAGAAAGATAAGAGTATTGATGGCAATACTAGGGACATCATTAGATCAACACACATTTCAGAAGGGAGAGAGGGTAGTTATGCCTATTCTGTTGTGTACACTGTTCTCTAGCCACAATGAATTTTGTATTTATAATACATAAAGTCCTAGTGATTTCATTCATTTACTAGAACTTAAGTAGTCTTCATTCTTTCAGATGCCTGATTCAGATATAATTACACAAAAATTAAAATAAATATCTTCTTATCAAATTATTCTTTTAAACTTTTCCCTTTAATTCTATAATGCAAACACCAATCTGAGGTTAAAGATTAGATAAGCTGCATATTCAAAATAAAAATAATTATATCGATAAACATTATGCTATGACAAACTAAAGTACAGAATTATATAAGCTTAATTAATCTTTTCTTTATAATATGTACCACTTTACTATCTTCAATCCTTATGTATTGCTTGCATTTTAAAAATAGAGTCATCTGTATTCTATTTCTATTGTTTTAAATGGTTGATATTCTATATACTTTTCTATGAACATCAAGCTTCTCATCATATTAAGAGGGTGGTTTAAAATTTGCATGCTCATGTATAGAATTCTCATGAACTAGATTCCTTTTTTAGTCTCCTAAAACATAATTCTCTTCTTCAAATAATAGTATTCATAATACAGGATCAGGATGGAAAATTGATTAATGTGCTTCAAATTTTGAAGAAAACTCAATGATACCAGAGGCATTTACCACAAAAAAGAGAGTGTTTTCTTTCATTAATTTATGGATTCATAGAATGGAGGTACTGTGTTAGACTCGCCACACTTATAAAAGATTAACTGTTGTGCTCATGTTTTAATGTATAATGTATTTTAAGTGCTTTACCATGATATATTACTTGATTTTAAGATTTACAATTTTTCTTAATCAACTTTGAATAGGGAAATATTTATAACACTTTGCATTTAAAGCTAAAAGTTGGAAAACAGGAATGCAGGCCAAGCAATAATTATAATAATTTTAAATATTACTTTGGCATATTAATGCATAATAATGTGGGAGTATATCTATGCAAAAATTTTAAATATACCTACTTTTGTTAAACTGTTAACAAAACTATAATGAAAAATTCAGAAAGGTAAGAATAACATATCTTTGGCATCTGAATACATGCGACTTGTTTTTATAATATATACAACACTTTTATGAAGGTAGAACCAAATATTGGCATTTGATTACATAACATGTTATTTCCTCACTCACAGGGTCAAAAATATGGAACTATCACACTAATAAGTTAACATCATCATATGAGACTCATAATTTCTATCCTTATGTATTTAAAAACTGGCTATTATTTGTGACTTTATTATTCATTTTAAAAAATGATCTATTAATATTTTTAAAGTGTGTGTGTATCTGTGTGTGTTGGATTATGTTCAAGTGAGTGCAGTCACTCTTGGGGGAGGGGCATAGGAATCAAATTTCCCTTGGATCTGGAGTTGAGTGACGTGATGGCAACACTGGAATCTGGTCCTTGGAAGAACATGAAGGATAAAGCATTCCAACCTTTAATCTATCTCCCCAACCCCTTTTTATTATCATTCCTAAGATAAGAAATATGTTGTACAATTAATATGGTATCTAATAATACTGCTATAAATTAATTGAGTAGACATTTAATTTTAATAAGCTAATAGAATTAAAAATAGTATATTCATAATAAAATAGGAAATGAATATATAGTATTAAATTGTGATTTTTGAGACCATGAAACAAGAGTTGAGTCACTGATTTTAAGCTATGGATTTCATGAATAGACAGATCATAAATAAAGATGTAGTTTCAGCTTTATTATGGTGTTAAATTACCAGAAGTATTTGAATTGAACTGGTACAAAATTTCTATTTTGAGTCTGTGGCTTTTGCCTGTTCTTGTTACCTTGCTAGAAATAATAACACTGTTGTGTCTTGCATCTACTAGAGAATACTTTGCAACATATACTGGAAAGCCATTCAGGGACTATTGCAGTGTAATTATTCAAGCTGGTTCTTCATGATGCCTGTCCTCCCTTCTGCACACTCCTGCTTGGGTTCTGCATATCCCTGTTATAATGTGCTTAAAAATCATAATGTTATCTCTTCCATCTAAGTATTTTAAAATAACAGCAGCACAATCAATATAAATTATGGCCCAGGGTAATTCCTGGACAATTACCTACAGAGGGAGGATTTATCTTCCTTAATAATTTCTTTGGACCAGTTTTGCAGAACACATCCATTTGTTATATATATATATATTTTCACCTCTGATAGTACAGCACAGTCTTAGCCTTTCTACTTACTTCAGTGAATCCTCTACTATACCATATTCTTGTAACATCTGCATTTTCTGAGATGCCAGGTGGTTCACCTGTTGTACTAAAATCCATAAAAACTGAAATACCTGTTGTAACTCATTTAGGATGCATGCGCTAACCTGATATAAATATAATATTTTTATTTATTGCACTAAATGTGAATATTCATTAGTCTCGCTCCAAGTAATAGTCCATTGTTCTGAAATCTGCTGTTAAGGCTGTAAAATATATGATATACTTGGTTAAATATCTATATAATTTTTGACAAAAGCTTTTATTATAATATATAAGCTTGTAGACCTAGATTGGTTACTCTCTAAATTCATCTTGATAAGTGCCTAAACTAATAATCAATTACCACCTGATTCGTTTTTTTCTATTCTGATTTTCTTTTTTTTCATCATTTTGTTTATTTATGTTACATCCTGTTCACAGCATCTTCCCCCTCCTTCCCTCCCAGTCCTTTTTTCTTCTATGCCCTTCCACTGTACCCCCTCCCTTGCTCCTCTGAGATGGGGAGGCTTCCATGGATATCAGCTTTCCATGACCTATTAAGTTGCAGTGGGTTTGGAAACATATTCTTTTGTTGAGGTTAGACAAGGAAGCCAAATTAAGGGAAAGGGATCCAACAGCAGGCAACAGAGTCAGAGACAGCCCCTGCTACTGCTTATAGGGGACCAAACTGCACAGTCTGTTACATATGGGTAGGGTGACCAGTACAGTCAAAAGTATGCTCTTTGGTTGGTGGTTAAATGTCAGCAGGTTAGTTGATTCGGTAGATATTTTGTGGTATCTTTGGCCTTTCTGGATCCTTCAACCCACCTCCCTTCTCTTCCACAAGTTTCCCCAGCTCAGCCTAATGTTTGGTGTGTCTCTGCATCTCCTTCCATCAGCTGCTGGGAGCAGCCTTTCAGAGGACAGTAATTCTAGGCTCCTGTCTTCAATTATAGCAAAATATCATTAATAGTGTGGGGTGGGCTTGCTCTCACAGCAGAGGTCTCAAATTGAGCTAGTCCTTTGTTGGCCATTCCCTAAGTTTCTGTTTTATCCTTATGCCTGTACATCTTGTAGATGGGGCAAATTGTGGGTCAAAGGTTTTGTGAGCTGATTCTTCTTCTCTTTAAACCTGATGTGGGTTAGTTCCCAGTATCTCTCTGCTTCTACTACCTACTTCATTTTCTCCTGCATATGTTAGCTTTTTATGTGTAACAAACAAACAAACAAAAATAGGCTTAAGTAAGCAGTGGCAACATCTTTGACATAGGCCCAAGCTCAGTGGGCACTAAGCAGTCTTAGCTGCTTTCAACTTCCCTCTGTAGTCTTGCAGTGAGCAATAGCAGCACAAACAGTGTCGGAGACATAAGGACAAGTCATAGAGTCTTTGCCTGACAAAGTTCCAGAGTCCTCCAAGTGTCTAGCACAATCTCTATACTTTCAGAGCAGCTGTTGAGGCTTTTTTTTTTTTTTTGGCCAAAATTCCAAAAGTCTCCAGCTGATCACCACTGCCCTTAAATATTATGAATGGCCCAGGTGTAATTGTGTCTAAAAATTACTTTGAAATCTACTTTTCTCCCAAAACTGGCTTCCTCTCTTGACATCTCAGCCCTAATGTAATTTACATTGGAAAACTTTTTCTCATAGAAAATGTTAAAAGAAGATATCACGTCAAAGGCTTAAGACAATTATAGAGTCTTAGGTCTGACTGTGAGCAGTCAGACAGAAACTGCTTGAAAGAAAGTTAGGACCAGGCTAGACACTGCTAGCTGTAGAAAAGTTTCTTTAGAATCTGCTATCAGAACAACAAAAGGTGTGCTTGAACGGTCATACTTTACAGATATTTTATAATAGAGGACATTTGGCAGTTAGCTTAGGCTTGGATAGCACAGGCTCGGGACTGTAAGTAAAGTCAAGTTTTCTTTATTAGAGAATATTTAGTTCAAGCTATGTTGCTATTGCAATTATGTAAACATGATATTGATTTATGATTAAACTTTCCCAAGTATTTTTTTAAGAAATAATAAGCAGGTTATGCTGACCATTGCTTGAAAATTGATTTATTTTTTTAGTATCTTCTATTGTAGGTTATACAGAACTGTTTGTATTTCTTTGATATAGTGTTCTCTTGCTCTGTTGATTTTTAAATGACCTATTGATTGTAAAAGATGAGAAAATTATGATGTAATCTATAATGAAAAAAAATTGAACTTCACTTTAAATAAAGTTGCAGCAGACACAGAGAAGTAAGCAAGCAACAGATAAGGAAAGCAGAAGAAAAATGAAGTTCTTTTGTGCTACAAGACCTTTCAGTTCATACCACATAAGCCTGGGTCTCAGTATTTGTTTTTTCCTCCATTCCTCAACTTCTCCTCAACAACTGGTTCCTATGGCTAGTTGTTCAGCAATGGTGGGTTGCACTTAACAAGCTGTTCAACACCTGCTCAGTTCTCCCTACCATGGATCCATCAAGACTTTCTCTTCCATCTTCTTCCATGGTTTCCGGAGCTGGACTTCGGGGAGACAGCATGCGGCAACTCAGATGCAGGACCCCTTCCTACTCCTGGAAACAGCTGGGAAACTTGACTTTGCTATTCTCAACCTGTCACTAAAGTGCAAAGAAGAGAGATTTTTTAATTAGGCCACTAAACCATTTGGTTTCATGGAGGAGGTGGAAGAAGGTAGAAATTGGGTTAGAAAATTAGCTTGGCAGGTACATTGATTTTAAAAATAAAATGGTTCTGCGAGTTTGTTACTTCACAGTTGTCAATTAATCTCTGAACAGAGAAGATAGCATTATGATTTCTAGGGCCATGTGAAATGGGAGTATAAGAATTGAAAATTGGGTCATGAATGGCATGAAGAATAAACTACCATATTTCATTAAAACTAATGCACATATTTAAAATTACAGTGATTTGAACCATCTAAATACCTTCACAATTAGAATTGTAGGTATGTGAATCTCAACTTTGCACACTGAAAATGCACTTTACAAGTGAAAAAATACATATATACTATGATCTTTGTATTATATTTGGAAGTTTTAGATTCAGAACATATCCATTGAGCAAATGAAAATGAAATCTCTGCTTTAATTTTATTTGAACATTTATTCTGTTTAAAACATTTGTTAATTAGTTAAATGTGTGCATTTCAATAGTTACAAATTTTGGTAAAACTGTGAAATTCAATCTTTCTATTTTGAAGGGCAAAGTAATATGCACTTTCAATTAGGATTAGTCTGAGTCAGCAGGTAACAGTTATTTGGAAAAATGTTGAAATGGTTTAAAGGGATAAAAGAACTTCTGGGTTTTCAAAACAACATTTTCACTTCAATTTATTGAATTGATTTTTTAACTTTTTTAATATTTAATTTTAAAAGTGTCTGATGTCTGTTGTGATCACTTACTGAGAGAACTGTATTGGTAGAAGTTAGGAATTCTTATTTTTATTTTCTATTGCAAATAATGTAAGGTACTAAGAAAAATTAATATTAACCAGACTCTAAGTCTATATAATTCAATGAAATTCTCTACAGTTAGAATAGGCTTTTGGTTAATTATGTTGTGTGACCCTTTTCCTTTATTTGTAAGGCTTTTGATACTAAAGTTTTTAAAATTAGAATTTAACAGAAAATATCTTTAATAAATGCCAGATGTGATATATATAAAATATTTAAATATATTTATATAGATAGCTCATATTAAATATGTTTATATAGATAGATCATATGTACATAAACACATATACATATATACACATATGTTCATATACATATATACATATATATATATATATATATATATATATATATATATATATATATATATATATATATATAACTTTTCCCCAGGTACCTAGTCTATTTAAGAAACACCAACAGGCAGGAGAGACCTTTAAAGTTATTGTTCAAGAGATCACCCAAACAATATAGGCTATGGGTTTTGCCTTTTTTTGCCTCCAAGAAATTCATAGTAAGTTCCTGTTGCTGAGAATGCCATGTACTCGGATAGGAAGGCACTGGTACAAACAGTTTATTGGGATATTGCTGGAAGCTTATTTCCTGGAGACTAGGCATCATGGTGCTAAATGTGCTATGTAGGCTGAAAAGGAGAAAATGCACTAAATATTATATGGCTTTGAAACCCATGAACAATAACAATGAACAAGGTAGGTATCCCCAAAGCCCGGAAGATGGGACAGTGGCATATTTGGAGGACCCAGAAGCCATCTAATTGGACTTAAGACCAGGTCCCAGTGAAATATTTTTAACACAACCACTTTGCTTAAGGTTCAGGGACCATTCTGGAAGAGAGGGAGGGACACTTGTAAGGACTAGAGTACCAGGACCTCTGCTGAGCATCTGGGTCTTCTGTGTATGATACAGAAAATGGACCCATGAAATATCAGCAATTTGGCTTGAACAATGCCAGTGCCAGTTTGCATGGTACTGTGAAGGTAGGAAATCTCATGGGATCCATGAGATCAATGGGGTCCATTGATTTGGAACATCTGTTAGTTTCATTATTCCTATGTTTAGAGTATGTCTCTATGATCTGTCCATTAGTGAGAGTCGGGTGGTGAAATCACTCATTATTAATGTGTAAAGATTGTGTTGCGATTTAAGCTTTAATAATGTTTCTTTTACAAACATGGGTGCCGTGCCTTTGAGGCATAGATGTTCCGGATTGAGATATCCTTTTGCTGGACTTTTCCTTTGATTAATATGAATGGTTCTTCACCATCTCTTTTGATTAATTTTGGTTGAAAGTCTATTTGATTAGGTATTAAGCTAGTTATTCCAGCTTGCTTCTTGGGTTCTTTGATTGGAAAACCTTTTTCTAGCCATTTACTTTGAGGTAATGTCTATCTTTGTTGCTGAGCTGTGTTTCTTGTATGCAGAAGAATATTGGGTCCTGTTTACACTTTCATTCTGTTAATTTTTGTCTTTTTATTGAAGAGTTGAGTCCCAACAGAGGAATACTGAATGGCTGAGAAACACTTGAAGAAATGCCCACTGTTTTTAGTCATTAGAGAAATGCAAATCAAAACATTTCTGAGATTCCATCTTACACTCATCAGAATGGCTAAGATCAAAAACTCAAGTGACAGCACATGCTGGCAAGGATGTGGAGAAAGGGGAACACTTCTTCATTGCTGGTGGGAGTGCAAACATGTACAACCACTTTGGAAATCCATCTGGCACTTTCTCAAAAATAACTGGGAATAGGGCTTCCTCAAGACACAGCTATTCCACTCCTTGGAATATACCCAGAATATGCACCAGCACACAACAAGGACATATGCTCTACCATGTTCATAGCGGTCTTATTCATAATAGCCGGAACATGGAAACAGCCGAAGTGTCCCTCAGTCGAAGAATGGCTAAAGACACTGTGATACATTTACACTGTGGAATAATTCTCAGCTACAAAATCAAGGAAATCCCAAAATTTGTGGATAAATGGATCGAACTAGAAATGATCATGAATGAGTTAACCCAGAAGCAGAAAGACTCACACGGTATATACTCACTTATAATTGGATACTAGCTCAAGAGGTCTGGCCCATGAAAGTCATCACTTATCAGGTGATTGGGATAGATGTGAGGACATTCTATTGGGACTCTAGTTGGGGAGAATGGAGAGATTGAAGGAAGCAGAGAGTCCTAGAAACCTGCAAGAAGACATCATGACAGACTGGTCTGGGCCCAGGGGTTCTGCTCAAACTACTGCAGCAACCAAGGACAATGCATGCAGTAAACATGGAACTCTTACTCAGACCTAGCCAATGGACAGGACATTCTCCACAGTGGAGTCAAGAGTGGGAAGTGACTCTGACATGAACTCTGGTGGTCCATATCTTACCAGTTCCCTTTTGTGAGGAAGCCTGGTGCCACTCAGAGATAGGATAAGCAGGCTACCAAGGTGAGACTTGATAGGTTGTGACTGATAATAGGGGAGGAGGTCCCCCTCAGTCACAGACATAGGGGAAGGGAATAGGATGAAAGCAGGAGAGAGGGAGGAACTGGAAGATACAAGGGATGGGATAACAATTGAAATATAATCTGAACAAATTAATTAAATAAACAATTTAAAAAAGAGATAGAGGTGGATATAAGTTTTATATTCCTAGACATAAATATTTAAAATTTAACTGAAAATTATATGTCAACATCAAGCTTAAATAAAATGAAAATTAACCCTTGGAGAACATCTGCTAAAACATTCCCTATATACTTGAAAATATTTTGGGACATTTGGCCAATGATGGCTTTCTCTCATTTTGAATTTTTCCTAAACTGGATCATATCCAATTTTCAGAAAAAAATAAATGAATATAATCTTATATTCATTTCAAAGGGCCATGTTTCTTGAGTGAATGTAACATGAACTCCAGCTCTAATGCTTCACTGGTGTGGATGGTAGGAGGTTAGCCCTGTTGTTTTGGACTCTCACAGCCAGTGATCCTCAGCTCCCCTGGGCTGTGGGTCCTGCAATTGTTCTGGGTCTCTGAATGAGCGTTGGGTCAGGCCAAGGTATCCACAGCCTTCTGTGTCTCCTGCCAAGTCCAGCCAGAAACTCTGGGCCCGAACCACGGGTCGAACTCAGCTAGATTCTCAGGGCCTGATTCATCTGCTGAGCTCAGCTAGGGTTTCTGGGCCCAAAATGCACACAGAGTCCAGCCAGAATTTTTGGGCTGGGACTGCGCACCAAGCTCAGCCAGGGTCTTTTGGCCCAAAGTGCGTGCTGTGGTCAGTTATTGACTCAGGGCCCGAACTGTCTGCCAAGCTCAGCCAGGAATTCTGGATTCAAACTTCACACTGTGTCCAACCAGAGTCTTAGAGCTGGTGGAACCGAGGACTCCGCCCAGACTGCGTCACCAAGGGGAGCTACCACTGAGCTGAGGTGGTGCCTAGGGTGGAACAGAGCGTTCCACCCAGCCTGTGCCACAGTAGGGGAACTGTGGCTGTGCTGAGTTAGTGCCTCGGGCAGAATTGCTTACTGAGCTGAGCCAGAACCCGGGACTCTGGGGCCGAACTGTCCGCCGAGTCCAGTCTGGGTCCCAAGGCACCACGAGACCCAAATCCTGCTCAGAGTCCCCTCTCCCGCAGCAACTCCCACCAGCCACCACACCAATCACCTCCACAGGAAGGCTCTGAGCTGCAAACCTCAGTCACCGCCGCGGCTGATGCTGGTGCCGCTGGTGCCACTGGTGCCACTGCTGCTGCTGCCTCTGCTGCTGCTGCTCCAATCCGAAAAAGTCTGTGCTCCTCCCGTGTGCAGGGACATGCAGGTCCTCCGAACCCTGGTCCCTCTGAACCGTGGAGTACTCCTGCTGCCGTGGTGTGGGGACCTCGGTGTTCCTGGCTCAGAAATCTGTGCAATTCCCTGAATTGTTCACTGGAGCCTCCAAACATGGTCCACACTGCTCGCCGCCATCTTAGATCCTCCCACTACCACTGTTTTTGAAATGTTTGGTCCTGGATTAGGAAACAGTCAAATACTCTCTCATATAAAGATTTAGGAATGGCACCTTGCAAAATATGTTCATTTCAATTTCCAAATTGCCATTCCACATTTTTTTTTTTTTGGTTGCATTTGGCAATTTCTGGTCAATTTTCAAAAGTTTTTGCACTTACCTGTATGGTAGTAAAAATAAATTTGATATTCTAAAGAATCAGCAGATGAATCTAGAGCATAAAATTCAAGAATTATATTTGAGGAAACAGTTATTTTGGAGATACAATCTGTGATAACTTGAGACTTGAAAAGTCCTTGTGTCTCTCTAGACATGACAGCTCTTTTTACTATTAGGCATACCACAGAATTCCTGTAACTACTTGTTTAAGAATCCTGAATGAGAATAATTTAGGTAATTTTGAAAAAACATACATGTTAAGTACTCTTTCTTTATCCAATTCTGTTTTTAACACATATGTTGTTCCTTATGTAGATTTAAAACAATTTTAATTAGTTTACTTTACATCCTGATTATAGCCCCTCCCTCATCACCTCCCTGTCTCACCTCTTCCTCCCTCATACCCCTCCACCCTTCTCTAGCCCTCAAAAAATGGAGCCTTCCTCCCCTACCATCTGATTCAGCCTATGATGTCTCATCCGGACTGCCCGTATCCTCTTCCTTTGCTACCTGGCAAGGCCACACACCAGGGGAAAGTGATTAACATGTGGGGGCCAGAGTCCATGTCAGTAATAGTCCCTACTCCACAAATTTGGGACCCATAAGGAGACTAGGCTGCCTATCTACTGCATCTGAGCAGAGGGTTTAGGTATTTGGTTGTTGCATCAGTCTCTGTAGCAACCCCTTCCTCTCTTTTGACTTGTTGGCTTCCTGTAATTAGGATTGGTGTACTTGTGGAGCTCCTGATCCCTCCAGGCCCTTCTATTCCCAAACTCTTCTACAACACTCCCTGAGCTCCATCCCACAATTTTGCTGTGCGTCACAGCTTCTGCTTGGATCCCCTGCTGGATGGAGTCTTTCAGAGGACCGCTATGGTAAGGTCCCTTCCTATTCCTTTTTTTCAACTTCTTCTGGTGTCTATTCTATTTGTCCTTTGGAATGAGAAATAAGCATCCTCCTTAGGGTCTTCCTTGTTATTTAGTTTCTTTAGTTCTGTGTACTGTAGTGTTTTTATACTGTATTATGTGGCTAATATCTACTTATAATTGAGTATATACCGTGTCTTTCTGTGTCTGGGTTATCTCACTTACGATGATCTTTTCTACTTCCATCCATTTGGCTGCAAATTTCAAGATTTCATTGTTTTTAATAGCTGTGTAGTATTCCTTTGTATAATTGTACCACAGTTTCTTTATCCATTCTTTAGTTGAATAACATCTAGGCTGTTTCCAGATGCTGGCTATTATGAGTAAAGTTGCAATGAACATAGTTGAGCATATGTCCTTGTTGTATGGTGTTATGTTCAGGAGTGGTATAGTTGGGTCTTGAGGTAGACCTATTCCTTATTTTCTGAGAAAACGCCAGATTGACTTCCAAAGTGGTTGTACAAGTTTAGACTCCCACAAGCAATGTAGGAGTGTTCCCCTTTCTCCACATCCTCATCAGTATGTGCTGTCACCTGAGTTTTTTGTCTTAGCCATTCAGATAGATGTAAGATGGAATCTCAGAGTCTTTTTGAGTTACATTTCCTTGATAACTAGGCATGTTGAGCATTTCTTTATGTGTTTCCCAGCCATTCAATATTCCTCTGTGGAGACTTCTCAATTTAGTTCTGTACCCCATTTTTTAATTGTATTATTTCATTTGATGGTATTTGAATTTTTCATATAGTTTGGATGTCACTCCTCTGTTAGATGTATGGTTGGTGAAGATCTTTTCTCAGTCTGTAGCCTGCCATTTTGTTCTAACTCTTAACTCAGTTCCTGGGATACCTTGAATCCCATGTCCCATGTGTCTGGATGACATATTTGCTTATTGAATGATAATATTCATTCACAAATGCTACAGATAAAGAGCAAAATCATGTTCTGATTGTAGGCTTTTCTCAGCATTATCAATCAGATTGTCACTTCTTTAATTTTACTGAAAATTATTTTTCAAAAATGTATTTGAATCACAATTTTTATGTCTCCAAACTCTTCCCACATCCTTCCCACCTTTCTACTTACCAAACTCTCTCTCTCTCTCTTTCTCTCTCTCTCTCTCTCTCTCTCAACCTGTGTCAGATAGGAGAAACAAAAATATTGCAAAAACAAAATTATTGCAAAAACATAAATTAAAATACATTGAAAAAACTAAAATCAATATAAAAAGCACACAAGCAAAACAAAAACAAAAAACATGTAAAGTAAAAACACGGTGCTAGTTTTCTGTTGATCTACTACTCCTGTACTTGGACTGGCTGCACTGGGGTACGGTTTGTATTCTCAGTTACATTCCATTGAAGAAAATAAATTTTCCCCATTCATTCGGAATAAATTTCAAGTGGCTTCTTTATTAGAGGTGGAACTTTTTGTCTAGTTACCTTTCATAGTTCTGGTATTTGGTTGGTTTGACCTTGCTAAGACCTTGTGAGTGCTGCCATAGTCTCTGTGAGCTCATGTGTGTCTATCCCATTCTGTCTGAAAGATATGACCTTGGTATTATCTGCTATGTTTCACTATTACCATGTTTCAAATTCTTTTTCCACCATGGGCCTATAGCAAAGTCTACTTTTAAAATCCTACTACAGGAACATGGTAAAGTT
Organism: Acomys russatus; assembly: GCF_903995435.1. Lineage (NCBI taxonomy): Eukaryota > Metazoa > Chordata > Mammalia > Rodentia > Muridae > Acomys > Acomys russatus. The sequence goes on along the minus strand of NC_067144.1, from coordinate 61,104,305 downwards.
AAAATCACTTTTAATGACATAATGCTTCTTGTAGTTTCCAGAACTGATCAGTTCTCAAGAAAGAAGCTTATCTTTGCAGTTGATGCCAATTAACATAGAGATGCTCAACTGGACAATGTGTAGATAATGAGAGGTTATGGAGTTCTCAGCCTAAATGGAGTATCTTTATCAAATCTCTCCCTTCCAGGATCATCTTTGTCATTGTTATTCATACAATCTATTCTTACTAGTTGACCTAGAAACAATTAATTTAAAATGTATTATACAATTCACAGAATTATCAAGAGGGTAAACACAGACTTAAGGTACTGTTAGGAAAGTATGTAAAGAGAAGGCTCAGAGGGAGGTGACCTTCTTCCATGGAAAATAGTGCTTAGCTAGCCATGTCTAGCCTTCAGTTTCAATACAAGGACTTTGACTGCGCTATGACACTGCACCACATGAACATATGGATACCAGATCTTGAACTTCAGCCAACTACTATGACTCCTGTCATCAGATGCTGCCTTCAATATAGAAGTAGTTTCTTACATCCATATCACATTGACTAGCTGCTTCTGACTAGGGAACAAGCTTTCTGTCCATATCTCACAGAAGACGGGAAGATATCTGAGTTATTTCTCTTCTGTATGAATAAATCTAAATGTTAACTCTTAAGAAAATGAATACAAGTTTATGACAGAAAGATTACACAACACTCTTATCAGTCAATTTTTGTACAGCATATATTGCTAATCACTAAACAAGAATAGGATGTGGGTACCTTTTTAATATCCCCCAAAGCTTGGGAGCTCTTCAGCCTAACAATTATGATAGATTTAAGAAAGTCCTGGTGGTATAGGATTCTTAGAAGACCTTATGTTATAAATTTTTCACATTTGGATAATTATAAGAGAAAATAAATCCTCTAACCTTTTGATTAGCTCCAGGATATAAATTTGAATGGCACATGGGTATATTAGGGTAAGGTTCTTTCTCTTCTCCCAATAGTATTCATAAAAAGGTGAAAATAAAAACTTTGAAAGACTGACAATAAAATTTTATTGCTAGAATGAACTTATTGGTATGGAAATGAAAGTCAAGTGAAAGTTATTTAAAATGAGGAAAAGTGGATGCTGGATCTTAACAAGGATGTGAAAATGCCTGAAACCCGACACATGGAGCATGCAAAATTTCTCCAAGCTGTTCTGAACGAAATTCAAAATGCAACTGCATCAACCATTCAGTTTCTTACATTATATTTAGGTTCACATATATTCACATTATACATGAAATTTATCTAGAATATATTTCCAAATATCCACAAGGATTTTCAGGAATTTAACTAGGTAAAATAATCTTTCATGGTTTGTTGCTGAGATAAATAGTTTTTCTATTTTCATCCTGCTCAAATACATTTAAGTTAAATGAGCATACTATTTTCTTTATGTATAAAGTTCCAAGGTATTGAAAACTCTCATAATCATTATATAGTTATCACCTGGTCATTTGAAGAAAAACTCATCTTTACTGCTTTGGTTAAGTACAAAATTTGCAGTATCTTTGCAGCAGTCTAGAAACCACCATTCTGCTTTGTAAATCACAATAGTTAGACATTTTGACTGTCTCTGTTAACTTATCATAAGACCTTTGATGTGGACTTGCCATAACTGTTTGATGAAAAGCCTCACTGTACCTGTTATTTCCATTTTGGAAATTGGCAAGTATTCAGATTTCAATATGTGTGGTTTTATTTAATATAAAATCCACAGTTGGAGCATAGGAGATGGCTCAGTTAGTTGATCCCTTAGATATTGTATAATCATTTCCCTTGTTCGTGTAATTAGGATTGGTGCTCAGATTGGCACCACCCATGTAATATGCTGGCCATGGTGGTGTGTACCTGTAACCCTAATAGAGACCAGGCAATTGTTGGAGCTTGTGACACAGCTACTTTTTGGTGAACCAGTGAGCTCTGGATTCAGTGGGACCTCCTATATTAAACATAAACAATAAACAAGCAAAGAACATTAAACAAAGGAATCCCACATTGGTTTCTAGCCTATACATCTGTACATATGAGACAAAAGATAAAGGACAGATTTTAAGTGATGCTGTCATGTACGTGCTTTCTGAACTCTATGTAAAAATTTAAGACCTGTATATAGTCTATTTTGCTTTTATAGTATCTTATTATATGCTTCCTCTGCCCTGCTCCTGTAATAACCTTTTCAATTTGTTTCATTTCCAAAGAGGTATGAATTCACATCAAAGACCTTTCTTTAAGATTGTTAAAGACTGTCACAGTGCACAACTCTTATGTTCGTACAACATCTACAATAATCGATATTGTTATTAGTAGTATTAAAAGTTTATTTATTTATGTATATGGATGTTCTATTTGCATGTATGCCTGCATGACAGAGGAGGGCATCACATCCCATTATAGATGGTTATGATCCACCATGTGGTTGCTGGGAATTAACCTCAGGAGTTCTAGAAGAGCAGTCATTGCTCTTAACCACTGAGCCATCTCGCCAGCCCGCAAAGTCATCTTCAAAACTGATTAAATGTGTTTTTCTCTGCTTAAAAGATATCTGAATGATTCTCACTTCTGTTAGAGCAAAACAGTTCTATTTATCATGACCTTAAGGTCCTATATAATCTAGTTTCTCTTACTTTCTCTACGTTGACTTCTTAGTTATCTTGGACCCACTCACTACCTTCAAGCAGGGAACTGAGAACTCAGACCCTCACTCATCTTACAGATTTTGCACTTCAATTTTCTTGATGTACCTGTTATTTTATGCTGAGTAAATCCATCCATAACCTCTTAATTTCTTTATATATGATTTGGGTCCGGGAACTCATAGCATTTATCACATTTGCAAATTTTATAATTTGTAAGCAATAAACATTTTTGTACCTCTTATTGAGGCTGGAGACTTCTGAAGACAGACATACTATGCCTTGTTTACCATCAGGGAATCATAATTACTATGGGTGGAGATTCTCCAAAAATCATAATGAAATATATAATTGTGTGATAATATGCTATAAAATCTGAAAACTAATTTTGTTTTATCTCCTATAACTAGCTGTGAGTGACACCTCCTCCAGCTGCTGAGAAGCGCAAAGTCACTTTAGGCTGCATATTCTAAGTTGCATTCTCCTGAGGTAATCTACTTTATTATTTTGGAAACTTACAGATAAGTCCTCCTTTACTGTCCACAAAATTACTATGATTAAAAATAAGGTTGAAGCTGGGCATGGTGGTGTACGCTTTAATCCCAGCACTTCAGAGGCAGAGGCAGGAGAATCTCTGTGAGTTCGAGGACAGCCTGGTATACAAAGTGAGTACAGGACAGCCAGGACTACAAGAGAAACCTTGTCTCAAAAAAAGCAATTGTTAGAATTATTACTAATAAAAATAATAATATCAATAAGGTTGAGAAGTCTCCTTCAGTCTTTTGACTCATTTTGATTTCCTGTGGCAACGCTGATAGTCAAGTATATAGTCTGGTACCAGTCAATGGTAGATGAATGAAGAAAGGAAGGGATACCATAGAGAATATAATTTAATCAGTTAACATCAGTTTTTATTGTTTGGAAATGGACAGTTATTTGTAAATGACAATTTGGCTCCAGTCATTTTTTTATCACTGCTTTCTGAAATTTAACATTTAAAACTATTTTTAAAATTTTGTTGAAACAAACATTACATGAAATGAACACTTCTGCCTGATGCTACCTTTTTGGAGCTTTTCTTCTTTTCAATTTAACTGTTTTAACATTTTATTCACAATGTCATCTTGAGTCATTGTCTTGGCTTATTGGGTAAGATATTTTTCCACACAAACTTGATAACCTAACATTGATGCTGGCAACGACATTGGTAGGAGATCTTTTGTAGCTTCCATACATGTGCCATGTGCCATGGAGGACCTGCATCCTCTCCCACAGTGCATAGAAATAAATAAAAATTAAAATTATAGTTGCATAAACTTTAAATACTTTATATTGTTGAAATAATTTATAATTATGTTTTGATGGTATGGGAATTGGTTATAATATATTGATTCATGCAGGGTTGTAAAGAGTTTAGTTTAAAAGGCATTGAATTCACAATTACTTTATAATTAACTGGTCAGAAATGTAAAGGATGTATGTTTTATTGTTTAGATTATAGTAATATAATCATGCTAGGTTGTTAATAAGAGAAATAGGTCAATTCATTGATTTTGCTGTTAGATTATTCCAGATGAAGTGCAACAACCATATTCTGTGTGACTTGCTCCATTTCACAATACACTTCTTGGTTTTTCACTGCTCTTGAGACTTTTGAAGATTGCTTTATATTAAAACTATGGCATGTTTTTGTATTCACCTAAAGTTTTCTTAGAGGAATGTCTGTGAGGCTCACCATTCATGCTGAATTACCCCTTGAGAAGCACTGCTATTAACTTCAACAAAAATGTTTGAATAGCAAATGTCACTGAATCTCTCTGGACATTTCAAGCTTTGCAGTGATGAAAGAACATAAAGCAAGTTATCATTACATTATCTGAATGAGAAAAGGAAACAAGAGGAACCAGAATTTGTGCCACTAGGCTTTATGTAGCCTAAAAATTTGGAATAAAATCACCAGTGAATACCATTCACTTCGTATCTATTATGTGTCATGCATTTAACCTACTTCAAAGGTTGCAATGAACAGTAAAAAATGGTCCTGGTCCCTGTTGGATGTAAGGTTGGCAGAGGAGAAAATGTACTATCAGCTAAACCAATAATGTGGTAATTATCAAATGAAGCTGATCACATGCTGCAGACATAGCAAAGGGAATGGATCTGCCTACAGTATTAGGATGTGTGAGTTTCTTGGTGCTTTGAGGCTATCCTTCACTGGTTATTCCTTTCAAACGATAGGGGTGTTTTTAGTTCTTGATATAAGAGAACAGGTAGTCACTAGCCCTCCTTATGTATCTATGTTGGGACAAGCTGATTTAGATGGGCTCTTATGTCTGTCATCTACAGAGAAATTACATTAATCCTAATACACATGATCACATATTTAGGGCGTATTAGCCCGGGTTTGCCACAGTGGCCAGTACCGAGAGGGGAGAATGTAGAAATATAGATGAACTATAGACAATATATCAAGTACTGAAGTTATGGAAGACCAAATAGTTCTGTTTCTAAGAATTTTAGTATCACATTGTTTATAGAGAACTTGCCCAGAATGAACAAAGCTCTCCATCCCCAAGAGTGTATGAAACAAAGTATGCTATCATAATCCCAGCACTTGCGAAGTAGATACTACCAGAAGTTCGATATAATCCTCTATATGGAGCTCCAGTCCAAACTGATCTATTTAGGATTAGGTCTAAAAATTTAAAGACAAAAGAAAAAGAAGAAAAGGTGATGTGTGATGTTTAGTGGAAAACAGTCTTGAGAACAGAAACAGCGTAATTTTAAATATTGTGGTTTAAGTTACTTCTGAGAAATCCAGGAGATATTTCTGGAAAAATGCTAAATTCAATTTCAGTTTGCAGTATCACTTTGAGGTTTACAAAGTGCAGCATAAGGCATTGTATGCCTAAACTCTCGATTCTCCCATTACAATTCTTCTCTAAGTCAGTTTTAAAATAGAAAAGTAGGATACCTTGTGCGTTACTGATCTGTTTATTAAGCCAATCACTTCTTTATAATGTAAAAACCATTTCCATGAACGTAGCAGAAATAAATAGCAGGAATAGGAGAATTTGAAGTTGTACATTCCAATGGAAAATGTACACTCTGAAGAATCATTTGGAAAACTTCCATTTAGACAACTATTAATATTTTGAATTCACAGATATTTTCATGAAAGGCAAACATTAACCTGTGTAGTAGTTAAAACATTTGAGTCTGGTCCCAGACTAGTTGATGTGAAATTGAGTATGTTGAGTAACCATGGCTAGTTTCATCAAGTGGGCCGATGACAAATCTTCCCAAGACAACATGTGTTTGAGAATAAATGAGCAAGTGATTGTGAATTTAGAGTGCCAGGTATGCTGGCAATTGTAAACTTTGGCAGTTTCTTATAAAAATGGGTAATCCAACATTAACATTTGAGCAATGTTCCCACCCTGAGTGTTCCTAAGCTGCTATTGTCCCCAGGATGTCTGTGTCCCTTTATTGCTTGAGTTACTAAAACTTGTTCTGAGAGCACACAAGTTTTGAAAAAGAAAAGCATGCAAAAAGACAAAAGTGGCACTCCATCGTTTGATACGTTTCATCAGTCTTTAACAACTATAACAAGTTTATTGTTTTTTAAATCAAGATGGAATAAGATGGTTTAAAGACAAAAATAAATTGTGCCTATTTTCTTTGGATGTTCATGCAAAATTGCACCAAAGGAAGCTTTACTACAGTCAAGGGTATGATCGTGCAGGTGAACTCTCTTCCTTCTCCTTATGCTGTGTATTGGGGATTTGCTTCAATTGTCTCTGATGGAGGCTGTGCCAGATGTGCTCCAGGGAATTCTTCAAGCAGAGGAGGTTCCTGGGGGTTAATTTCTGTTTCCATGGAAACTCTCCCAGCCTGCCCCCGTTTTAAATGACTTCCTGCAGACAGACACCTGGAGGCACCTGCGAAAAGCAACAGGTTTGGTGGAAGTGAAGAAACGTACAAAACAACAAAAGTGTACAATGTAATAATCTCCATTAAACAAACCACTTTCAAATTGTAGGCAATTATTTATCTGGATTATGTGAGTGTTTTTAAATTTGTTCATTTAATTGCCTAGAAATATGTGGAGGGTAGTAACGTTTCTTCTAACATGTAACAGTGTATATTATGCTAATTATATGATATCTATCAAAAGGGTTACTTGATAATTAATTTGACAAATATTGATGTTCACTAACAGCATAAAAATAGTAAGATATAGATGGACAGTCCAATAATAAAGATCTCCAGATGGAAAAATTGCTCATGGAATTCTAAGAAAAATTGAGAAGTGCAATTGTATGTGTCATGTGAGTAGTGTTATTACGAAGGTATATTATACCTAAATACAGAGATTAAAAAGGCATGATGCCTTTTGCAAAATGAAAAAAAAACAATGAAAGTTAACAAACATTTTACTTATTGGTGGAAAGAAAACAAGCCTACAATCTATAATTTCTCATAATTTTCAGTAAATTTTATTTATGTATCAAACTATTATGATAATCATATTATCATACTCATTTAATTTTATTTTTTCATTTTTTGAGATTCCAATATAATTATACCTTTTTGTTTCTCCTCCCCAGCCCTTCTATATCCCCTTGCTTTCCTTCAATTTCATGCATATATCTTAAACACATACATAAAATACGTAAATAAAACACACTTGGTCTGTATAATATTACCTGTAAAGTATATGTTTTCAGGGATGACCATTTGGTGTTGAGTAGCCAATTAGTGTGTGTTTCTTCTGTTAAGACCATTTCTTCCACTCCCAGAAATCCTTAGTTGTCTGCAGTTCTTTGTCTAGTTCTGAGTCCTCATGAGCTTTTCCCCTGTCAATATCAGTATGTCTATTGGTGTTCAGCAGCAGATTAAAGAAGAAAGGAAGATGACTTTAACTTTTTCGTTACCCTTTCAGGTCACAAATATGGAAGTAAAACTGAAAGCCCAGTATCTTAGATCCTTTTGTATTTGTCAAATTTATTCCATTAATAATTTCCATATATATTATGTACAAGGATATTGATATTTCCAAACAACATGGTCTCCAACATTCTGTATTTATTCTTAGTATATTTTTCTCATCTGTATTTAGCGTATCTTATGATATTAATCAGATCTGCAACAAATAAGCAAATGCTTTTATAATTATAAGACACTGGAAGTTCAAAGTAGATACATTATAATAAGAACCATTAACATGACACTTCAATGAGATTACATGGATTTAAACAATCATAGTTTATGTACAATTTACATTTTCATCAGCACTAAATGGGTGTTAAGATAATGCAAGAATTTGACAGAGAAATATTACCTTAACATGCACACAGACTAGGACTAATGGTTTACACCCCATTATAAATTTTACACTTCTAATTCTGAAGAGTCTATGTTTCCATTGTCACTTTGCTAGTCACTTAATGCAGTATTTTGACAGCTGCTGGAGGCATGTGCATGGCCTGGGACTGTCATGATTAAATGTTAATGAATAATTTTTGCTGAGAAACTTATGTCAGAACAAAATATCTTGAAGAGATACACTTTGCTAAAGTGTTTTATTGAGGACAGGCTATCATTTTTATAATGTCTCCTCATACAATAGCTCCCTTGTTCATTTCCCCTAGTTTTCAAATTAAATTTAGAATTAGAGAAGATGCTATATCTGAAAAATCATACTGCCTTGTAAGAAATAACAAGGATTCTGGGTTTTGCCAACATTCCCATTTAATAGTGATGTTGAGGTAGAAATACCATCATAAGTATAATTTTAAAAGAAATATAAAAATATAAAAATAATTTTTTATTTTTTGGTTTTTCGAGACAAGGTTTCTCTGTGATAGCTTTGGCTGTCCTAGACTAACTTTGTAGACCATGCTGACCTCGAACTCACAGCGATTTGCCTGCCTCTGCCTCCTGAGCGCTGGGATTAAAGGCCAGCACTCGGTAAATTCCCAAGTGATATAATCTTTATAAATGATTATCTCATGCTCAATGAGACAAGTGGCAAGATTTACAATAACACATTGATAAGACAGGATAAAATGAATGAATGGGTCCTGAAGCAATAAACACAGTGCAATATCTTGGAGTTTTAAATTTTTATATAAAACATTATTAAACCATTAGTATTAGCATCATTTTTATTCAGTTTTACTACTGAATAAATCAGAATTTTTATTATCAGTTCAGATGCATTGTTCCAAATTAGTGTTTATTTTAAATGATACAAAAGTAAGTGGACACATGACCTCCGAATGAGATTAATATAACAGGGACTTATGTCATTGTTGCTCTGTTCACAATAGCCAAGGAATGGGAAGAGGGGAGATGTTCCGCAACTGAAGAAGGGAACCAAAAAAATATGGTAAATTTCAACATGAAATATTATTCATTCATTTAATAAAAAACGAAATTCAAAGATAAATCGATGAGGTTTGAAGTAACCTAACCCAGAAATTATGTCACACCTTTTTTCATTTGTTAATATTATCTCTGAGTTTTAGATATGTGAGATTTATTTGAAACACCCATAAATGTCTTAAATTTACTAAGGCTCCACAGAGAGAAGACACTTTCAAGGGAGGGAAAATAGGACACACTTGTATAAATGATTAAATGTGACTACTGGGAAAAGAAAGGTTAAATCAGGGAGAGGCCACTAACAGCCAGGAAGATGAAGGGTTAAATGATACTAAAAGGTTTTTTTCTTGCATCATTAAAATTATGAAATAAAAATGTTTCAGAAATCCTATTTTACTTTATAAACCAAGCTTAAATCTCTCTTCAAAATGTGTTAAGAAATCATGGGTTATACTAAGTAACTACCTTTTATTTTTATTTTTCCTTTTATTTAATATAAATATTATCTCTTACATAATACATCTTGATTATGGTTTCCTCTTCCCATACTCCTCCCATTTCCTCACCACCTCCCATCCTGTCTAAATCTTTCATATTTCTGTCTCTCATTAGAATAAAAACAGATATCTAAGGCATAACAATAAAAAAGGCTGGGTTGAGGTGATTTGATATGCTCTGGCCTGTGTGTATCAGATGAATAGAGGATGGGTTAGGGGGAAGTGGGAGAAAGAGTGTGACCTGGAGAGAAAAAAGGAGGGGCCTACAGTTGCGATGTAAGTAGTCATAAAATAATAAAAAATAGATAAAATGCTGAAGAAAAATATGAAAAATAAACTAAAGAAAATTAAAAATAAGATAAAAAATAAGGAAAAGGCCTAACATGTCATTATAAGACAATGAAGCTCCAAAGATATAAATGCATTTTTTTTCCTGTTTGTTCTCTATAGCAGTGTGCATCCTACCCTTAAGAACACTTGTTTCTGCAGTGAAACTTCCTTGGAAGAAAGTAAATATTCATTCGCAGGTAATTGTCAGTTGAAGATAGGAATCACTTCTTTTCAAACATTCTTCATCCTCTCCTCTTATCTCACAAGGAATTTGCAGTTCTGTTAATAACATCTTTAGCCGGGCGTGCTGAAGCACATCTTTCATCCCAGCACTTAAGAGGAAGATGCAGGTGGATCTCTGTGTGTTCGAGGCCAGCCTGGTCTACAAAGCAAATATAGAACACCCAAGGCTATCCAGAGAAACCCTGTCTTGCAAAACTGAAAAGAAAAGGAAAGAAAGAAAGAAAGAAAGAAAGAAAGAAAGAAAGAAAGAAAGAAAGAACACGTATCTTTAAAACATACAGATTTCCTCATATTTGACCATGTCCCCTGGAGGGGGATACCTGGCAGCACTCAGAGGAAGGATAGCAGGTTACCAAGAAGAGACCTAACACCCTATGAGCATATACAGGGGGAGGAAATCCCCCTCAGGAACAGTCATAGGGGAGGGGAATAAGGGGTAAGTGGGAGGGAGAGAAGAATGGGAGGATACAAGGGATGGGATAGCCATTAAGATGTAACAAGAATAAATTAATAAAAAGTTAAAAAAAAATACAGATTTCACGTCCATAGTGTCCCTGCTTCATGGTTAACTTTGAGGTCCAATTCACAACTTAATCCTGAAACATTTACAGACTTCAAGAGACAGAAATAGTTGCCACAAGGCTGCTGTGAAACAAATACTGTTTAAAAGAGTCCTAAGTTGGTTTTAGGAATTTGGTGCAATATTTATGTGTCACCTACTGATCAGCTAATGGCTTTTAATGTAAACATAATTCTGGGTCATTTTTTAAAACACTGAGGTGAGTAACTTGCTTACCATGTAACATACTAGGTGTAGAAAATAATGTTTGAGTAATTACTAAGAGATAAACGTGTTAGAAATAAGTAGACTTAAGCTATGCTCTATTACAGCCCACTGCTATGTAATGTTATCACAATGAATGTACTGGAATTTCTACTTCAGCATCTGTAAAATGAAGAAAGCACTGAATGTTTCACATGGTTCTACTGAGGATTTAATTCTCAATTGTTCATAAGTACTAGCTATAAATCTGTAAAACATTTTAACATTTCATCAGCACCATGTCATGTTTTCAGTGATGGTTTATACATTATTTAATAATCTTGAAACAAACCAATGCCGGAATAGTCTGCATTAACTGGATGTGATTTGATCTACAAGCAAACTTGTGTGGACTGTGTATTTATTGCTGAGTGTATTCACATGCATTCTTCTTTTCTTTTCCTTGCTGTGATAAAACCCTTGGACCAAAAACAACATAAAGGATAAAAGGTCATATTTCATCTTCCAGGTTGCAGTCCAGCACTGGGAGAAGTCAGGTCAGGAACTTGAAACATAATTCATGGAGGAACAGAACTTACTGATTTGCTCTCTGCTTCCCATGATGGTTCATTTTCTCTGAAATACATTCTTTTTTTCTTACATGGACCACCAGCCTAGTGATGGTGCTGCCCTCCATGGTGGAGACCCTCTAAAGTTATATTACAATCAAGAAAAATCCCTTAAAAATAGTCACACAGTCCTATTTGATCCATTGATTCCTTCAAGTAGACTATTCTTTCATATGACTGTGTCAATTGAACAATAATGTTAACCAAGATGCCAAGTACAACATGGTAAAGTACAGTAATGAAATGGTCAAGAGTATTGCTTAAAATTAAAGAAAATGGAAAAAAATAACAAAAACAACAAAACACTTAACATGATGTAAAAATTAGTGACAAATAAAGCTTTAAAAAGAATAAAAATTTAAAACATACAGGTAAACAATTGATTATGGTCATTGAAGTCATTAATAATTGATCTTATAACAAGCAAATGATGTGGAATATTTATTGAGGATATACTTATATTGATTGGTTTTCCATAATGAAGATAACTCACCATATATATTATATATAATTTCAAATGATATGTTATCATATCCATAGTGAAGACATCTCAAACAATGGCATGGTATATTCAGTAGCTTAAATTGAGATGAAGTTCAAAATGTGAAATTTATTTTCAAACACTATCCACGGATAGAGTGCTTTCATGCTTTACCTTCAGCACAATGAAAATTATGAAAAACATAACCCTTACTTGGCCAAAATATTTTGACTATTTGTTCATTAGTTTAATGCTAGGCTTTCAGATTTTTCTTTGTGACATATTGTCCATCCTTTCATCAAAGACTTAAAGTTCTCAATGTATAAATAGGTGTGCGCAGAGTGAGGAACACGGTGACAATAATGTTCATATGGATTTTCTTATGGAAGGAATGTACATGGTCTCTGCTGAAGGAGGAAGGAAGCAGGGTCACTGTAGCATTCTTTGCATCAGCCTGTCAGATAGAACACTACAAGATGAGAATGGAATGGACCGGCAATGAAAGAAAGTCATTGTCCCTTGCATGGAGCTGGATCTCTTCCCATTCAGTTTTCTGCTGCCAAGATAGATAATATGCTTGCTTTGCCACTGAGTGCATCTATACAATAAGCACCTTTCAAAATTTAAGTGCGCTCATTTGGACACTCTGTAAACTAAAAGTCTGTGATTGCATTGCTGTTGTTATGAAGGCACATACACTGAGACAAGATCAAACCCTAATTTATATTTTTGACCTCTCTCATTATCGACAAATCACAATAATTCAAAATTATGCAACCAGGCTAAGAATACAATACATGATAATTTATATAACTTAATGTGGTTAGTTTAGATTTTTAAATCTGGAAATGCTAAGAATTTAATTATATGATTATTCATAAAATGATTAATAAGATGGATAATATTTTTTATATTTGTATCACGTAGAGAGACATTTCATGGCACATATAACTATAGTCTTTACAAGCTTCTCAGAGGTTATTTTTGTGTTAATTTTTACTTAATCTATTTGAGTTTCAGCTTACCCTATGTAACATGGCCAAGTCCATAAAAACAGATATACCTGAGAGGATGCAGGGAAAGGGAAATATGTAATCACTGGTGGTGGGATTCTATATTGGCCACTATAGAAATCAGTGTGAGGCTCCTCAACACAACAAGAATAGATCTAACACAAATCCATTTTTCAGTATTTACCCAAAGGACTCTTGTATCCTACAACATAGATACTAACACATGCCTATTGCTTGATGTTGTATTCAAAATAGGCTAAAATTGGAAACAACCTAGATGTTCATCAACTGAAAAACACGTAATGAAAATGTATTTTAAAAAACAGAAAAAAAGAAAGTGTATTATACTTACATAACTTATTATTAAGCTCTTGTGTCATTCTTTCTTTTAAACTCTATTTAATTTGGGGTGTTTAGGCTTCAGCCACACTTACAATCTCCCAGTCCTACATAGGAGCAAGGTACTGGGGAGAGAGAGTCTTTTTACTTCGCCTAGATGTTTAGTGTAAATTGAATTATTTTGGGTTATACTGTTCTCCATTAACAGCAGAAACAGCAAGCAGTCTCCTCCAAGCCACTGAGCCCCAAAGCATTTCTCTTCATCTGTCTGCTCCAAACCACCACAATGTCCATCTCTGGACTCTTCAAATTGCTACATGATATATGCAATGCCACATGCTAGACCATGTTCTCTCTGGGCTCCCATTTCTATCCTCAGAACCCTACACCATGTCCCCTTGGTGCTGCAGGAGGAAGGCCTTACCAGTTGGCAAAAGTCATGCCCTATAGAAGACAATCAACAGGTGTGGACAAATTAAAACCAAAATTAAAACCCCATACTTGGAATTAAAACAAAAAAATATTTACATAACACAATTGAGTTTACAAGGAAACCAAACTTCCATTACAAACTGTGAAGTAAATGAAATTATACAGTTTTCCAGCAAACAGATGGAGGTAGAAATAGTCATCCCGATTGAAGTAACTTAGACTAAAAAAAGACAAATACTGCACACATGGATGTTAGTTTTAGGATTAATATATGTATTTTTATATTAGAATAACAACAGAGGCTAGATAGCTATTAAGAGCCATGGTTGGAAAAGGAGATATTCTAAGGAAGAATAAATAGGATATAATGTTATAAAGAAATGTTATATATCCTTGATTCATTGGCCAGAGGGTTCCCCTAGGGATTCCAAACATGGCAGGCTTTTGCAACTGTTATTGATTGTTCTGTATATCCCAGGGGTAAGGGTATGCTTATTTAAGTCATCAAAGATGGAGTAATCAAAATAGTCATTGACTAGAATATTCACCTCTACTGACAAGTGTCCCTGGTTCTGCAAAGTATTTGCCCACTATCAAAGTAAAAAGAAATAAAAATCATCAATATCACCCAGCTACAAATGCTCTGACCTACAACTGTGACCCCGCAAGATATTCTAATATGGTACTAGTGGCACAAATATTATGGGACTGATAATTCACATTTGAATTAACGCCTGCTCCTTGACATATAACCGATACTTAACAGTGAAAAATGTCTAATGTTATGAGACTAGATACATCATGGGATCAAAAGGTAAACTTACTATTATGATTATGATAAAAAAAACAAACACCAAAACACTGATAAAATGACTCCTAATGCCATACTGCTATACCTTCATCTCATTGCATCATTCAATTCAGAGAAGGTTCAACTTGGCCTAGATGGGAATTAACAGAAACCTACAAGTGGACAATGAGCAGAGAGTGGAAGACTATGGAATACTCAAGTCTAAATGGGATGTCTTCATTAAACCTCTCCTGTCAAGCTTAGGGAGACATGCAGAAGAGGAGGCAGAAAGATTCAAAGAGGTAGAGATTACCACATGACTCTAGGAAAACATCTTCTCAACACAACCAACAGAGATGAAGCAACATGAACTCACAGAAAATGACAGCATCCATAAGACCTGTAGACATTCAAAAAATGATAACATCCCAGAATGGAGAAGGTAAAATGGACATAAATATTCCTAACTCTAAACAAAAATGTTATTTGCAATTAATAGATGCTGAAAACAGGAAATAGGTTTCTCTAATTGGTTGTCACTATATATATCATTATCACTCTGTGGCAGGCATCATGACCAGTAGTAGAGGACCAACACAAAATCAATTTCTTCTTAATTTTTCTTTTTGGTGTCTGTGTGTCCCCTCGTGTGTGTACCCTTTCTTTTATGACTTCTGGTATTTTTTGTCTTACAGTTTTTTTGCTTCACTTGTTTGTTTGGTTGGTTTTCCTTTTTCTTTTATTTTTTTTTTAATTTTTTTTTATTAATTTATTCTTGTTCCATCTAAATGGTTATCCCATCCCTTGTATCCTCCCATTTTTCCCTCCCTTCCATTTTCCCCTTATTCCCTTCCCCTATGACTGTTCCTGAGGGGGATTACCTCCCCCTGTATATGCTTATAGGGTATCAAGTCTCTTCTTGGCAACCTGCTGTCCTTCCTCTGAGAACCACCAGGTCTACTCCTCCAGGGGTCATGGTCAAATGTGAGGCACCAGAGTACATGCGAAAGTCATATCCCACTCTCCACTCAACTGTGGAGAATGTTCTGCCCATTGGCTAGATGTGGGTAGGGGTTTAAAGTTTACGGCCTGTATTGTCCTTGGCTGGTGCCTTAGTTTGAGCAGGACCGCTGGCCCCAAATCTGCCTATCATAATGTTCTACTTGTAGGTTTCTAGGACCCTCTGGATCCTTCTACTTTGCTATTCTCCCATGCTTCTCTCACCTAGAGTCCCAGTATGATGTCCTCCCCTCTGTCCCAGTCTTGGTAAGTGAAGGCTTTCGTGGGACATGCCCCTTGGGCTAGTATGCAGATATAAGTGAGTATATACCATTTGAGTCTTTCTGCTTCTGAGTTAACTCACTCATTATGATCATTTCTAGCTCAATCCATTTATCCACAAATTTGGGAATTCCTTGTTTTTAATAGCTGAGTAGTATTCCATAGTGTATACATACCACAGTTTCTTTATCCATTCTTCTACTGATGGACACTTAGGCTGTTTCCATGTTATGGCTATTATGAATAAGGCTGCTATGAACATGGTTGAGCAAATTTTTTTTTTGTTGTGTGCTGGAGCATCTTCTGGGTATATTCCAAGGAGTGGAATAGCTGGGTCTTGAGGAAGCCCTATTCTCATTTTTCTGAGATAGCACTAGATAGATTTCCAAAGTGGCTGTACTAGTTTGCATTCCCACCAGCAATGAAGGAGTGTTCCTCTCTCCCCACATCCTCGCCAGAATGTGGTGTCGCTTGAATTTTTTATCTTAGCCATTCTGATGGGTGTAAGATGGAAACTCAGAGTTGTTTTGATTTGCATTTCCCTGATGACTAAGAAGGTTGAGCATTTCTTTAAGTGTTTCTCAGCCATTTGATATTCCTCTGTTGAGAATTCTCTGTTTAGTTCCAAGCCCCATTTCTCAATTGGGTTATTTGGTTTGGTGGTGTTTAATTTCTTGAGTTCTTTATATATTTTGGATATTAGACCTTTGTCAGATGTAGGGTTGGTGAAGATCTTTTCCCAGTCTGTAGGCTGTCGCTTTGTTCTCTTGACAGTGTCTCCTGCCTTACAGAAGCTTCTCAGCCTCATGACGTCTCATTTATTAATTGTTGACATTAAGGCTTGGGCCGTTGGTGTTCTGTTCAGGAAGTTGTCTCCTGTGCCAATATGTTCCAGGCTCTTCCCCACTTTTACTTCTAAGTGACCTAGTGTCTCTGGTTTTATGTTGAGGTCTTTAATCCATTTGGATTTGAGTTTTGTGCATGGTGACAAATATGGGTCCAGTTGCATTTTTTTACACATAGACGTCCAGTTAGACCAGCACCATTTGTTGAAGATGCTATCCTTTTTCCATTGAATGGATTTGGCTTCTTTGTCAAAAATCAAGTGACCATATGTGTGTGGATTCATATCTGGGTCTTCGATTCGATTCCACTGATCAACCAGCCTGTTGCTGTGCCAGTACCATGCTGTTTTAATTACTATTGCTTTATAGTACAGTTTGAGATCAGGTATGGAGATCCCTCCGGAGCACCTTTTATTGTACAAGATTGTTTTAGCTATTCTGGTTTTTTTTTTTTTTTTCATATGAAGTTCAGAATTGACCTTTCAGTGTCTTTAAAAAATTGTGTAGGTATTTTGATAGGGATTGCAGTGAATCTGTAGATTGCTTTTGGTAGGATGGCCATTTTTACTATGTTAATTCTCTTGATCCATGAGCAAGGAAGATCATTCCATCTTCTCAGGTCATCTTCAATCTCTTTCTTCAGAGTTTTAAAAATTTTTTCAAACAAGTCCTTCACTTGCTTAGCTAGAGTAACTCCTAGATGTTTTATATTGCTTGTGGCTAATGTGAAGGGTGTGGTTTTCCTAATTTCCTCCTCTGCAAGCTTGTCCTTTGTGTATAGGAAGGCTACAGACTTTTTTGGAAATAAAAAACCACACGATCATCTCTTTAGATGCAGAGAAAGCATTTGATAAAATCCAACACCCATTCATGTATAAAGTTTTAGAGAGATCGGGGATACAAGGCACTTTCCTCAACATAATAAAGGCTATATACAGCAAGCCAATAGCCAAAATCAAAGTAAATGATGAGATACTCAAGGAAATTCCTCTAAAATCGGGAACAAGGCAAGGCTGCCCACTCTTTCCATATCGCTTCAATATAGTACTTGAAGTTCAAGCCAGAGCAATAAGACAACAAAAGGAGATCAAGGGTATCCAAATGGGAAAGGAGGAAGTCAAATTATCCCTATTTGCAGATGACATGGTAGTGTACATAAGTTACCCTCAAAATTCCACCAGAGAACTCCCACAGCTGATAAATACGTTCAGCAAATTAGCTGGATACAAAATTAACTCAAAAAAGTCTGGTTTTGGTTTTTCAAGACAAGGCCTCTCTGTGTTAGCCTTGACTGTCCTGGACTTGCTTTGTAGACCAGGCTGGCCTTTAACTCATAGCAATGTATCTACCTCTGCCTCCCAAGTGCTGGGTTTAAAGGTATGCGCCACCACCGCCCAGCTACTTGTTTGTGTTTTACAGCTTTTGTTTTATACCTTTTTAGAGAGAGAAAGAAAGGTAAAGGACATGAAGTTGGGTGTGTAGGATGTGGAAGAATTCTAGCAGATGAGAGAAAAAAATGTTCTAAATGTACATACAAAGTTTTTCTTATTTTTTTTAATTTTAAGATTATTTTACTTATATACAGGTAGTAGATTTTTGCCTGTATGTATATCTCTGCATCATTTCTTTTTCAGAGTTTTTTTAATTTAAATAATTTATTTAGATTTTATCTCAATTGTTATCCCCTCACTTTTAACTTCCCATTCTTCCTTCTCTCCCTCTTTCATCCTATTCCTTTCCCCTAGTCTGTGACAGAAGGGGACCTCAACACCCTTTCATGTTTAAAGTTTTGGAGAGATCAGGCATACAAGGCACATACCTAAACATAATAAAGACTATATACAGCAAACCAATAGCAACATCAAATTAAATGGAGAGAATCTCAAAGATATTCCTCTAAAATCAGAGACCAAACAAGGCTGCCCACTTTCTCCATATCTCTTCAATATAGTTCTTGAAGTTCTAGCCAGAGCAATAAGACAACAAAAGGAGATCAAGGGGATTCAGATGGAAAAGGAGGAAGTCAAATCATCCCTATTCACAGATGGTATGAAAGTGTACATAAGTTACCCTTAAAACTCCACAAGATAACTCCTACAGCTGATCATTTCTTTTTTGTGGGATGCAGAAAAGAGCATTGAAATTCTCTGGAACTAAAGAAATAGACTGCTGCGAACTTTCCTGTAGTAGCTTCTAGTCAAACTCAGGGCCTCTGGATTAATTACCAATGCTCTCAACCACTGTACTATCACTTTGACTCATCAATTATTATTATTTATTTTATTTTATTTTATTAATTTATTCATATTACATCTCAATGGTTATCCCCTCCCTTGTATCCTCCCATTCCTCCCTCCCTCCCATTTTCCCCTTATTCCCCTCCCCTATGACTGTTCCTGAGGGGGATTTCCTCCCCCTGTATATGCTCATAGGGTATCAAGTTAAACCATAATGAGTCGATTATGTTCAGTTATCATATGTGGACACTAAAGTATAAATCACTCTTTGTTGGTTCACTGACATCCTTTTAACATGCACATCATGTAGCATCAAAGAGAAGAATTTTCTATTAATTGACATCAAAATCATGGATTTAGTTAGCTACTCAATTGATAAGTAAGTACATACTGATATCAGTAAAAACAAATGTGTAGAGGTACTGATAATAATACTCATAAAAGTAAGTGCAGTGGAAAAGGTGTCTGTATGTAACATGAGTTAAATGTTGCAAGCATGTTATCATTACTGCATAACTTAAGAATACCTAGAATGAAATCATATAAAAGAAAATTTACTCATATCAATCAGGTACAAGGAATCTGTTATTCTTTCTATTTTCAAATTGAAAAGAAGAAAAAGATCATATACAGCTTATTTTAGTAAGTAGTTTTTTACTACTTGCAATTTATTTTTATTTTTGTTTTGTTTTGTTGTTTGTTTTTGTTTGTTTGTTTGTTTGTTTGTTTTTGGAGATTCCTCCGGAGGATCTTTATTGTGTTACATTTGTATTAATTATTCTTGTTACATCTCAATGGTTATTCCATCCCTTGTATCCTCCCATTCTTCCCTCCCTCCCATTTTCTCCTTATTCCCCACCCCTTGACTGTTTGCAGTTTAATATTTATGATGTACTAGAGTTTTGTTAATATTTATCCTTACTTTTCTTTCCTACCATAAAACCCATAATATGTATTTTCTCTGACTTTAATTTTTATGCTCACTGTAGCCATGAAAAAACATTTGCAAAATAATGACTTCACAATGAATGCTTTTCACCAATTTACTCTTAGGTCTTTGTAAGGCGTCTTTTGCCTATATAAAGTGGCACTTTTAGCCTGATTGGATCTTACTTGAAAGACTCTTCCCTATAGAGTACAGGCTTGCTTCCAGAAAATACTAGCAAGGTGCCAATGGAAGCAATTACACTGTCTGATCCTGCTGCAACACCTTTGATCTATGACAGTGATCAGCGGGGAGACCATGCCTGGTACTGGAAACCTAGCCAGATTTCTCGGAAATAATGGAGTCATGGATTGTAGAAAAAAAATCTACTACCACTATTAGTGTAGAGTAATCACTAACAACAGTAACTTCCTTCTTTTTACATTTACTCCCTCCCTTTCCTGGACTTGGGCTTGTTCTTCCTACTTGTTCTTTTTTTTTTTTTTTTAATTTATTTTTTTAATTTATTCACTTTATATCCTGATTGTATCCCCCACCCTTGTTTCCTCCTGGTGTCCTCTCTCTCTCTCTCTTTCTCTCTCTCTCTCTCTCTCTCTCTCTCTCTCTCTCTCTCTCTCTCTCTCTCTCTCTCTCTCTCTCTATTTCTCTCCCCACCCAGAAACCCTGCCCTAGTGCTAATAAATGGCAAGCCCTCCTCCCCTACCATCTGACCCAAGTCTATCAAGTGTAGTCAGGACTCCCTGCATCCTTCTTTTCTGCGGCCTGGCAAGGCCGAGCTGATCACCTAGTGAGCAACAAGGTCCATGTCAGAGACAGTTGCTGCTTCCCATACAAGGTCACCCACATAGAGACTGAGCAGCTTATAAACTACATCTGAGCAGTGGGTCTAGGTCTTCCCTATGCATGGTCCTTGGTTGATGCATCAGTCTCTGCAGTTTCCCCAGGGACCATATTTGTTGGCTCTGTTGTTCTCTTTGGGGAGCTCCTTGCCTCTCTGGTTCCTTCTATCCCCCAACTCTTCCATTACAGTCTTTGCACTCTGCCCAAAGTTTGGCTGTGAATCTCAGCATCTGATTTGATCTTCTACTGGGTGGGATCTTTTAGAAGACATCTATGGTAATCTCCATCCTGTTTCCTCCCTTTTACCGCTTCTAGTGACTACACTATCTGCCCTTCAGAATAAAAATTAAGCATTCTCCCTTGGCTCCTCCTTGATATTTGGCTTCTTTAGGCCTATGGATTGTTCTATGGTTATTCTCTATTATATAGATAATATCCACTTATAAATAGGTATTTCATTATTTATGTATTTATTATCCTTTGAGAATTTCATTCATGTAAATAATGTATTATTTTTCAACGTCTTTTTTCCCCAAATTTGAACACTTACATTTTAAAACATGCTGATACTATGTTTTAAAATAAATACTTAATGCCTCCAGTATGTGAAAGATTATAAGACCTTTTTATGGAACATGGACAGCATATTATGGACTTCTAATAGCCATCAATGGTAAATTAACCCCTCAACTAAGGGTAGAATTTGTGAACTCTTGCTACACATACACTTGAGTTTTGGCTGGCTTGATCCTTTGCAGGGATTAGGCATGTAGTCGCAGCTACTGTGCATACTTGTTTTCAGTGGTCCCATCATGTTTAGAGAATCCTACTTCACAAAAGATGTTATTCAGCTGATAATTCTGAGAGTCATCTGTGTTGATCATGTCAGTATTCTTTTAATGGTAGTTAGCATTAGGAGGACTGGAGAATCTCAAACAGGCAAGCATATTAACAGGGATAAGAATGGTCACATAGGAGGCACCAGAGTTAGTGTGAAAGTCATACCCCACTCCCCACTCAACTGTGGAGAATGTTCTGACCATTGGCTAGATCTGGGTAGGGGTTTAAAGTTTACCGCCTGTATTGTCCTTGGCTGGTGCCTCAGTTTGAGTAGGACCCCTGGGCCCAAATCTGCCTATCATAATGTCTGGAGCCTCATATTTGACCATGTCCCTTGGAGGGGGAGACCTGATGGCACTCAGAGGAAGGATAGCAGGCTACCAAGAAGAGACTTGATACCCTATGAGCATATACAGGTGGAGGAAATCCCCCTCAGGAACAGTCATAGGGGAGGGGAATAAGGGGAAAATGGGAGGGAGGGAAGAGTGGGAGGATACAAGGGATGGGCTAACCATTAAGATGTAACAAGAATAAATTAATAAAAAATTTTTAAAAAATGAATGGTCACATATATAGTAATGAAGGAGTAATACATGCAGAAGATTTAAGAATCTTAATATGTATAAGAGTAAGTATCCAAATAAAAATTAACAAAAGTGGAATGAGATAAAGAGGTGTACTAACTTAGGCCAGGTTCTAATGCTACTCTGAAATCTGACACACCTACAGGCCGAAAAATCCACAAAGGCCATAGAATACTTCTAAACAGCATTATTTACCACACTGATTGAACTAACACACACAACAGTCAATACATTAAGAACATAAAGCATTAGTTTCAAATTTAGTCAAAATAGTTGCCAATATAAATGTTGTTTGGGGTCTTAAATAGGGCCCGATGAATTATACTGTTTAAATAAATTCTGCAGGCTATGTTCATTAGGTAAAATTTACCAGTCTTTCATGCAGAAATGTATAACTGAAAAATCAAAAGAATCTCCCATTTAAAACATATAGGACATTATAAGACAGAACTCAGAATTTGAGTAATTAAATATCTGAAAAACACAGATTATTACAAATATATATATATATATACATATATATCTGAATTAGTGTTTTCTGTCTATGTTCTTGCTAATAGGCGGTGTAACACAGTTACCATTTCCTCTCTTTAGAAATCACATATTTTTCTATTTAAAAGTAATCAGTGACTGAAGAATTAATCTTTTAAAGTTTCTTAACACTCTAGTGAAAACAAGGGAAATGATTATGCAAATCAGTGCTTTTTCAAGCTGATGAATATTCCCTAGATATTAAACTGTCATGTTCTATATCCTCTTCTGTGAAGTTCTGTTCTCTTTAGCTTACACTAATGTGTTTTCACAATTATATATGCTATAATAATGCAGATTTAAAGAACATAAAACTTATTTTAATAGTGTTGCTTCATTTGTGTGTGTGTATATATATATATACACACACACACACACACACACACACACAGAAAAATGTCTAAACAAAAATTTAAACAAACAAACAAACAAAATATGTATATATATATATATTATTGTCGACCTTAAGTCCTGGGTTATTAGTGTTCTGTTCAGGAAGTTGTCTCCTGTGCCAATGTGTTCCAGGCTTTTCCCACTTTTTCTTCTAACCAGTTTAGCGTCTCTGGTTTTATGTTTGACCACGTCTCCTGGATGGGGAGGCCTGGTGGCACTCAGAGGAATGACAGAAGGCTACCAAGAAGAAACTTGATACCCTATGTGCATATACAGAGGGAGGAGGTCCTCCTCAGTCACAGTCATAGGGGAGGGGAGTAAAGGGAAAATGAGAGGGAGGGAGGAATGGGAGGATAGAGGGAAGGGATAACAATTGAGATGTAATATGAATAAATTAATAAAATATATTTAAAAAAGAAAAGAATAAAGATTTTATATTGAGTGTGTAAATATATATATTCAGTTATATACTCCACATAAGAGGAATATATTTGTATATATTACAAATGTAAATGAGGATATATATCGATGTCTGATTTTCTGTTTGTCTGTCTGGTTAGGGTCCTGTTCTTTTGCAGAAATCTTACAGCATGATTTATATGGACTTTGGATCCAAGAACAATATGAGTATAGAAGATTCTTTTAAGGCTCAGATTTCTAAATTGGTCCTGAGTTTTCACAGGTGTCATTCTATGATTAATATATTTGGAAGTGATAATATAATTATTTACACTAGGAAAGAAACATTGGTACATGTTATAATTTTTCTTTTATAGTATTCAGTGAAGTCTGTATTTCTGAGCCCCTAACTATCACCTTACCTGTCACCATAAAGACTTTCCACAGGAGCTTGTTGGTCGATGACAAGTGAATTTGGAATGAGTCACTGAATTGCATCCACAGATGGAGTCATCTTTATCACTTAGTAATTAAGATCCTCCTCTGCTGAGATTATTTTTTGTTGAACATTTCCATCAAAAACAAGCATTTTCCAATTTTTGCTCATTCAAACACGTGTATTCAAATGCCTCTTGTCTGTCTCCCAAGTGTTTCATCATCAATATTCATTTTTCCAAGAAACTTGTCATTTACCTACTGTTATGTCCATTAATCAGCACATGATTGCACCTTTGAATATATCTACTTCCAAGTGAACGATTAGGGAGTTGAACTGATTAGCATATACTGCGCTACTGATATTAAAAAATGTTACAGGGATGGGAAGCATTTATGCATCTGAATACTCTGGGAGTGCAATCAACCATGGGAAACATATGGAAAGCATGTCTGTCATCTGTCCCTTTGTCACCTAATCACAGATAATTACCTTAGAGGTTCTCCACGTAGGCTGACAGAGAAGTCAGTGGCTCAGCAAAAGCAATGCAGATACTTCATGTGGCCTACGGATGGATATACTTAAGGCCAGTTACACCTGATGTGTATAGTCCACTTCCCTTTGACAACATTACATTGTTGTACATGACAAAGTTTACAGCTGAAGGTTTAGATGTATTCATCTAAGACTAGCACCATCAAAGTGGGCATTAAATGATCTCTACACTTTGCTAAAAAGGAAGTGATCATGAAAACCTCATCGGAGGAAGATTATGCAGAGATCTGAGAGGTATAATGGCTGGGTTTTAAGTCATTCAAGGCATCGTGATTTCTAGGCATAACAGTAAGAATTTAATGCAGTGGCATCAATAAATGGAACTGAAACTGAAAACCTCAAGAGATCTCTTGCTATAATAAAATACTAGAATTTCTGCCATCCTCCTCATGCTTCTGGAGGTGAAGAGGCCAAATTGAATGTCAAAAGACAATTGTTGAATCCTGGAAACTGCTTTAGTGCCTGAAGACAAAGAACATCTTATTTGAAGAATATTTAAGGAAACATTTGCCTGTCATAAACAGGCAAAAGCAACTTTTATTACTTTTTGAGTGTGACTAAGATTTCCAGTCATCATCTTTGTTTTCGTTGTTTCCAATATAATGT
Source organism: Acomys russatus (assembly GCF_903995435.1). NCBI lineage: Eukaryota > Metazoa > Chordata > Mammalia > Rodentia > Muridae > Acomys > Acomys russatus. The sequence goes on along the minus strand of NC_067144.1, from coordinate 61,079,238 downwards.
GTTCTGAGGAGAGGGCCACAAGGAAGATAAATATTCTTTATACAACTGAGAAGCATTTTTGTATTACATCTTACATCTATCTATCTATCTATCTATCTATCTATCTATCTCTATCTATCTATCTATTTTTCTATCTATCTATCTATCTCTATCTATCTATCTATTTTTCTATCTATCTATCTATCTATCTATCTATCTATCTATCTATCTACACACATACATGTCTTTTGTGATCCAAATGTATATTGCTAGCCCGATGCAATCAAGGACTTGATGAATGCATTCTTTGTACTTCCATTTTTTAAGCTCCTAGTTGGAAGCAAGTAGCCAAAATGTAGTGAAAGTGAATGGCAATTTGGTCAAATTGACACAGAATCATGAAAGCTAGTATTTTAAAAGTCATTTCATTTCAGATTGGTATTTCACACAGCTGCATTAGCTACCTGCCTAGCACAGTTTCATATCAGAATTAGAGTTTAAAGACAGCAGACAGGAAACTCACAATCCTAATTTTTCTTTACTGTGCTCTAAATACCAAATGATGAAATGAATAAACATTGATCAGTAAATACAAGAACGAGCTCTTCAAGACTAATTAAATTCACTTTAGAGCCAGTATTTTTTACCTTAGGTATATAATATAAAGTCCAGAACTAGCGATATGCAGAGCATCAGGGTGTTGAGTATTGAATTGTTCTAATTCCATATCTGAGTTCTCACTTGAATTTTAATAAGATTTCAAAGTTCTCTTAATCCTCTGTTTGCATACTTGTGATGGTTCATCTGCTTGACAACTTGAATGCATCTGGAATGCTGTAACATGCAAGCTGCTGGGCACACCTAGTAGGTACTTTTTTTCTTGATTGGGATTGGTTTATGTAAGGTAAGAAAACTGTTTCCAAATGTAGATCATTTGATGTCTGAAGAACCACTGTAAGCCTGGGTGCCAGAGTCAAAAAAAGAGGAGTGGAAGCAAAAAGTTATTGTTTTTGACTGCTTCCTCTCATTGTTACTGGCTACTTTATCTGTCCTGCTGAGAATCCCTCAGCTGGCATGGCACCCTATTTCTTCAGGATTCTTAGGTAAACTGAAGAGCAATTTCCTGCTTCCTGGTGTGGTTAACAGCTCCCACTTTCTTGGCCTTCCCGTCAGAAGACACTCATTACATAGCCAGAGCACACAGCCCATAAAACATATTAATTCACTCTCTTTTTTTGTACATAAATATTTCTTAACTATTGTCAAATGCATCAATATTTAAAGTACTCCATTTTAATATAGTAAATCATAAAGGTATATACACACATATGTGATTATATTGTAAAAATTATTTCACAATTACTTTGCAAGCCAAGAAAAGATAAAATAAAAACAGGGGACAATTCGTTTATCTTTAAAAATGGCTACTAAACATTTGACTTTCTTTGCTTCTGATTTAGTAAAAACTTTATCCACATTTCTCTCAACATGTTTACTCTTAAAATTCCTATAGGATGATTACACAGTCAAACCTAGTAACAAAACTTTATAATCCCAGTTGAGTAATCCTTCATATCTGTGTCATTTCTCCTACCTTTGGGTTCAGTTCGAAAATTAGATGTGTGTTCTGTTTTCTGTAGTCAATGCTCCCAAGTAAAAAGAATACAATTTTCAGAACAAAGGAACAATTATGCTTTAAATAATTATCCTAGGAAAAATTGTAATTGGATTACTACAACTTTTATGTATGATTGTGCAAAATGTGGCTTGGCTTTATTCTGTCAATCTCTCTCTTTTCTTCTACGTATTAATCTTGCCAGGCCATTTCAAACTAGTGAATAATAGGGAAAGGGCGAAAGCTCGTGGGCAGTGTTGTTATTGATAACTGGTGAGGTACTGGGTTGAGCTGAATCACAAGTTTGTCAATTTTCTTCAAATTGGACAAAGCTCAAGATTTGCCTTTATGATTATTATACAAAAGAATAGAGGGCTTGAAATACTAATGCATTTAGCAATAATCCAACACATCTTTCAAAACATTAATAACCAAAAATGTAGCCTCTGGATGATTTAAGTTGCTTATGGGATTTGAACTACAAGGCAGGATGGAAGAGCAGTATTACAAAAGTCCTCATATAAAAATTTGACACTTAGTGTTATCAGGAAGATTCGTTTGTTTAGCTTTTGGTTTTGTTTCAAAGCATTATTTTTATTGTGACTTAAGAGTATCAGTAGCACAAACAAACAAACAAACAAACAACAATAAAATTTAAAGCCTCTTTAGAAATGATCATTTACAAAACAAGTCTCACTATAGAAGAGGAAACCCAGATAAAACACACAAATTCTTTGTTTTGTTTTATTTTTTAAAAATTGGTAACATAATATAAATACATTTCTCTCTTCTCTTTCCTCCCTCTATACCCTCATATATTTCTCCCTTCTTGGTCCCTTTTAAATTCTTGACCTCTTCTATTCATTGTTATTGAACGCATCTGCATGTGTATTCCTAAATATAACCTTTTCGGACTGCATAATGTTACTTGTATGTATGTTTTTAGGGCTTACTATTTGGTAGAGGATAATCATACTGGCATTCTCTTCTCCAGGGAAACCCATGTCTATCTCACCATTCTATAGTTGCTTATAGTTCTTTGAGTAGGATTCAAGCCTCATAGGCTTTCCACTTTGGCATGTATACTGTTGTCAGTTTGTTTGTTTGTTTTCTTGTTAAGTTTATGTTTACACAGTTGTATTGGTGAGATTTCTCCAAGAACAGAAATGTCTTTCCTATAAAAGGCAAAATTAGACACTAAAGAAAGTGCTATTTTTATATCAGAGAAATTAAAAATAAACATGTGATATAAAAATGTATATGGACAATTCTGTAGCAATACCCTTCTTTTAAATCTAATAATATGAAAAAGAATTTCAAAATGAAGTAGATGTGCGCTAGTTTTTTGACTTAAAATTTTCTAGAATATATTCTTTTTTGTTCTTTCTTTTTAAAATTTTCTTTTGTGTTTCTTGTGTAGTACTGTTTCCAAAATTATTGACTGCTGAGTAAATTATTCCTCCCAAGCTTTCTGACCGAAGTTCTTCCCTATGCTCAAGTATAATTAGCTAAATTTAGGAAGGCACCTTAAATTCATATATTGAAAAATGACTATGTAGAAATGAAAAAAAAAAAAGAAAAATGTATCTAAAATCCAGGTAAACTTGAACTTTGCTATGAGCCATAGTAAGAAGGTCTTATTTAATATAACATGTGTTCTCTGTGAAGAGTCCAGGAATATACTGGTCCCTGATTCTGTCTATACGAGCTTTTTTCTCATAGTTTCCTTGGTAATACTACTGAAGCTGGTATGCCATGTCTCTTAAATCAATTGTTTTATTTTCTCTGGTCTGGGCACCGTTTTTAGGCTATAATCCTGAAATTCAAAACAATATAAGATGGCAGGAACCCTTATTCCCCTAGCCAACTAGTAATATGATTATAAGTTCTGGAGACTAAGTTTTTGTTAGTTACAAGTTCTCTCACTACTGAGATATTATTAGAAAAACATAAAATTTGACACTTTATTAAAGTAAAAGTATCTTTACTATTAATATACAAATGGTGAAGAATGACAATTTTGAAATACCATAAGCCATACTTTCAATGTCTTTCATAAATACAAAACTTCAACATTTGCATTATATTTTTTTACAGTTTAGACATATATATATATACAGCATTTCATAGGGACATACCAAAATAAAATAAGAAGACATGATAGTTAAGAACACAGAATTAGAATGGAATGTATAATTTAAAGGAAATAAATGACTACATATTTTATTATTACTTAATATAACAGAATTAACATACCCTCAAATATGAGGATTTTTTTATTATTTTATTTCTTTATTGATTTGGTTCTCCCAGGGGTTAGAGGCAAATCCTAAACCAACAACATTTTTGAAGATGCAGAATAGCTGTATTTGTTTCTAATGATATCATTATTTTATAATAGCATGTTGTTAGTTTATGCATCTTATTTGCAAATTGAATTATAGAGATATCACTGTTTACATGGTCTTCCAGATAACATTAGATTTTTTCCTTTGTTCTGCTATTATTTGGACAAATAGTTACCCAAAATACTTCTATTTGTTGATCATAAATTTCTGCATTTCTTCCAAATGACGAAGTTCATCTCCCTGATAATTTCATTGCTTTTTTTCTTTAGCTCTTCTATTTGGAGGTAACAGAAATGTTCCAAACATCATTGCTTTACTTACTCTCTTCCTTGTAAGACTAAAAATATACACTAAAAGGTATGAGTTTGTCAATCAGAGTAGGATAAATTGTGGTATATAAATTTATCATGGAAATTTCTATGAAAATAATAGTAAATAAAGCCTGGTCAGTAATCAGAAAAAAATTTTAATCAAGAATATTAAAGAGGCTGTAATAACTAATTATATAGTAATAATGGACTTTTTAAAAGAATACTAAATGTGTTATCAAATAAATATTCATCAATATATATAGTATAAATGTCAGAGACTATTATGTAAAGGGAGATAGTTATTATTTTAGTAATTATGTGTACTTTTGTTAAATATCTGATTCTACATAGGTGAACACAATTAAAATAAAATTAAATATAAATTAAAACAGAAGGATGGAACATGGAAGAAAATTATGCATACTCAGCATTTACTATTGCTAGGACTTTTATAATATTTTCATTTATACAAATAGTTGTTTCATATTAGAAAATTATTACTACCATATGTATAATTTTATCTTAAATAATTTAACTTCTGTGGCTTAATTTGAATGTTTAAGTAACCACAATTTAATTTTAGCATATGTAAATATATCTATATGCTCTTTCAATTTTAGACAGAATGTTCCAAAGTGTTAATTAAGAAGTAGAAATTGGAGATGAATAAGAAAACTCTCATTTTGAATTGATTTTCATCTTTTGAAGTTTGTTTTTTAAAAAATCCCTCTGAAAGAAAACTCCATGAGGAACTCAAACTAAGCATTTATATCATTCTCCATAAAAATGTAATTTTAAATAACTATGTAAGCTACACCAACATTTCATAAATTAAAAATGTAAACTTCTCTTACCATTTCAATTGTAGATATTTAGATCTTTGTTTATTTATCTTGTCATCATGTGGATGCCTTATGATCTCAACAGCAACAGTGAAGACCCAAGTGACACTACAGTACTTGCCCTGACTCTAGTAGCATCTGTTTTATTTCTTAGAGCTAATGTTACAGTTTCTTAATATGCATTTATCATCTAGAAAAACAATACAAAACAAATTAAAGTATCTTATAGATGGACTAAAGTTCATTTTTGTCATAAGTGAAAATAAATTTGTATATATATTTTTTGTTTTTGGATTTTTGGCTAAAGAAGAGGTTGGAACTAAGTTTATTTATTAAATGTAAACAATGGACCTTTTGTGTCACATGTATGAACAAAACACCTAAATAGTGAAAGCAGTTGCAATTTTTATTTTCTTTAACATAATGTCATGCTCATGTAAAGGCACAGATACCTGTTAATTATTCAAAATAAAGAATAGATAGATGATTTCAATATACAGTTAATTGCTGGAAACTGTAATTCATTTTATTAATAATAACTTTTTTATTTATATAGATGCTTAACTCAAAGAATAAGATTCATATAAAGTTTTTTGGATCAAAAACTATTTGAATTGATGTTGTATGTATTAATATTAAAAATAAAAATTTAAAAACTCAGTCTTAGCTGGGCGTGGTAGCACATTGCTGCCTCAATCCCAGAACTTGGAAGGCAGAGGCAGGTGGATCCCTGTGAGTTCAAGGTCAGCCGGGTCTACAAATGAGTCCATGACAGCTAGGGATACTCACAGAGAAACCACGTCACAAAACCAAACCAAAACAACAACAAAAAACAACAACAACAATAACAAAAGAAAAAAGAACATAAAACAAGAACAACTCAATCTTAGAGATTAGTATAAATAGAACAGTAATATATCTTATCCACAAAATAATAAATTAACCTGTTTAAATCACAAATCTTATCTCATTTGACAATTATTGTAAAGTACTTTGACACACTCATTTGTGTTTTAAAAATAAAATGTGTATTAAAGTTTGAATATTAAAGTTTCCTTTTATAGATGTCAAATAGAGATTGTCATTTTTAACTGCTCATGACCTTCCATATTTTTGCCTCTTTGTTTTAATTGGTCTAAAGTTTAGTCTATTTAACAATGCTTAGATTTTTTTCTCGTGAAAATTTTATCATAACATGTAAGTGGGCTCTCAGATAGCTAAAGTTACATGAATTCATTTAGACTAAAATGAGATTAATAATAAGAAATAGATAATTTCAGGCTTTTCATGAGTTGAGAATTCATAATACATTTTTTCCCATTTAAAAATTTACAAATTGTGTAATTAGTAGAATGCCTTTGACATTTTAAAATGTTTACCACATTAATATTTTATTTCTTCTGGGCATCAATTTCAAGGACAATACTGGTTCACCATCTCCTACGTAACAGAAACCATGCACAACATCTACCCAGAGTTACCTAACGGCTCCATAAGATGGACAGGGAATTTACCACTATGTTTATAAATTTAATTAAGTTTCTTTCCATAGAAAATCTGAATACATGATAAAACCAAAGTTTCAAATTGAGAAAACACACAAAAAATATTTTCTTCTTTTGATTGCTCTGTTTTGTGGTATAGCACATATATGACAATTCTAAACATGCGAAATTGCTTTATAAGTCATACAAATTATCATTAGTTTAAAAGCATGTTGTTTTATCCAGGAAAACAAATCAGTGTTCATGGCTATTGCTTCATAGACACCACTAAGCCTGTCCACATTACACAAACAAACAAATTCAAGTATTTCAACTAGTTTTTAGCATAGTTGGTACAAAACAAAACGAAACAAAAATGAAATTCAACTTTAAAAGGAGCCCAGATGACTAGACCAACATAAGCTGAACACCCCAGGTAAATCTGTCAAGAACATATTTCAGAATCAACTTGGTCAAAGGAGTTAAACTGGCTTCTTTGCTTATTTTAGACATGGTTCATATTCTTAAATAGGCACAGATTTCTGGTGTGTGTGTGTGTGTGTGTGTGTGTGTGTGTGTGTGTGTGTGTGTGTGTGCCTTTCCCACACTCCATCTCTTTAGAATATGCCAAGACAGGCAGGCAGCAAGGATTGAGATCTTTGCATTAACTCTGACTTTCCAACAAAGTACTGTGGAGATGACAGCACTGTTACATGCAGTTGGGCATATTCAGTCTAGCTGAGAGCCAGCAGATAAGAACAAGACACAATATATCATTTGTGTCTCCTTGGATGATAAGCAAGCCTTGATAAATAAAGTATTCCAGAGTGACTTTAGTATTGTATTTAATTTTCATGAAATTACCTCTAAAGAGAGAAGGTGTAAGAGCAGGTCATTGTGCACTGTAAAAATCATTCCTTCAGTTGACTATAATAACGCATTATCCAGTGCATCGGTATTGAAGCTATTCACTCAGTACTTGAACACTGAAGGTTTTGAGAAGAGTTACTATAGAAAATTTCAAACTCTGACTTAAATTGTTTAACACTGCACCCAACATATGCATACTCATAGTCACATATGTGTTTTCCTTTCACATAAGTTAAATCATAATTCAGACTTAGACTTCAGGGAGTTTGCATAGGTTGTGTTAGTAACTACCATATTCTTGTATAGTCCTTAACAAGTGATATTAGAAAGTTTATATCGAATAGTTAAACAATTGCTTCACTACAGTTGTTTATCAAAACTCTTAAAATGGGTTTAAATGGATTTTAAAATACAATGTTTTACATAAAAGAATAGTACCATTTCAATTGTTCTTTTCTCTTCTGGCACATTTGTATGTTAAAGTAATTCAGCTTAACATATACTTTTGTCATTAGCCAATTTAATTAAATCAGGGACACATATCAATGATCATCTAAAACTATACACCAAAATATATCTATTATCATTTGAAGTACTTGAAATGAACTTTATATTTGATAAATTATTTTATAAATTAAAAACCATGTATTTATAAATATGTAAATACAACATATTAATATTTTGCCATTTCAATTTACTTTATTTGAAGCTGAGGGCAGAAATCAATACCAGTTTTACTTGTAATACATTTACTTTTTGTGTAATCCACTGCAAGTGATTATGGTATACATAAAAAGAGATTTAGGAAGTCCTTCTAATCTAATTTTACACACAACTAATCTTCCTTCAATGGTGTAGCAGTTTTGTTCTGGTATCAGTGTACCCAAGATCAACGTTGAAAATTTAATGTGGTCATAAATTGAAAAGAGTTCTCCAACAAATTTTCAGATTTTAGCATCTGCAATAGATAACTGACTGGCTCCTTCAACCTGGGTTCCATGAAATTCCCCTGATAAAAGGCATAACCTTAATTATGTTCCTTCACCATAATCTGAAAGCCATTATAATAGTGTGTGTTTCAAAAACATGCAGGACTTTCTTACACTTTTTAGCTCATAATGCTTTTCATCTGTCTTCCATTACAACCCAATATTTTAGAGAGCTGAAGTATATTTTTTGGTATTACATGAGACAAAATTTAAAAAATAAAAACACCTTAGCCATATAACAAATTGCAGTACTTCAATTATACGATCAAACTGAAATCCCAAATGTGGTGCCAATCCAGACTTTATACTGAATTTCTTAACGAAAGAAACAATCACCACAACAACAGAAAGAAATGGACTGTGACATGAGGAGTTGGTCATATGTATATGTGTACAAGCTATTCCAAGCTAGACTTTTCCCAAGAAATTAAGGTCAATGGAATAGTTTTGGTCATAGTGTCACTGCAATCCAGATGCGCTCTGTGGTGCTGACCAAGCTGCTGGAACTTGCTGTTAGGCTTTGCTGTCATCTTCTTTAGACTGGATGATATCATTAGACACTTTAATTTCTATCGTTTCTGCATTTAAAACTTCTTTTCCATTTTCTTCTTTTAAAGGCAATTTTCTGGAAATAAATAGAGAGATAACAAACTCAATCTCTAGGGACAATTTAAAACTGGCTTCTGACATTTTCGATAAGCACATGTTGATGAAACCTGCTATACTTATTACAGAAGAAGAGACACAAACGTATTTTAATACTAATTTTATTCTTTGAGATTTTAAAATGACTCTACTTCTCTTCCCATTCCTTATCCCTAGCCCTTATATATTTCTTTGCTCACTTTTAAATTGGTTGCCTCATTTCTCATTAGTTATTGTTACAGGTATATGTGTCAGCAAATATATTAAAAAGGCCAAACAATTCAGTGTTTATAATATTCCTTTTATGCATGCTTTCATGCATAACTTTTAAGTATTTAAAGACTTTGTTGCAAATTAACAAATGTAATGAAGTATCTACCATTTGCACTTTTAAGAATGTAATGTAATATTGAGGATATGAAAACAACGTATTTATGAATATAGATAGCCCTAATTGTTCATTGTGGAGTAACTTAATAACAAGTTTAAATAAAAATTAATTTGATTTTAATTATTAGGAGCCTAAATTCTGATATATGTCCACTATTTAGTTTACCATCTCTAATAATTCTAAAAAGACTAAAAATTGGTAGATGGTATGCTCATACATACAATTAAAAATTATATGTTATTAATTCTTTTGAAATCAATGGAGATTTGTACTACTTAGGAATTTATTTCTTATATTTTACATTTACATGTATGTTTCCTTGGCATTTTTCAGATTATTTTTCTTCATATTTTTATGACTATAAAATGTATGTTGTGAAAGCTGTTTTTGATTATGATGATAAAACAGTCCTGTTATTTTTTGTTGTTTTGTTTTGTTTTTTGTTTGTTTGGTTTGATTTGGTTTCTTTGAGACAAGGTTTCTCTGTGTAACCTTGACTTTCCTGGACTCACTTTGTAGAGCTGGCTGGCCTTGAACTCAGAGTGATCTGCCTGGTTCTGCTTCCCTGAGTGCTGAGATTAAAGGTGTGTGTCACCACTAGTTTTAAAAGAGATGTATAGTCTATGTGTATGGGTGTTTGGCTGCATGCATATATCTATAGTGTATGTGTTTCTGGTGCTAACAGAGGCCAGAATAATGTGTAAGGTTTCCTCCATCTGGACTTGCAGAGGGTTGTGAGGCATCATGGAGGTACTGACTGGGAACTGATCGCCCTCTGTTAGAGGAACAGTTGCTCTGAAACACTTATCAACCTCAACAGGTTCTTTGATTTGTTAGTTTTTTTGTTTTGTGTTGTTTTGTTTATTCTCTGAAATTGAGATAGCTTCATCAATTTTACTTTTACAAAATTGAATGAAATCTTCCCACTTTTTTTTCTTCTATGGTAATATTTACTAGTTACTTTTTCCATTTTGTATGCGATCTTGGGAACTAATACTTCCTTCCTTGACAAAATGATTATTTAAATGTTCACAAATATAATTCAGCCAACCTCTGTCATTAATTTTATCATTATATAAAGGAACTAATATTGTTATTTTAGTTACTTTGGGTTTCTGTGCAGTTTATTTTATATTTATGAATGAGGAGAATAAGCACTTTGTCTTGAAAATCCAAGCAATTATATTAAAAATAACCAATAAAAAGCAGGTGTGGTATAAATTGTGAGAAGGAAAAGTAGTCACTACCAGAGAAGAGGAAAAGAAGAGAGACTAAGGTATCAAATGCCTTGCCTGACACTGAATCCTAAGAGGGACAGGACTAACCTGTTAGTTAAGGTGTCAGGACTGCTATAGTGCAAATGATGCCTTGTTCGATTTGAAACCTTATTCACAAAAAGAGTATCTGTTCCTGATATAATGAACTTGTTAAAAATGATGGTTGAGAATGTATTAACATCCCAGAATTGAACTTATTGTTGTTTTTGAGTTAAGGGAAAAGGTTCCATACTAGATGTTCATTTTTCTACCCTTAGACAAATGCTTCTTTCAGTCTTAATCACACTTTCATAAGTGGTAGTTAATACATCATCTGAGCTGCTCAGATGAGTGATAGTTGATAACTACTGTTGGAAGAGGACATTAATACCAATTATCAAAGACTCATAGAATGTAATTACAGAGGGCTGAATTTTGTTTTGTTTTTGGTGTGTGTGTGTGTGTGTGTGTGTGTGAGCCAATTAGGGTCGTTGGTAACATGATATGCTAGAAGGTATAGCTGTCTGACCTGAGCCTTAACAAGTCTGAGTCTATCAATAGTCTGCATTGGTTAGAGGTGTGCCTTACAATGCCATATAGTCTCCCGCTGGACCACAGATGGATTATGGGGCAAATGTAGTCCTTCTATTCTCTTGTATACTCATTGGTGAGCTTACCAAACTCTAATGGATAGAAAAAACCATGGTTACAAGAGCGTTACATATTACATGTTAAAAATTCTGTCAGAAAATAAAACAGAGGCATAGATGTGAAAAAAGGACTTATAGAGAGGAGGATTGATAAGATTGGAAATAAAATTAGTAAAAACAGAGAATAGAGTAGTTAGAATACCCAGTAACACATTTCTTATTTTCAACACTTTTCATGAAAGTTTAAAGTTTAACTAATAGTCAAATGAAGTTTTATTAAAAACAAATTATTGTCCTTAATAATGGTGGTATTTTGACTTCATATTACAAACAAGTACAATGTTTCACCACTTTATTGTTATTCATCCTGAAATGTAAAAATTTTTCTTTACATACTCAGGTTCTGTCAGCGGTGTGGTTTCATTTGGCTCATTTACTGGACTCCCATCTTCATGATTAGTGATTCTCTCATCCTCTGTTCTCATTTCCACTATAGGTTCTTTTGATCCATCTTTCCTAAAAGGAGTAAAGGAGTAATAAAATATTTTAATTTTTAAATGAGTCAAAAACGCTCATATGTGAATACCACACATACACACACACAAGATAGACATTTTCCAATTAATCAAACATTTTTTTCTTTTAAAGTGAGACTTCCATGATTTACACTAAGTAACTAGAAAGAAGTGATGTAGTCTGGTTTTTTATCATAATCGTTGTAATATTTTGTTATTGTTTTTGGTGTTAGGCAAGGTGGCAAACATCTCTAAGTCTAGTAACCAGGAGCCAGTTAGGAAGATTGTAAATTTGAGGCTGGCTTAGACTACCGACAAAGGATATATTTTGAAAAAGAGGCAGAAAAGAAAAATTATTTAGAAAAATCAGTTTGTATTTTTAAAATCTATGTGTTAAAATTTAGAATGTCTTATTAAGCAATGATTATAACTAAAAGAAAATTAAGCCTAAAATATTAAGCATAAACATTAAGAAGTATACATCAACATTGGAAACAATCACTAGAGATATTGTTTCAATTTCACAATGTTGAAAATAACTTTTATAAATGAAATGTAATCTACTAATGAAATATTCAGTTGTCAAGTAATAAGAAAGGCTTTGATTTTAACATTAATGGTAATTTTTCTTCTATTTTACTTAACAGTAGCTCAAATAAAATTAAGCATTGTAAAATATATGCAGGAATTTTCATTTTTAAGTTCATATCCAAATATCACCATTATCATGTCTGATGTATATGATTTTTTTCATAATTAGTGTGTGCTTTAAAAGCCTATTAAAAACTGTATCTCAATTAATGGATAAAATATGAAGAATAAAAGAGAAGCTTTTGGCAGTGTTATAATATGGCCTTCAAGGACTTAGCAATGAAGATATGCTTTGGTCACAGACTTCAAATTTGCTACTAGCTAATTGATGAATGAGTGAGAGATTTTTCAAATTCATACATTATAGTATTAAACTTACAGCTAGTTGTACTTCTTCATAACAAAAGGATTTACAGTTTTGTAAGGGTAATGATATACTTACAGTTTGATATTGCTTCTCTTATCTCTAACTATCCATTAAAATGCATCAATATATAAAAGTCATTAATTATAAATATAAATAAAGTGTAGGTACTAGTAACAAGGATTCTACTTTTAAAATCTACTTGTCAGTGGGAATCATGCTTAGCCATGGCGCTGGGATGGATGATCTACCTGAGAGTGAGGACAACTAAAGGGATGTTGGGTTTTAATTTTGGTTTGTTCCAGATATGTTCAGATGTCGTGGTGTTCTTGGTGTCTTGGAATAGTCTTTGTATTTTGCTAACAAGTGCTGTATATGAGTTAGAAAGTATTCTATGTCTTTACTATGAAACAAATTATGGAATCTGCCATAACATGCTTACTCAAATTATTATGTGCATTTGCATATTCATATGCCTCACACTCTATCTTAATAGCCAGACATGAAAAAAGAAGATTATTTTCTCATAAAATACGTCATGACCACAATTTTCCCTCAATCCGCTCTTCCCAGCTCCAACCTCTTCTCTCCTTCTCCAGATCCACTGGCCAGTGTCCTGCCAAAATCCCTTATTAAGGGTCTTCTTAGATTTTTGTCTCTCAGACTTGTGTAATATGGGAACCCAAAAAGATTTCTGAATATTCTCCCTTTCTAAGTGCTTTAAAATAGCTATCTGCTTGTAGGTATTGCCTCTGTAAATTATGATTTTCTCTCTTAATTATCTGTTTTTGGACAGTGAAAGTGAGATTTCTCAATCTCATTGGATCATTGATTTCCTTACTTATCTAAGAATAGTGGCTGATTTTTCTGTTTGTTGAGGTCATTACTTGTAAGGAGGGAAATGGGAACTTTGAAACTTTTGGGGGACTGATCTGGAAGCTCTATGTTACATTTGTTTTTTTCTATGATTGTTATCCATATATCACATTTTTAAGTTCATAGTCATGCTTCCATTTAAAGTATTGCCTTGCACACAGTCTATTGTGTTAGTCTAACACTCTATTCTTTATACTTATTGATGAATGCCAAAACCCTGACCACAACATACACTACATAGTTAACAGGCCCAGTAGTCATACCTTAGTTTTTCCATAGCTTGGCAAGATAAATCTGACCATTATTTTACATGCAGTATTAATCAAAATATTTAAATTGAAAACTTTCTTCAATAAAGAAACTTTCTAAATACAGATGTTAAAACCATATTAATTTTTGAGCAGTAGTGTTGAGACTGAGAATAATCCCATCTTATATAGAATTTTAGTAAATTTTAGAGAAAAACAAATGTTTGGTTACATAAATGTAAATGATTAATACCATAAATAGGAATATATTACACTTTGTAAACAAAGTTCTAGGACTATAGGCTGACCCTCACTTAATGATAACAACTTAGTAAACTAGTACTTGAAAATCTAAGATATTACCTAGAAATTAATGAATTTTAACCATTCCAATTAGCTACAGTTTAATTCTCATGGAGGTTTTATAAATTTTTTAATAGGAGAAAAAAGGCTTATTGAGATTTCTGGCACAATAAAGAGATATTTTTATCTTGTGTTTTACAAGTGATAGCAAGCACAAGTAAATCATATTATTTCAACTCTTTATGATTAATTATATTCAGCATGATTTATAAACAGTAAGCTTATGGTAAAATAAACACAGAAAAACACAAAATAAAAATAATGTCATGACTTGGTTATATCTGCTACATTTGTGAACTGCTTCTACAATTCCTTTAGGTACTCGAGGAGAATCTCAGATAAATCATTCATTTACCCTAAAGTAAAATGAATTAACCTGAAACAGTTGACACTGCTTCAACTGCATATAAAATATTCATTTTTGCTTTGAGATACGATCATGAACCTATGGGAATACTTCTCATTCAGCCTCTACAAGGGCTGGCACTGTAAGATTGTAGCTATGCCTCACAAAGTAGCGACCATATTTCAATGATGATGTTTAGCACTGGTCTCTCTTTGTGCAAAAACACATAATACACTAACAATATTTTTGCTGATTCAATTTACCAGGCTATGTACCAGAGGAAATTAGTAAGATGTAAACTCTGATGAAAGCAAGAGAAATGGTATAGTAAATTAATCCCACTGTCATTGATACGCTACATAAAGTGTCAATTGAAAAAATGCTCTGTCATTTACATTTTGTTTTCAAAATCAGACAGGATAATTTATTATAAAAAATTGAAATTGAGACTTTTATTAAATAATTAATTTAAATGTGCATGCTGTGTTATGCATGGTGTGTGTCTGTATGGGTATTTGTGTGCATGCATGTGTGTATATGTGTGTGTGTCTGTGAAGGAATTATAAATTGGGTTAAAATGAAATGTAAGAGACACACCGGACCAACTAAACAAAGCAAATTAAGTTGAAGACTACCAAAATAAAGTAAGGCTTTTTCCAGGGACAAAAGCTTGTGTATGCTTTGGTGACTAATAAATGCAATGTTGTACTGGATAAAAAATAACATGAAAAAGTAACACAATAGAAAACACAAGATCCATTCCTATATTGCCATCTGAGAAATGATCAAAAGACATTACTATTGGTAAGCAAAATGTGTCAGTTTCAATCACCAATGCTCCTGTGTAAACCTACTTTAAATATGACACTACTTATTGACCCTTCTTAGTAAGATTCAAGCATGTCCCTTTTGGCCTTCCTAGTTACTTAGCTTCTTTGAGTCTGTGGTTGCTGTACTTTATTACTAATATTCATTTTAAGTGAGTACATACCATGTTTGTCTTTCTGACATCAAAGGTAGATGGAAGAAGGGGGCTGGGTTGAAAATAAGAAGGGGATAGAAACAGAAGAGATGAGGTGGGAGCAGATGGAGGAAGATTGTAGTGGTACAGACAACTGGATCATGGGGTTACAGGGGGCATCTCTGGGATGAAATAAAAATTTACGACAAGGGAAACTCCCAAGAATATATGAGGGTAACCGTAGCTAAGTTTCCTAACAATGAGGGATAAAAAACCTGGTTGAACTGATCATATCTTCTAACCAGGAGAGACTTCCAATGGAGGCATTAGGACACCAGCACACACTTTGTCTTATCTTCAAGACGTGCAGGGATAAAGATAGAGTAGAATTTGAAGAAAGGGCTAACTACTGACTAACCCAGCTTGAGATCCATGCCATTGAGAGGTAGTCCAACCCTGATGCTATTAATGATATACTTTCAGGCAAGAGCCTAGCATAAATATCATCGCTGAAGCCTCATCCAGCCACTGATGGAAACTGATGCTGAGACACACAGCCAAACTTTAACTGGAGTTTGTGAATTGCTGTGGAAAATGAGGAAGCAGGATTGAGAGAACTAAAAGGGTCAAGAACACCACAAGAAAACCTACAAAGTCAACTAACCTAGGGCCATAGGGACTCACAGAGACTGAACTTACTGTTAGAGAACACGGATGGGAGAGACTGAGACCCTCCGCATATATGCCACAGTCGAGCAGTTGGGTCCCCTACTAAGAAGATCAAGGTAGGGGCTTGTCTCTGACTTCAACACTACCGTAGGCTGTTTGATCACTTCCCCAGGATGGCCCTTCCTGGCAGGCCACCATGAAAGAGGATGAGCTCAGTCCAAAGGTGACTTGAGCTGAGGTGGGGTAATAAGAAGGGGTGCTCCACTTATCTGAGGAGCAGAGAGGGGGGATAAATGAAAGACAGAGAGAAATAGGAGAGAAGAGAGAGGGCTATGAATGGGATATAAAGTGAATGGCAAAAGTAACAAACTAAAAAAAAAAAAAAAAAACGAGAGCTAAAATTAATGACTTTTTATAAATCAAGATTTACATAAAAGAATAAAAATAAGGAAATTATAACATTGTTGTACATTAAATTTAAATGTGTGTGTTTCTGAATGGCAACATTTTTCATTTAAAACATTCTAGATAATTATCAGAATGAATAGAAAATAATATATGATAGACATATCTTAGAATATAAACATAAAAAATGCTCTTGTATGGGGTATTTTTGAACAGATACCATAAGAGAAACGTTTTTTCAAGGTCATACCTCTTCAATTGTACACATAAGTACAGAACAGAAACTTTGAATTGTGGTTTCACAAAAGTAAATCAAATACTAACAAAGTATAAGCTAAAATCTTAAAGACAAAAGCAATTACCAATAATTTCCATTTGTTATTGAATAGAGATTTAAGAGTATACATGTATATTCATACATATATATATATATATACAAAATATGGACAAATTACATAAATATTAGATGAATTAATAAATTAAAAAGTGTCAAAGTGGATACATACATTTGTATAATACACAAAACAGGAAAAATCAGTATGTATTATTAAAAAATTAAAGTAGAACTTACACTTCAAGGTTAAATAAGTAAAATAAAGGAAAAAATAATAAAACAATTAACTTGATGTGAAACTTGAGCAAAAGTGCATATCCTGTAAGCATTCACTAAGCTGTGTAATACGTGCTGTAGTTATGTATTTGTGAACTCTTTACTCCCATAATATTAAAAGCATTCAGACATCTGTTATAAATAAATAAATAAATAAGTAACTAAAATCATATTTTACAATATTATATGTATGTTTGTGTATGTGTTTGTATGTACCTATGTGTTTTTTTTCTATTTCTGTGATAAAATACTTATCAAAAGTATATTGGTGAGGAAATATCTTTACTTAAATATCTTGATCACACCCGAACAATGATAGAAGAGGAAGCAGTAATTCATGCAGGGCAAGAACCTGGGGCCAGAAACTACTTGTTCATTGCTCATTTTTTTTTTTTTTTATAACCCAGGCTATCCCTGGCTTTTCACAATCCATAGTGATAGTCCCTTCCAAACTATTACCAACTAGGAAAATGTTGTATACAAATGTCTACAGAAGGTTTCTTGTTTGTTTTCAGGTGACTCCAACTTGTATGAAGTTGACTGAAGCCTAACTAGCAGAATATATATATATATATCATGCTAATATACAATTTAACAGGCAGTAAAATTTAAATAATATTTGACTTTTTAAAATGACAATCAACAAATACTAAATTGTAAATAATAAAGTTTATGAGACTAAAAATAATACTTCTAGGCAAACAAATTGTTATTGTATTATGTATATGACCCTTGCGTGGCTACACATGTGCATGAGAAAAAGAATAGACGCTATTCCATGACAAAAAGAATGAACAATTGCCCTCATCGTGCCCAAGAAGAGGAGTGAGGAGAGTAAGGATGCACAAGTATAAAACGAGCAGAGAACTAGCTTAATGAAATCTATTTAAAATACCTAGAAAGGACCACAACCCTGAGAAACCATTATTCAAGCAAACAGCTCTGAAACAGTATGAGTGAAAGATGCCAGATACAAAACACTACACTCAGAAGCAATGCCCCACTTAAGCCTTTAAATCAGGAAAAACTATATATGCCGGGTTTGCAATAAACTTGGTAGCAGTAGCCTTAGTATGGGACATTAGTGTAGCATTGACTCGATAGGAGCATAAATTAACTTTGTGTACGTAATATAATAGACTTGTTCCTTGAAAAGAATTTGTCAAAGAGACACTCATATTTGATGATGAAACGTCAGATCAATATTCTCTCTCTCTCTCTCTCTCTCTCTCTCTCTCTCTCTCTCTCTCTCTCTCTCTCTCTCTCTCTCTCTCTCTTCCTCTGTGTGTGTGTCTCTCTCTGTCTCTGTCTCTCTCTCACATACACACACATATATGTGTGTATATATATGCTCATGTGTATATGCATGCATGTAGGTATATCGCACAAAATTAATGTCAAACACAAACAATAATATTTGCAGTGTGTTTTACTTAAACATCAGATGTGGCTTAGAAGAAAGCCCCAAGCAATACATGCAAGTTGAACTTGGGTTGCACTAAATGTAAGTGGTGCTGGTGTCTAATACTTACAGGTATGCTGCTTTCCCTTCTTCTAGCTCTTTGCTTTTTCCACTGGAGCCACTTTTCTTCCCACACATTCTTCTGGTGATGCACATTAATAACCCACATTGTCGAATGAAGAAGCAGCTGACATCTGTTACCACAAGGATTAGCAAAAGTGCAGCGACTCCAAGGCCAATGATGGCTCCTAGCCCAAGGCCATTAAAAAGTGTGTCTTAAACAAAAGAACAACAGCAAAAGAGGACTCCATAAAATCTCCACATTACACAATATTAAAAACTATTTCAAAGTAATTTTTTATAAAACACACACTCAAATATAGATTAGGAAAACATGCAGTAATGAGAGGCAACCTTTCGTTCCTTGAATATTGGGATCTATTGTCTAGCTACTAAACAGTATTTTAAGAAATAACATGTTAAAAATATTTTAATTATTTTTAGAAAGAGGATAAGTAACTTATTTTCAATATATTTCTCAATTTGCTGTAGGAAAGAAAATAAATAGTATCATATCATTAGCAACTTTACCAGAAACTCAGTTATTGTTAATCACACTGTTAAAAAGACACTAAATTATTTTCACTAGAGGGGTAATGCAAGTTTTCAGTGTAATACTACTTGGCACTCAGCTTAAAACATTGATCAGATGGCTCCAAGCACGTTGCTTTCATAGAGGCAGAATTTTAAATACCTTCTACAAAACTTTTTGAAATCATCGCTTCAGAAAAGTTGGTTGCTTGTGTTTTTGCGAGTTATATTTTAACAAATTAAAGGCATTACACAGGTGTGAATTTTAAGATTCTTTATTAGTTGCTGTATTAATAAGGTAAAGTTCTGGGATGGACCAGTTGTTTTGTTTTTGTTTTTGTTTTTGTTTTCTCCTCACAGGATTGTGGGTAGTGCCACATGCCATGCGTACTCTGTGAAGAGGTGATTGGAGGAGGAGAGAATATGGAAACAGAAGGGTAGAAATAGTGAGAGGCATCTCATAAAGCAAACAGGTGAAGTACCCTATATTTGTAGTTGAACATGCCAAGACTATCCAATAATAGCAGTGTTTCAGAAAGAAAATGAAAACCGTAGAAAGTTATTCAATTTTATTATCTGGAGGATAAGGAGGTTGTACCTACATCACACACACTTCTAATTATGCATAATAATATAGTTGGGGAATTTTATAATATACAGGGGGAGATAATCCCCCTCAGGAACAGTCATAGGGGAGGGGAATAAGGGAAAAAGGGGAGGGAGGGAAGAATGGGAGGACACAAGGGATGGAATAACCATTGAGATGTAACAAGAATAAATTAATAATAAAAAATTTTTTAAAAAGAAATAAAATTGTACACCTCTTTAAAGATAAAACATATTTATTACAAAGATAAAAGTTGAATGTTCTTTCTTATTATGAAAAAAGAAAACTATAGATTTTTCTGTAGTGTATCATAGATTATTCATGAAACTGAAACTTTATCTTTAAAATCCTTTGTAATCTCGTTGGATTGCGATACATGATCCAAAAACCAAATTACCAAAATGATGAGTATAAAAAGTACAAATGCATAAGACTTCATACCTCATTTAAACTCGGCTCACAGCTAAACAAAACACGGCAATAAATTCTACAGATCAATATTACTGTGTTTGCTGAATGACAAAAACTCACATGTGCCTGTGCTAATTCTCAATTACTGCTTTGTATTGCTATATGTGGCATCAGTAGACAAAAAGAAAAAAATCCTTGTTCCAAACACTATTGTATTACATATTTATTAGCTTCTATCTCATTTTTCCAAGCCTATGATGCATGCTTATCTAAATGAAGACACTATGCAAACAACTACCAGAAACCAGCAGTAAGTCATTTGGGAGAGTTTCGTGAATATGAGAATATACCTTAGAATTCTCTAGTGAAGATTCAGCAACAATTAGCTTTTATTGTCATTGTAGTCATATTATGCTTTAAATTAATAATAAAAATGCATCATTAGTGGTTAAACCTGAAGGCAATGTACAAATTATCTCTTTTCATGACAAACTAAAGGCAAAATGAAATATCTTATTAAATAATGATTATTCTTTTGAAGGCAAATTTTACAAACTGACTGAAGAAGCCTGATTGACTTTTTCAATAATAAATGTTGTGGATGTTTTTGGATTTATGTAAGTATATTGAACTCCATTTCTATCTTTAGGACAATTGATATTTTTAAGACATTTAAAAATAATGATAACTGGTGTCAAATAGCTTCATTACCTATAGAAACAAATATAGCACTTTAAATATCACACTATTTATGTGGTATTGAAATTATTTTTACATAAATGTAAAATAGATTTTGCTTTCAGGGTAGTAAGATTAATATGGAATAAGTTTATATTATAAATATTTGGTTTTGATATTTTATAATTTAAATAATGGCTAAGGAATGCATTTAAATGCTTATATTTTTATATAAGATTGAGCAATAATAACTGTAAAGACTAAATCTTCATTTGTTTCTCTGCTACCAATTTCTTTGACACAACAGTTTTATTTATTTATAATTTGTATTTTCAGTGTAGACACAAATACACATACTCATTTCTGTGACTATATAGGGATGTGAAAAATACTAACATGAATTCAAGGCAATTTCCTTTATAAGTTAATGGTGTTTGAATTGTTTACCAAACTGGAATGGAACACAAATAATCAAGTAAAGTCAAGTATTTTCATTTTAAATAAAATTTATAGTGATAACTTATAATTTCATAAAACATTCATCACATGGAAACATATTCTTTAGATATGCATTACCCCAAGGAAAAAAATGAGCTCCAAAAAAAAAAAATCACTAATCCTAACTACAAAAAAAAATTAGAATTGTGGAATAAAGACCCTTTAACTCATGAATTTATCCAAAAATTCCAACAGCCAACATTATATTGGATTTCACCACAGAAAGTTAGGAATTAACTAGACCATACATGGTAGTTTACATAATATTCTTAAAAATATTCATTATACATTATTCTATAACATTAGTTGAAAAACAAAAATTTAATAGCTAGTTAGGCCCACAGGTAGAATATGCATTACATAGCATGGTTCTGTCATAGGCTTTGTTATTTTTTTTTACTGATTTTAACATTAATTCTACAAAAATGAAATATTGTTAGAAATGATTAGGATGCAAAAGTTTAAGCATAAGACTTTAAATTGCTTTCTTGTCCTATAGTTTAGTGTGCAAATTAAGCATGAAATCAATGGAAGGTTTCTGTGTTCTATTTGTCAACTATATCAAGCCAGCTCTAAGAAAGCTAGAAATTAGACAACCAAACTAATATCCTCCCTAAGTCATTCCATAATTGTTCGTGCTTCAATCAAACTGAAGGTCAGAACAAAGAAAAAAGGAATTCAGTTCATTTTGTTTTATACATGTCATATATTTATATTATACATGACATCCATACACTGAAACAGTATATAATCTTGACATGAAGTTTATTATACTTGACAGTATGCATACAAGTTAAAAATGGAACATTGCTCTAATAGATTCAAAGTAACCTTACTTTTTGACTCATTATTTTAGTACTTTGTTAAACTACATTTTCTCAGTGTACATTCATTTTGTTGTAGGCTCATTAAAAATTCTTTTAGAACTTGGCAAGCTTTGTAAATGACATGAAGAACAAATTCTAAGTTTTAATTTAGACACTCATTAATATTTTCTTCAAAGAATTCGTTCCGTTTTGTAAGTAGGTTAAAAGTACAGAAAATAGAGAAGATATACAAAACCTTGTTGGTATTTATTGTGCTATTTTATACCCAATACTCTTAGTTCTCACATTAGAGATAGGTCCTTAAGCTCCTGGGGATATGCTTCTGACTAATCAAGCTAGAACAACACACTATTAAATATCAAACGAAAATCTCTGTATTAATATATATTAGCGCAAATATTAACATGATGTGCATATGTCCTGTATTTCAATGAACATTGTTCATTAAGGAATAGAGGATATCTCAGCTTTCTTTATCATGTCTAACACAAATAAATTTAGTAGCAATTCTGAAGGAAGAATTTAAATTAATTGAAGACTTTATAACATTCTGTTAAAAATATAACCAAAACCATCAAATGTTTGAGAGTACACCATGTAACAAAAGAAAATTGAAACATAGATAAAGTGTAATAAAGGAAACACAAAGGGTTTTAATGATTGGAAACAGTTTAGAAACTATATATCATAAAGATATATAAATTTATCTTTTTAAAGAATTGTTTGTACGCTGGCATGGTGGTGCACACCTTTAATTCTAGTACTTGCGAGGCAGAGGCAGGCAGATCACTGTGTGTTCTAGGCCAGTCTGGTCTTCAGCCTGAGTCCAGGACAGCTAAGACTGCACAGAGAAACCCTGTCTCAGAAAAAAAAAGAATTGTTTGTATAATTGAAAGGTTCATTTAGGTCAAATATAAACAGTTTGAGAATATCTCATTTTAAAATCTCAGTGATATGATGTAGTAAAAAAACAGAGTCTGACAAAAATCCCATATCAGGCTCCTCCTGAAGACTATTTCATCGCGCTGGACCCCACCCCATGCTTGTAGCCAGGCAGAGTGGTAGATATGAAGAATTCTAACCTCAAGGCAGCAATAAAGAAAATGATTTAAAATAGTAGAAAATGAAGATTGCCTGCTACACTAAAAACAGTCATGGTGCTAAAACCTACTGGGAATTAGCAGTGGGAGATTGTATAATAGACATGAGACTGGATGAGAAACACCTGGGTAACTATCTGTAGATTTAAAACAGAATACAAAACTTTACTAAGAAGAAGGAAAGGTCCAGAGTCTGTACTATTTGGAGAGCTCTCTGCTTCCAGTAAGAGGGAATGAAAACAACAAAGCCAGCAAACAACAGAAAAGATAGGCTCGGGAAGTCTGTACTGTACTTTCAGTAAGAAAGTTTTAACTATCAGAACCTGGGTGGAACAGGATAGACTTCTTGGAGGGTATGGGAGTGACGCTAGCTGAGACTCATAGTAGCAGGGGTCTTGGAGACTGAAAAGAACACCCTCTAATTAGGTAGGACTCTTAGTAGAGGGAGGGAAGACTAACCCACACACAAAAGCTTATACTCAAAAATTTCCCTAACAACAAGACATACAGTGATAAAGATGGAGCAGAGATTGAGAAAATGTCCAACCAATGTCTGTACCAACACATTCCATGAGAGCCAACCCCTGACACTATTAATGATACCTTGCTATGCTCAGAGATAGGGACCTACCTAGCATAGCTGCCCTCTGAGAAGCTACATGCACCAGCAGATAGACACAGACGGACACCAACAGGCAAACACTGCATGAAGTGTAGAAAGTCTTGTGTAAAAGTCTGCGGATGGACAAAGGACCTGGAGGTGACAAGAGCTCTACAAGAAGACGAGTTGAGCCAACTCCCCAGCACCCAGAGGAATTGCCGAGACTGAAGCACCAACCAGGCCAGATATGGCCTGGGCCTAGGCATCCCACACAGATGGGCAGCTCAGTCTTCATGTGTGTTCCCTAGTAAATGGAGCTGGCACTGTCTCTGACATGGATGCCATTGGCTGCTTTTTGGTTACTCTTTCTCAGGGCTGCCTCGCCAGGCCTCAGGGAAGAGGACATGACTAGTCCTGATGTGACTTGAAAGCTGGAATATGCGGACGGGGACTGCTCTTCTCTGAGGAACATGGGAAATGGGATAGGGGAAGTGGGAGAGAGGCTGGAACTGTGAGAAGAGGAGGGGAGGCTGTAATAGGGATATAAAGTGAATAAATCCAAGGGATTTAGGGACCACTCAGATGCAGTAATAATCGGTAAAATGTTCCACATAGTACTGGTTTCCAGCCATATGTGTTAGAAAATAACAGAGAGCCACTGTTTTAAAGCAGCATATGGTACAGAGTGTGAACCAGGAGTGTGGACAGGTTGTAGCATGAAAGTGTGAAGGTGGAACAAAGTCACAGCAGAGACCCATGATTTTAACGGCAGGGTGTTGATCGGACCACAGTGAAAATGGCTGTGATGCAGGGAGTGCATCTGGAACGGTAGGTCCATTTTAGTACTTTGCCAGTCAGATAGCTTGATTAGAAAACCTAGATGGTAGAAAATGAGATACAGGATTTGGTTGTTATTTTACTTGATGCATTTTGGTCGTACTCTTGTCTAAACAGCCCTTGTTATTTCTGTATTTCTCTAGTTTATACTTTTGTTAAGGGTATATTCATTCTGCTCCATCTTATATCAAACCCATGCAACTCTTGTTATGATGTTAGAGTGTCTAAAAGTTAAAGACTTTCTTGTGTCTCAGAAGACACTCTTGACTTTAAATTTGAAAAATGTGGAGATGCTACTGGTTATCATTGCTTTTGTCGTTGAACTGAATACATTTAGTACCACAAGAGAGCCACAGCCTAGGGAGTGCATGGGTATAATCATTTCCACTGCAATCAGGGACAAGACAAGGTGGTCACTCTCTCCTTACCTCTTCAATGCAGTACTAAAACTCCTGGCTAGAGCAGTAAGACAACTAAAGGAGATCAAGGGAATAAAAAAATTGGAAAGGAGGAAGTCAAAGTATCACTATTTGCAGATGATATGATGGTATATATAAGTGACCCCAAAAATTCTATCAAGGAACACTTACAACTGATAAACTCCTTCAGCAAAGTAACTGGATACAAAATAAACTCAAAATAATAAGTAGCCCTCCTGTATACAAGTGAGAAAGAAATTAGAGAAAACCACATCCATCACATTTGCCATAAATACCTAAAGTATCTAGGTCTAACACTAACGAAGCAAGTGAAAGACTTGTATGAAAAACACGTTAAGTTTTTGAAAAAGTAAATTGAATAAGATATCAAAAGATGGAAAGATTTCCCATGCTAGTGAATCAGGAGAATCAATGTAGTAAAAATGACCACCTTACCAAAAGCAAAATACAGATTCAAAGCAATCCCTCTCAAAATGCCAAAACAATTATTTAAAGACCTTGAAAGTTTAATTCTAAACTTCACATGGAAAAGCAAACTGAACAAATTATACGTAGGAATATATCTATGAATGTAAATATATGCATATAGCAAAAATCAATGAGGAGAGAGGCCATGAATTTGCAAGAGTAAGGAGGGGTTTATAGGTGACTTCAAATAAAGAAAGAGTGGGAGAAAATATGTTATTTTATTGTAATCCCTAAATACCAACCAGAAAAATACCTTTCTAAGGGCATATGTAAGTATAATTATGTTGTATTATTTTAAAAACAGGCTACCTACCAATACCAACAGTTTCTCCATCTTTTGATTTCATCATTAGATAAACAATTTGCCATGATCATAATTTTTTCAAGTTTGCTTGTATGGTGTAGACATGCAAATTATAATAATAATAAAGTGATATTCTAAATTTATATCTTTTTCCTAGAACTCAATTCAAGGATCAAATAACAAAAAATGTGTACAAGAATGAAACTATGCACAAGTAAGATGTGAAAATCTGTTTACTATAGTGGAGTAGCAACACACTGTTAGAAAGATTTGTTCTCTTAAGAGAATGCAATTTTAAGTTAAAAAATAGTGTATAACTATTTGAAAATATATCTGTGAAAAGAAGTCTTATATATTTTTATTAGTTTCTATTCTTTTCAAAGAATATAGTAATAGAAAAATAATTGTCAGTGTCTTAATTTAGACAAGATTTTATTTATTGTTAAGGAACTTTGTGAAGTAAATTAAGTGACTGAACACAAACATATTAGCATATCTAGAGGTGTTTAATATCCCATTCCAAAATAATTTATCTATATATTGACTACTATTCCTGTCCCAAATACAGTGTTTTTACAGAAAGAGAAAGTAGGGGAAGTTTTGATTTCAATGAATTTTAAAAATCACCAATACTATCCATCTTAGAGCAAATTGAGTCCTTACATTACTCTAAATGTTACTTTTTTTCACCACACAGGGAGCCTTCAGCACTCAGCTAGCTATGCCCTGCCCTGAGTGGACAGGTCTATCCTTTATTGGTTCATATACATCTGAAACAGACATCTGAACATCTGCAGTTTTGCTGTCCAATTGCTGCTTCATAACTGCAGGGGATAGAAAACTGGAAATCTCTGCAATGTCACCATAAGGACATATTGAAAGATTTTTTGTTATTCATTTTAAATGTAAATTAAACAGGAATGTCAAGAGCAGGGTGCCTAGATAGGTATATATCTTCCTCTAGACCACTTTTCAATTACTTCCTGAACACCTTATGTTTTTAAAAAGTGACTTCAGTATACTACATATCTTAATTACATATTTTCATGCTTAGTTTTATTAAAACTGATACTTTTTATGGACAATTCTGTCTGTGTCAGATATGAGGATGTTTTTCCCAGTGGCTGGTTTACCACATTTGAGGCCATCTACATAAAGAGGATCTTTGATGCTCATCATCTTCTTGAGGTAGACTGGGTATTGCCAGGAGTTAAGCTGTCTCATTGTCAATGAATCTTTAAGATATTAAAATCTTCTTAAATGTCATATTCTGTAGGTTTCTGAGGCTTTGAAGATGTTATCTAACTATTTTACCTTATCTATCTATAGGAGCATATCTATCTGTTAAACCTAGGATGCATACTCTTGTGATTAAAAATAGGCTAGTAGTTGACATGACCATGATTTGATCAACCATAATTGCCTTGTATTACTTAATTACCCTAATCAGCCTGTAACAGCACTTTCCAGGTATTAGAAGTAAGCTTTGTATTATAATTGAGTTGTATGGGTTCAATTCCTCATATTAGAATATATATATGTATATATATATATGAATATGTATATATAATGTGTAGAAAAGAGTCTTAAATTTGAATGATATATCAATGTATCAAAGTTAATCTTATTTTGTATCAATTTACAAAATTCTATACCAATGACTTTAAAAAAAAACTTTTTCATTAGTAACAAAGCCTTAGGTTGAGGAGTAGATTTAACAATCTACTTTTTATTTTATGATCCCTATATACTTCGATATCTCCTCTTTTTTTTCAGTCCCTATCTCCATATCTATGAAAGAAAGATAGAAGAAGAGAGACATGCCTGAGTCCACCCTCAATATAGGCAGAGTCAATGGCTGGACTCTGCCAAGATAGAGTGAGTAAGTCCTCAACAGTTCCTGTCTCACAAATATGTCTGTCAGATATATTGGGCCAGAAGGC